>NC_064926.1:242015433-242618246 GCF_023897955.1 Schistocerca gregaria
CGCCCCAACATCGTGCAGCCCGCCTCCAGTGGTGTCGTGACAGGCGTGAATGGAGGGACGAATGGAGACGTGTCGTCTTCAGCGATGAGAGTCGCTTCTGCCTTGGTGCCAATGATGGTCGTATGCGTGTTTGGCGCCGTGCAGGTGAGCGCCACAATCAGGACTGCATACGACCAAGGCACACAGGGCCAACACCCAGCATCATGGTGTGGAGAGCGATCTCCTACACTGGCCATACACCTCTGGTGATCGTCGAGGGGACACTGAATAGTGCACAGTACATCCAAACCGTCATCGAACCCATCGTTCTACCATTCCTAGACCGGGAAGGGAACTTGCTGTTCCAACAGGACAATGCACGTCCGCATGTATCCCGTGCCACCCAACGTGCTCTAGAAGGTGTAAGTCAACTACCCTGGCCAGCAAGATCTCCGGATCAGTCCCCCATAGAGCATGTTTGGGACTGGATGAAGCGTCGTCTCACGCGGTCTGCACGTCCAGCAAGAACGCTGGTCCAACTGAGGCGCCAGGTGGAAATGGCATGGCAAGCCGTTCCACAGGACTACATCCAGCATCTCTACGATCGTCTCCATGGGAGAATAGCAGCCTGCATTGCTGAGAAAGGTGGATATACACTGTACTAGTGCCGACATTGTGCATGCTCTGTTGCCTGTGTCTATGTGCCTGTGGTTCTGTCAGTGTGATCATGTGATGTATCTGACCCCAGGAATGTGTCAATAAAGTTTCCCCTTCCTGGGACAATGAATTCACGGTGTTCTTATTTCAATTTCCATGAGTGTATATAGGATTAAGAACAATGCTCAGAACAGGACACGATGGAGGGCCTCCAGTTGAAACCAGTCAGAAAACACACTAACGAGGAAGGAACGTTACTATTTCTTGCTGAATTGTGAACTTAGTTTATTTAGTTATTCTGCCAGAGAGCTACAGGGACGATTAGTAATTTTTTAATACAACTTACTTTTTTATTGCATCGTGTTGTTGATATATTTCAACAAACTGTATACAAGTGAAGCTAATCAAAGTTCTATCAATTTTGTTAGGAAGCTAGAACCATTTGAAGTTTTAGTGGATGCAACATGCTGCACACAAACGGCTCTGTTCAGTTGGAAGTACTAGCGGCGGAAGTTTCATTTAAATGTGTTGTTGAAACAGTTGGACATTTTCATGAATGCCCAACGTGTTGGCTGCTGGAACTATTCCAGCAGCATACCTCACGGCTGTTTCATTGGCACGTTGCCGTCGTTCGGCGAACATCACCGACATATCAGCGTACTCTTTGGATGTGTCTGCCGTTTTTATTCCATGTCAATACCCGAGACAGACCGAAACTCGTATCGTTTTGCATTCCGACCCGCCATCAAAACGGGATACATTCTGTGAGCCAACAGAACATGACTTCAAACAGCTCATCGAGAGAGCCTGTTGTCCCGTGACTCCAGCAACTGTACAGCTCATCCGCATGTCATTTAGAGGACACACTGAGTTGTACAATCAGGAAAATGAGCACTAGTTTCTACGTCTCACTTAAATGAACATTCTGCCACTAGAACATCCATCTCTACATAGCTAATTATGTGCTGCGTATGGCAGCCACCTCTAAAACTAAGAATTTCCCTAGGTCTCCAACTGTAATTGATATAAATTTGCTTTAATTTCTTTTGTACACATTTGGTTTATATACATGCTACATAATAAAAAAATTATGTTCTGTATAAAAAAGCCTAATTCATTTCTGTAACTCTATGGACAATAATTAAATAACCCTGTGCTCATATCTCCGCAGAAGGAGAATTGGTTTTAGATTTACCAGTCTAAATAAATTATCGGATTTTCAGTTTGTTAATTCAAGGATGCAAAATATTCACACAGTTTGGGCCCTGGAGAAATGATGGAACACGTGAGACAATACTGACCTTAATACACGTCTTAGATAGCTTAACGAAAGGGGAACCTACGTTTACAGTATTTGTAGACTTAGAGAAAGGTTTTTAAAATGTTGTCTAAAATATACTCTTTTACATTCGGAAGGTAACAGGGGTAAAATACATGGAGCAAAAGGCAATTTACAGCTTGTACAGAAACCAGACGGTAGTTATAAGAGTATAGAGGCATGAGAGGGAAGTTGTGGTTGAGAATGCGGTGAGACAGGGTTGCAGCCTATCCCGATGTCATAAAATCTCTACACTGAGCAAGCAGGGAAGGAGGGAAGGAAACAAAAGCAAAATTTAGAAAAGGAATTAATGATCAGAGAAGAAATAGAAACGTTGAGGTTTGCCAATGATGTTGAAAGAGCATTTGGGCGGAATGGACACTTCTTAAAAAGAGGATATAAGAAAAACATCAACAAAATCAAAACAAGGATAACTGAATGTAGTCGAATAAGATCAGGCGACGCTTAGGGAATTAAAATAGAAAACGAGATGGTAGAAGTAGAAGATGGGTTCTGCTATTTCGGTAATAGCACAACTGAGGATGGCCAAAGTAGGGAAGACATAAAATGTATACTGGCGGTGGCATGAAAAGGGTTTTCGAAGAAGAGAAATATGTTAACATCGGATATAGGTTTAAGTGTTAGGAAGTCTTTACTTAAGGTTTTTGTATGGTTTGTAGCCACGTACGAAAGTGAAACGTGGACGATAAACTGTTCAGTCAAGAAGGGAACAAAAACTTTTGAAATGTGATGCTACAAAGTATAGTGAAGATGAAGAGGTAGATCACGTAACCAGTGAGAAGATACTGAACAGAAATGGGGAGATAATAAATTTTAGGCATAACTTGACTAAAAGAAGGGATCGACTGATAGGACACGTTCTGAGATAGAAGCGATCATTAATTTAGTTCTAGAGGGAAGTCTTGGGGATAACAATCGTAGAGGAAGACCAAGAGATGAATATAGCAATCAGTTTTAAAAGCATGAGTTGCAAAGGTTATTCAGAGGTGAAGAGGCTTGCACAGGATAGAGTAAAATGGAGAGTTGCTTCAAACCAGTCCTCTGACTGAAGATGACAACAATTAAGTAATTCTTTCATTTATTGTTGTCTAAGTTTAGGAGAATAACACCTTAGCTGGTACAGCCTGTGTATGTAAAGGACGTAGTACGTATCATCGGGATCTCCATGAGACTGTTCGAGGGTGATAATGATGTACAAGCGTACAGAGGTTGCACCGCTAGAAAATTGTAGCGAAATGCCGGAAGATTTTCAGAGCATCGACGTACACAAATAAGTATTTTTAGGTATAATACTCCATTTATGTGGAAAAGCGCGCACACACTAACACACACACAGCGACAGCGAGAGAGAGAGAGAGAGAGAGAGAGAGAGAGAGAGAGAGAGAGAGAGAGTGCTGCTGTTTAACTCATATATTTTCCTACAGTGTATACCGTAAAATATTGGAAAATATCTTTTCTACTTCATTATCTTTCCTAGTTCACTACCTCTGCAATAAGCAATCTATGTTACGCACGTCTATTTTATATTTAAAACCAGTATCTGAGCAGTGAGTTGTATTTGTATTATCCCTTCACTATGTAGTGCAGCCATACACTAGACAGTGATTTTTATTTTTCACGTCTGAATTTGTGATCGCTATCCAGTTGAGAGACAGTGCTGAAGTTCTGAACAGAAACATGAAACTACGTCTGGTGACGAATACATAATATTTTACAATGTATAATGAAATTATAAAATAAAAGTGACATGTTATACACATTTGTGTACTAAAGTTAACAAACGTAGTGGACACTGGAAGACTGCTTACATTCCTCACTGTTTTAGATATACACTGACTGAGGACAACTTCAGATTACTTCGTATAGTACTCCAAGATTTGTTTACGGAAGGGCTTTCTCAGTGTAATCTCGATTATTTTCGATCTGAAAAGCTTTGGCAATGTGAAGCAGTGTGGGGGAACTAAACATACGGGTCTGGCCTTCGCTTGTCGGTTATAATAGAGCTATTTGAGGTCACTTATGGTACGAATAAACAATTCGATCTCTCCCTACGCCTGTGTTCGTTTATCAACGCTGCGTAGATCTATTGTACACTAACACATAGCAGTTTAATGGGCGAAAAATGGCTTACTCCTAATCTGTACGTTGTCTCCAGAACGGAAAAAAACGTTATTGTATTGTTTGAAAAGTGTTCTTTGATTCTGGTTCACGTTTCTTTTCCGTTTCCCAAGAATCTAAAATGGAAACAACTGCAAATTAAAGTATGTCAGACTTTCTTGTTAGTTACACTCCTGGAAATAGAAAAAGAACACATTGACACCGGTGTGTCAGACCCACCATACTTGCTCCGGACACTGCGAGAGGGCTCTACAAGCAATGATCACACGCACGGCACAGCGGACACACCAGGAACCGCGGTGTTGGCCGTCGAATGGCGCTAGCTGCGCAGCATTTGTGCACCGCCGCCGTCAGTGTCAGCCAGTTTGCCGTGGCATACAGAGCTCCATCGCAGTCTTTATCACTGGTAGCATGCCGCGACAGCGGGGACGTGAACCGTATGTGCAGTTGACGGTCTATGAGCGAGGGCGTATAGTGGGCATGCGGGAGGCCGGGTGGACGTACCGCCGAATTGCTCAACACGTGGGGCGTGAGGTCTCCACAGTACATCGATGTTGTCGCCAGTGGTCGGCGGAAGGTGCACGTGCCCGTCGACCTGGGACCGGACCGCAGCGACGCACGGATGCACGCCAAGACCGTAGGATCCTACGCAGTGCTGTAGGGGACCGCACCGCCACTTCCCAGCAAATTAGGGACACTGTTGCTCCTGGGGTATCGGCGAGGACCATTCGCAACCGTCTCCTTGAAGCTGGGCTACGGTCCCGCACACCGTTAGGCCGTCTTCCGCTCACGCGCCAACATCGTGCAGCCCGCCTCCAGTGGTGTCGCGACAGGCGTGAATGGAGGGACGAATGGAGACGTGTCGTCTTCAGCGATGAGAGTCGCTTCTGCCTTGGTGCCAATGATGGTCGTATGCGTGTTTGGCGCCGTGCAGGTGAGCGCCACAATCAGGACTGCATACGACCAAGGCACACAGGGCCAACACCCGGCATCATGGTGTGGGGAGCGATCTCCTACACTGGCCGTACACCTCTGGTGATCGTCGAGGGGACACTGAATAGTGCACGGTACATCCAAACCGTCATCCAACCCATCGTTCTACCATTCCTAGACCGGGAAGGGAACTTGCTGTTCCAACAGGACAATGCACGTCCGCATGTATCCCGTGCTACCCAACGTGCTCTAGAAGGTGTAAGTCAACTACCCTGGCCAGCAAGATCTCCGGATCAGTCCCTCATAGAGCATGTTTGGGACTGGATGAAGCGTCGTCTCACGCGGTCTGCACGTCCAGCAAGAACGCTGGTCCAACTGAGGCGCCAGGTGGAAATGGCATGGCAAGCCGTTCCACAGGACTACATCCAGCATCTCTACGATCGTCTTCATGGGAGAATAGCAGCCTGCATTGCTGCGAAAGGTGGATATACACTGTACTAGTGCCGACATTGTGCATGCTCTGTTGCCTGTGTCTATGTGCCTGTGGTTCTGTCAGTGTGATCATGTGATGTATCTGACCCCAGGAATGTGTCAATAAAGTTTCCCCTTCCTGGGACAATGTATTCACGGTGTTCTTATTTCAATTTCCAGGAGTGTATTCCCGCAGCTATAGCAAATTTGTTTCTGATCTGAATCTATTTATACTATTTTATTTTTATCCTTCAGTCATTTTTATGTGGTTGTTTTGCAAAGTGAAAACGTGTTTTCATTCTGAATTACTGAATGATTGTTCTGTGTTATCTGCAATTAGTTCGCATAGAAACAAGTAATTTCACTAATAGGTACTAAACCAAGCCTTCAGAGCAAAAGGTGACGACGCGGTGTTCCGTAAACGTCGAGTATTTATACATCAGAATATTAAAACACTGAACCTCACAAGCAATTGCTGTACTTGACAAATGGCCCTACTGTTTGGTTAAAGTAGTGCGAACTCGTTCTTTCGTCCGCTAAAAGCTAACGCCCATCCTCGGCTGTAATATAATTATATTTATTCTGTACAAATAACGCCTCAAATTCTCATCTCTGTTTCAGGAAACTGCCAGTGAGCGTTTCTCGTTATTACACATGTTTTATTTTACACAAATAAAACATGATGAATGTCTGAATTTAATCAGCACTGCATACATTTTTGTTTCATATAAATCCAAAAGTTATTTATTTAAGTGACTGCAATTTGTGTTTCATATTCACTACATACCACGTTCTTTCGTTCTGTTTACCTCCAGCATTTTGGTTTGTTTGCTGCTCGTATATATTGACTTTTGTTTTATTTGTATTTACTACTGTTCAACGCTGCACATTCCTTTATACAGTTATCTGTCAACGCTTTCATTTCCACAGTACAAACAGGCGCATCTACAGTCCCAGTAGTTTTCTAAGTAGATTTCCGCACGACATAAGTATTTTCTTCTTGTTTCTTCGATTGTACGTTAGTTAAACCAATAAAACCCCGATTCTTTAAAGAATCGAACACTCACGCATAGAACAGATTCAAACTACTGATTACTTTACGAATGAATTAAGTCAAGCAATGTGAAAAAGTATGGAAAAGGTTTGAAATTATGTTTGAAGTCTATTGAAAGTCGCTAAGTGCTATAATTATCAAATGCCAGATGAGTATAATCTGGGTAGTGAGTATAACCTGGGTTAGTTTTAAACAAAACCTAATTTTTCACATATTTAAATGATTATGTTTTCATATCTCCTGAACTATGTGGCCTACGGTTATATAATTTTGCAGGAACATTTAGTAGTATGTGCGAATACAGTGTGAAAAATGTGTTGCGAAAGTAAATACACATAGTTTCTGACACTAACGCTGTCTTGTTGTATTAAATATTTGACATAAGACTTAACCTCTTAATGGGTAGATTATGACAATTTTATCGATTTTTAGATTAGGGCAATAACTGTGCGATTTTTGAAAATAAAATTTTTATTCTCTCTGGTAGCCGCTAGATAGACGACCTGCAACTAGAAATGTGAACCGTAACTCGTGATCCATGTACCGGAATACGCGTTTAGTAACACAATTTGTTCATCATATCGTCTTTACCCCGTCGTTGGTCTAAGAAATCTTGATAGAGTTGGAGCGTGATAATGAAAGTAGCGTTCCGTGCTCCTCAAGAATGCGTGGTATCAACCTTACTATTAAACATATAGGTAGAAGATCTAGCAGAAAAAAATTGAGGCTCCTGCTCCATATCAGATATCACCTTTGATGCCATAGCTAAATAAAACTTTTTCGTGTTTCTAGTTTCTTTTAACATATTTTAAGGAAAATATCAGCATTGTTTTACACATTTCTTTTTACAGTGTTATCACTGGCATTACCCTTACTTGAGAAGCGCTCTCAGCCTAACATTACTTTTGTTATTTAAACGAATAACAGAATCATAAGTTGATAACGATCGTATCTTCATGATAGTAAATGCAGGCTCTATAGCAAGAACAAAATTATGTACAAGAAGAGTAAACAATAAGACGAAAATGCGTTGCGAAAGATTCCGGAACAAGCAAACCAAACGAGCTCTAGGAGAAAGCATTATACTGGTCAATAGTGATTTTGTTGGCAATTAATTGACACTGAATTTAGGGTAACTTTATGGTCCTGTATTTGAATATGTCACTCGTTTTGCTAGATTGACGCTATTTATTATTGTAACAAACAATATGGGTTAAATCAAAATTCAAAATATTAATTGAGTCACATTGTGTGCACAGTCAAATGAAAATCAGAAAACATATGAAAAGGTTCACAAAAATGCAGTTTCATCGTTCGTTCAGCATGTAATAGAAGAAGATAGGACAAAACAGACAATATTTTAATAACCTTACAATTAGCATGCGGGACAACTCCGCCTGTGTGATTTTCTATTGTGTTGAACGTCAGGACGGTCACGCTGGAGATTCCAGCATTAGTCTGCCATCATGTGCTTGTCCCATCTAGTTGATATCGTTCTTCCATCACCTGAAAATCTTGATGGAATCTTTCACCTTGTTCCTCGCCTTAGACACGAAGATTGTCCGGAAATCTATCCAGAACGCTGTGACGCTGTGGAGGTAGTGAATCGTAATGCTCATATTAGCCTCCAAGGTTTTGACGTTTCTGAGCATGTTGTGCAACAGTTACTCATAATTACGCGATTTGTGGTTAGCCAAGAAATTCTTGACAACAGCGACAAAACTGCTCCAGGCAGATGCTTCAGTGCAATTCATAACCATTATCAATTCCAAATGATGTACAAGCTTCTGGATCTGAGGACAATCAAATATACCAGCTTCTAATTTTTCGTAACTGAGTTCAGGGAATGATTTGCATATATATATTTAAAACAGTCACTATTTTTGTCCAATGCTTTCACAAATTGCTTTATTAGACCAAGCGTGACATGAAGTAGTGGAAGATTGATTTTGTCCCTGTCAACTAATGGTTCTTTTAGGGTATCAGCTGCTCCTAAAGTAAAGCTAACTCTTGATGGGCATGAAATTTTTTCCCAGTGGTCATGCTTTGCTCTGCTTTCCCACTTGCAAATAAAGCAAGGGAATTTTGTGTATCCAAGCAAAATTTTAATCATTTTTAAATCAACACAGATAGGCCATTGATATCGACTATAACGAAGATTATGGAGAATCATCTGGATAGTTTCGTGTTCGTCATGAAATTTCGTCGAATGGCCAATTGGAATGCATGCACAGCAGTTACCACTATGTAGCAACACACATTTTAGGCTTATGGTTGAGCAATCGATAAAAAGCCTCCAGTCTCGAGGTTGATATTTTGGTAGACCCAGTAAACAAGTGCACCATCTTGACTGAAGTATGGAAGTAGATCTTCTTCTTTCGTCCGATAAGCTGTGATTTTAGTTCCTAGTTGTAGATAATTCTTCTCATTTAGTCTAGATACCAATTCAGAATACTGTATAGAAAGACCGAGGGCCCTTATCAAAACGTTAAGCTTTTCCTGACTGAAGAGCTGTCTTGTGGAACTTCCTTCGTATTTAGATTCAGTAGTACTAGCGTTCAAGTCTTGCAAATCATCATCATCTGAAGGAAGTAGTTTTGGCAGAGTGGTGATCACTGGTACAGGAATGTCTTCGCTATGTGGTACAGTCGCCTTGCTGATTGTAAAGGGGGATATTCCCTTTCACGCTTCTTGTAGCGATTAAACCTTTTACATTGAAAATGCAAAAGTAACAATCATTATGGTGGTTTGTAGGCTCTCGCCACACCATTGGCGCTCCAAAGTTTAAATCCCTTCGTTTACCATTAGTCCACAGTCGTAAAGACATGATACAGCTTTTGCAAACTTTATGAGGTGTCCAATGTTCATCTTGGTCTCTCAGTTTAATCCCAAAATATGCAAGGCAGGCCTGTTTCACAAAGTCAGTAATGTTCTTCCGTTGTTTTTGAGGAGTGTATTCTCCAAGAGTATAGCAGAACACACTCCTAGAAACTGTGAGACACGAGAGGGCGTCTCAAATTACTATCACGTCCCATAATCTCACCTTCTCCTCTATAACGTGTAACTTATAAGATATTACATTTGTACATACGCAGTCACAAAATACAAAATGAATAGGCACACAGAATTATGGAATTCACAACCGATTTACTGATAGTTTAGCGATTAAACGCTACATGTCAGAGATAGCCTGTATCTAAGAAACTAGAGCCAATTGGGCAAATCCGTTTTCAGATTCAGCGTACAAAATATACCAGTATACGTTCAAATATTCCTGGAAACAAGAATTTTTATTTTTTATTTTATTTTATTATTATTATTATTATTTTTTTGTAGGGCTGTGTTACGCACTGCAGGGCTTGGCAACAAAGTTTTCTGGGAGCAATCTTCTAGAGGTACGCATAAATGATTGAGAAATTAAATTTTGTGACGGGTCAAACTGCAATCACAACCACACAAGAAACACACGATAAGATCATACAAACAACGATTCGCCCCAAAAACTAACTAATCAAAACTATTTTTATTTTTACATTTTCGGACATATTTTTAACTTCTTAGCATTTCACAGACGTGATTCCAAAAGCTTTTATCTGAAAAAAGAATTTAATTTTGAACGTTGTATATAACATAGTAATTTTTCATGAGTACCGGTTATGACCTGTAGATTAAAACTGAAGAAACTGCAAACAGGTGGGAATTTAAGGAGATGGGACCTGGATAAACTGAAAGAACCAGAGGTTGTACAGAGTTTCAAGGACAGCATAAGGGAACAATTGACAGGAATGGGGGAAAGAAATACAGTAGAAGAAGAATGGGTAGCGTTGAGGGATGAAGTAGTGAAGGCAGAAGAGGATCAAGTAGGTAAAAAGACGAGGGCTAGTAGAAATCCATAGGTAACAGAAGAAATATTGAATTTAATTGATGAAAGGAGAAAATATAAAAATGCAGTAAACGAAGCAGGCAAAAAAGAATAAAAACGCCTCAAAAATAAGATCGACGGGAAGTGCAGAATAGCTAAGCAGGGATGGCTAGAGGACAAATGTAAGGATTTAGAGACTTATCTCACTAGGGGTAAAATAGATACTGCCTACAGGAAAATTAAAGTGACCTTTGGAGATAAGAGAACCACTTGTGTGTACATCAAGAGCTCAGATGGAAACCCAGTTCTAAGCAAAGAATGGAAAGCAGAAAGGTGGAAGGGTCTATACAAGGGCAATGTTCTTGAGGACAATATTATGGAAATGAAAGAGGATGTAGATGAAGATGAATTGGGAGATACGATACTGCGTGAAGAGTTTGACAGAGCACTGAAAGACCTGAGTCGAAACAAGGCCCCCGGAGTAGACAACATTCCATTAGAACTACTGACGGCCTTGGGAGAGCCAGTCCTGACAAAACTCTACCATCTGGTGAGCAAGATGTATGAAACACGCGAAATACCCCCAGACTTCAAGAAGAATATAATAGTTCCAATCCCAAAGAAAGCAGGTGTTGACAGATGTGAAAATTACCGAACAATCAGTTTAATAAGTCACGGATGCAAAATAGTAACACGAATACTTTACAGACGAATGGAAAAACTAGTAGAGGCCAACCTCGGGTAAGATCTGTTTGGATTCCGTAGAAATACTGGAACACGTAAGGCAATACTGGGCTTATGCCTTATCTTAGAAGAAAGATTTAGGAAAGGCAAAGCTACGTTTCTAGCATTTGTAGACTTAGAGAAAGCTTTTGGCAATGTTGACTGGAATACTCTCTTTCAAATTCTAAAGGTGGCAGGGCTAAAATACAGGGAGCGAAAGGCTATTTACAATTTGTACAGAAACCAGATGGCAGTTATAAGAGTCGAGGGGCATGAAATGGAAGCAGTGGTTGGGAAGGGAGTGAGACAGGGTTGTAGCCTATCCCTGATGTTATTCAATCTGTATATTGAGCAACAAAAGAAAAATTCTGAGTAGGTATTAAAATTGATGGAGAAGAAATAAAAACTTTCAGGTTCGCCGATGACATTGTAATTCTGTCAGAGACAAAAATAACTTGGAAGAGCAGTTGAATGGAATGGACAATGTATTGAAAGGAGGACATAACATGAACATAAACAAAAGCAGAACGAGGATAATGGAATGTAGTCGAATTAAGTCTGGTGGTGCTGAGGGAATTAGATTAGGAAATGAGACACTTAAAGTAGTAAAGGACTTTCGCTATTTGGGGAGCAAACTAACTGATGATGGTCGCAGTAGAGAAGATATAAAATGCAGACTGGCAATGGGAAGGAAAGCGTTTCTGAAGAAGAGAAATTTGTTAACATCGAGTATAGATTTAAGTGTCAGGAAGTGATTTCTGAAAGTATTTGTATGGAGTGTAGCCATATATGGAAGTGAAACATGGACGATAAATAGTTTGGACAAGAAGAGAACAGAAGCTTACGAAATGTGGTGCTACAGAATAATGCTGAAGATTAGATGGGTAGATCACATAACTAATGAGGAAGTATTGAATAGGATTGGGGAGAAGAGAATTTTGTGGCAGAACTTGACCACAAGAAGGGGTCGGTTGGTAGGACATGTTCTGAGGCATCAAGGGATCACCAATTTAGTATTGGAGGGCAGCGTGGAGGGTAAAAATCGTAGAGGGAGACCAAGAGATGAATACACTAAGCAGATTCAGAAGGATGTATGTTGCAGTAGGTACTGGGAGATGAAGAAGCTTGCACAGGATAGAGTAGCATGGAGAGCTGCATGAAACCAGTCTCAGGACAGAAGACCACAACAACAACACCGGTATCTCTTCGATATTCTGAAGTTGTGAAGGCCTCCTCCTGTTTCCAGAATATTCCATAAAATGAGATGCTCAACATTCTATTCGTCCCTAAGAGCGTTTCTAAAAGACGTTAATCCCAAAAATCTCTCTTAATGCTTTCGAGAAGACTGCATAGAAATCTCAGAGAACATGTAACTAGTTATTTATTCGTCCGACGAACGAATGGGAGTTGTTTCACTGCAATTAACCGACCAAAACCATTTATGGTCACTAATACCTACTCACAGTAGCGACTGAAACTGACAACCAGTTTAACCTACTAGTTGATAGCTCAGTGTCATTTGGTTGTTTATAAATGTCAGTCTTAGATGAGAAAGAATGAAATATGTCTGCAGTTCGCTTTCTTTTATTTTTACTGGTCGCTCTCATCAGATCTCCAACCCGTTACCAACGATTGTATGGCTGTCTTTCCCAAAGAGTATTTATTTCTGGTTAAAGATCTACTTGGTTAGCATGTTCTGCTGATATTGCTCCAAACGTTTTAAAGGTTCTTGTAATGTTGACCCCACAAACAGTGACGCTATATTTTCACGTCATTCGCTTCCCTCTACTACCATCACATTTATAGGAGTCTTGGAGTGTATAAGTAATACGATATCTTTTTGCTGATAGAAAACAATATTTGAACATAGTATGGTTTAAATGAAAGCAAGTCAACCATAGTTATGCTTTACCGAACACGTCTTCATATCACCACCCCCACTCTACCTCCGGATTTAAATGTCATCGAGGCTCATCAGTCGTCACACCAGCCCCAAAAATTGTAGGTTCAACGCTTACACTGTCTGAAAAAAGTGAAAAATCCAGAGGAGCAGCAGAAACGAAGTGAAACATCACGGGTTGAGAAGGTACGTGAAGTTATTTCAGTGACTGAGACAGACTGACATAGAACTTTTCAATATGAGACCGTTTATCACTCCTCCAACAGTGCGACTGCTACGGCCGCAGGTTCGAATCCTGCCTCGGGCATGGAATTGTGTGATGTCCTTAGGTTAGTTAGGTTTAAGAAGTTCTAAGTTCTAGGGGACTGATGACATCAGAAGTTAAGTCCCATATTGCTCAGAGCCATTTGAACCATTTATCACTCCGACGTTGTACCTCCTGCGGCATTGATGTATGTACTGATTCGGTTGGGAAGAATATCATAAAACCGTTGTGTATACTTCTGAGACAAGCTCACTCACAAGTGAACTAGTCATGATATCCTAGATACTGGCACTGGGGCGGAGGTGACGCCCAACTCGTCCCACAAAAGATATATCGAGGATAGATTTGGTGATACTGCTGGCCACCGGATTTCCTCAACACCACGCAGACACACCATAGGGTCACGTGTAGATGAGCATTTTCCTACTGAAAAATGGCAGGAAGGCTTGACGTACCGTTTTGCCCTCAGAGTATTTCCAGTCATCACCAATCTCGACCTGAAATCATGCCCGATGGTTCTCCACACTATGGTGCTAGGTTGACGCCACTATGCCTTTCCAAAACACTGGAAAATCGTATCCCCATGTAGCCGCCATACTCGGCGACGATAGTCGTCTGGAGTAATGCAGGACAACGATTCATCGCTGAACATAGTGCGACGTCAATCAACAGCAGTCCATGAATCCTAGTCACGACAACACTCAAATCGCAATCGATGTTTAGTGTTAACGGCAGCCTACGCATGGAATGGTACTTCTCTACTTCGCCTAGTCTTTGGTCAATGGCGAATGATGACACGGAATGTTCGAGCAAATCCATTAACTGTCTCGCAAGGTAGGTGAAGATGCGGAGGTGCTATGATGCGCTCGGTGCACTACACGGCGGTCGTCCCTTGTGATCAGACGGGGCGACCGCAACCTTGACAAGTATGTCCACCGTCATATCAACATGCAGTCCAAAATCTAGCCACTGTCGCGCCCAAAGACCCTACAAATCTCGACATTGCACGATTCGACCAGCAGCCAAAAGGAGATCGATAACAAGGTCCCTGGCAAACTGTAGCAGGTCGTACAATTGCTGTCTCATGCGAGTACGAGGCATCTCCATCACAGTGATCAGTCAACACCTGTCGCTGTTTTCGCCCATTATATAACCTACCAGGCCTGGTAACAACACTAAACCCGAACAGCACTGTCACACTAAGGCAGCTGCTGTCACATAAAATTGCAACTGTAATCATTTACGTACCCATCGATGATATGTACGTATAGGAAGTTAACCGTGATAGGGACCACGAATCGTTGTGGCCGAGCGGTTCTAGGCACTTCAGTCCGTAGCAACTGCTACGCTCGCAGGTTCGAAACCTGCCTCGGGCAAGGATGTGTATGATGCCAGCCACCGCGGCCGGCGCGATTCTGTAACTTCTACCAAAAACACATTAACGATTCCCATGGGGCCTTCAGTGGACTCATAACAGTTTCCACACAGGAAGCCGGCCGCTGTGGCCGAGCGGTTCTAGGCACTTCAATCCCGAACCGCGCTGCTACTACGGTCGCAGGTTCGAATCCTGCCTCGGGCATGGACGTGTGTGATGCCCTTAGGTTAGTTAGGTTTAAGTAGTTCTAAGTTCTAGGGGACTGATGACCTCAGGTGTTAAGTCCCATAGTGCTCAGAGCCATTTGAAACATTTTTTGGGCCACGACTTCTGGGTATCCTTTGGTCAGATAGAGTAGTTATTTTTCGATTAAGTTTACGTATCACCTTCGTCACACCGCCACCCCGTTCCTAAGGCTACCAGCGGTTGTTCTATCATCATAGCACCTAACATACGTATCACGTCACGATTTCGCAATTCTGGGTGAAATAACTCCAAACATTCCAGAATTAAATATTACCACTACTTTACCATCCCTGTCTTCCTACGTAGGAATGTCAGTGATGTATTACTCCCTCGGCCATTGGCTTCTGGTAATTTGTTTACCAAGTTGGGTTGAAATTCCTCCAGGCACCTTAGTTATGAACATGTATACCCCAAATACACAAATAAATACACCCATTTTTAAACAAAGAGTGTGATAAAACGATGCCGATAGAATTCGAGCTTTGTGGATGTTGTGTTGAGGAACAAATTGGCGATAGGAAACCCTATTTTCGAACATCGTCCAATGAGGCCAAAAGCTGTTATGTCATCCACTCGAAAGGAAAACTGAGTTTGTCCACTGATAAAACGCTAACGGAATTCCTCACAAATGGGGCTGACACCACTCAGATGACGTTTAACACTCCAAAATTAGCACAGACCTCTGTGTCGGCGTACTAACTCACGTTTGCTCCCGAAGCGGACACATACCGTTGGCCCAATTAACTTCTACGGTGTGTGACGTAACTGGGTGACGTTTCTGGACACGAATTCCTATCCTGAGTTTGTTCCTAAAAGCTCTCTGTTCAGCCTTTGAAGTTTGTTGGGCTCTTCTTGTTACACTCTGTGTATACAGAGTGTTCGAAAATTCCCGTAACAAACTTCTAGTACTTGTGGCGCGGAGTGAGTACATAATGTTTTGAATACGGACCCATGTTCGGAAACATGCCGTTTCAGTTCTACGACAGCTTCAGATCAAATGTTTAGCTCATCAGCTTCTGCTTAAGGAACTGAATTAGGCGTAACGCAGTACAGTTATTAGGAAACAATTCGAAAGGAAACATAACGAAACATCCACTTATCACTTAAGCTGATTTGCTTGTATTAACACTTGAATAGTACGTGTTTACATTACTCCAAAACAAAACATATCCCAGCATACTGTACGTACGGAACAGCATTGATGCATTACAACAGCAGCTCAATGGGGTGTCCACCATCCTTGTTACAGACATTGTACCTACGAAATATGTTCCGGTACACACTCTCTCTACCACCTGCTGTCTTTTCAGTTTGTAGTGCAGCTGCCAGAGCTCGTGCCAGTAGATTTTTCTCTGTCGCTACAGGAGTCTCGTAAATCAACCATTGCATAAGACGCCACAAGAATCAGTCCATAGGAGTTAAATAGGGTGATCGCGGCGCCACGCGGTCAGCCCATCTCGGCCTATACACTTGTCACTATAGCGTCCGTTGAGATGACTCTGAACCACACGTGAGAAGTGAGGTGGTGCAGCATCATGCTGAAAGCACATTTTCTGACGGACATTCAATGGAACAGCTTCCAAAAACGGGTCCAAGGCGTTTTGTAGAAACCTGTATGCGAAACGAGTTATCTTGAGTGGAACGGCGTATGGCCCAATCATATGACCGTCCAGAATAGCTGCCCTCACGTTAATACCAAACCGGCACTGAAACTGTATTTTCTCATTTTTAGAGTACTGAAAGGCGATCTGTTTTAACTAAAAAAAATCATTCAGCAGCCAAGATCGCAAAAAAATATTTTTTATTTAAGACAACCGGTTTCAACAGACTTTGCTTCATCTTCAGGTCTTAACAGCTTATTGTAAAAAATGTTCATTTTACGCTGAACATCATGCACAAGATGTCAGCTGGATAAAAATCAGCAACTTATAAAAGGTTTGTCATCGATAAAATATTTAAAAACGTAAAGCGTATTATAGGAATAAAACGTTCTCGGTTTTCAAGCCGCATCAATTCGAATATAATCCTCGAGCTTTCGATGACCGTCTCCGCCATCATCGTCAGGAGTTCAGTGACTGCCGGGGCTGCTACAGTTTCTCGCTTATATAGACATGATGACATCATCAGCCGTTAGTGGAGCTATTGCCTGTGGCAGCACCGATGACGTCAGGTGTCGCCAGGAGCAGGCGCCACGTTTGAAACTGCCGCTCCCTTGTCGAGCATCTGTCTTTGCTTTCTTTCGGTGTCCAACGCCCACCCCCATGCCTTGCTGAGTGTGTAGCCCTGGTCTTTGTTGAAATGGTTGTTGTTTAAACGAGTCTCAGCCGCATCCTTTATAACGGAGTCCGAATATGTAGATGCATCAGCCAACACTTTTGTATTTTCGAGCTGTATTTTATGTCCATTTTCTAGGCAATGCTCCGCTATGGCCGACTTGTCAATCTCCTTTTGTTTTATATGGCGCTTGTGCTCAGTACAACGCTCCGCAATCGTGCGAATTATTTGTCCGATGTACATGCTGCCACATTCACAGGGTACACCATACACTTCCGACACTCGAAGAGCAACATATCTCGTATCTTGGGGGCGGGCTGGAACACAGTAAAGCATGGGCAACAGGGAGATTTAAATTATCTAGGTTTGATGATGGGGTATAACAACAAGCTTGAGATAGGGGTTGTTGGTCGTCGTAACTGCCGTCTGCTTCATGTCTGCTGTGTAGCGAGCTACGTTAATTTAAGTATTAACTGTATTTTTCTTACAAGTCACTTCTTCTTCCGTGTGTTTTTGCTTTTAGGAAACTTTAATTGTCGAGTACTAGTAATAGTGTTCCATAGATTTCGTGTTTGTTTGGAATACAGTCAGAGAGAGTCCCTTTAGTCAGCCATAGTGCCAGTAGTTCTAGTGTTTGTTTTCAATACAGTCCAGATACAGGTAGTGCTGTTTTCATTGTTTTCTACAAGAAGTGGCTAGCAACCACAGTTTAGTTAACAATCAGCCGCCTTTAGTGAATTAGCAGTCTAGTTAAAAGTTGATTTACTCTCTACAGTAAATTGATTTCTTAGGATGGATAGGATGTGTGAGTGCTGTGTACGGACGCAGGAGGAGCTGGCCACTGTTCGCGAACAGCTGAACGTGATGATGGCCGCGGTCAGCTGTCTTCAGGCTGCTGCCTCGGAGTGTAGCGGCAGTGGGGAGTCTGGTGCGTCGCAAGGTACACCCCAGGTGTTACATGCTTCACCCACTGTCCCTGCTGTCGAAACATCTTCGCGGGTACCGGGCTCGGTTGGGCCACCCTCTCCCCAAGGGGAGTGGCGGGTTCGGCGGCGTTCGCGGCGCACGAGGCGGAGGGTCAATGTGGAGGCTGGCCATGTGGCATCGCCCGCTCTGCCTGTGAGTGGACATGTGGCCGCTCCTTCAGCCAGGTCCGATCAGGCACACGGGGGGAGGGGTTTATTAGTAATTGGGAGCTCCAACATTAGGCGGGTGATGGAGCCCCTTAGGAAAATACCGGAAAGGTCGGGGAAGAAAGCCAGTGTTCACTCTGTCTGCTTGCCGGGGGGTCTCATCCCAGATGTGGAGGAGGCCCTACCGGCGGTGATATAGAGCACTGGGTGAACCCGACTGCAAATTGTTGCTCATGTCGGCACCAATGACTCCTACCGTCTGGGTTCAGAGGTCATCCTCTGTTCGTACAGGCGGTTGGCGGAATTGGTGAAGGCAGAAAGCCTCGCTCGCGGGTTGGAATCAGAGCTAACTATTTGTAGTAACGTTCCCAGAACCGATCGCGGTCCTCTGGTTTGGAGCAGAGTGGAAGGCTTAAAGCAGAGGCTCAGACTATTCTGCGGAGAGCTGGGCTGCAAATTTCTCTACCTCCGCTATCGAGTGGAGAAATGTAGGGTCCCCCTGAATAGGTCAGACGTGCACTACACGCCGGAAGCAGCTACAAGGGTAGCGGAGTACGTGTGGAGTGCACATGGGGGTTTTTTAGGTTAGAGAATTCCCTCCCTAGCCCCTACAAGACGCCTCCTGAGACGCGGCAAGGTATAAGTAGGCAAAATTCAACAGGGAATAACAATATTAATGTGCTAATAGTAAACTGCAGGAGCGTCTATAGAAAGGTTCCAGAACTGCTCTCACTAATAAACGGTCACAACGCCCGTATAGTACTAGGGACAGAAAGTTGGCTGAAACCAGACGTAAACAGTAATGAAATCCTAACTTCAGATTGGAATGTGTACCGCAGAGACAGGCTGGACAGTCAAGGGGGAGGCGTATTTATAGCGATAAGAAGTGCAATAGTATCCGAGGAAATTGACGGAGATCCAAAAATGTGAAATGATTTGGGTGAAGGTCACGGTTAAAGCAGGCTAAGACATGGTAATTGGATGTCTCTATAGGCCCCCTGGCTCAGCAGCTGTTGTGGCTGAGCACCTGAAGGATAATTTGGAAAATATTTCGAGTAGATTTCTTCACCATGTTATAGTTCTGGGTGGAGATTTTAATTTGCGGGTATAGACTGGGAGACTCAAACGTTCACAACGGGTGGCAGGGACAAAGAATCCAGGGAAACTTTTTTTAAGTGCTTTATCTGAAAATTACCTTGAGCAGTTAAACAGAGAACCGATTCGTGGCGATAACATATTAGACCTTCTGGTGACAAACAGACACGAACTATTTGAAACAGTTAACGCAGAACAGGGAATCAGCGATCATAAAGCGGTTACTGCATCGATGATAGATATATTGAAAAAGATAGGAAGATTTTTCTGTTTAGCAAAAGTGACAAAAAGCAGATTACAGAGTACCTAACGGCTCAACACAAAAGTTTTGTCTCAAATACAGATAGTGTTGAGGATCAGTGGACAAAGTTCAAAACCATCGTACAATATGCGTTAGATGAATATGTGCCAAGTAAGATCGTAAGAGACGGAAAAGAGGCACCGTGGTACAACAACCGAGTTAGAAAACTGCTGCGGAAGCGAAGGGAACGTCGCAGCAAACATAAACATAGCCAAAGCCTTACAAGACAAACAAAAATTACACGAAGCGAAATGTAGTGTGAGGAGGGCTATGCGAGAGGAGTTCAGTGAATTCGAAAGTAAAGTTCTATGTACTGACTTGGCAGAAAATCCTAAGAATTTTTGTTTTATGTCAAAGCGGTAGGTGGATTAAAATAAAATGTCCAGACACTCTGTGACCAAAATGGTACTGAAACAGAGGATGAAAGACTAATGGCCGAAATACTAAATGTCTTTTTCCAGAGCTGTTTCACAGAGGAAGACTGCACTGTAGTTCCTTCTCTAGATTGTAGCACAGATGACAAAATGGTAGTTATCGAAATAGATGACAGAGGGATAGAGAAACAATTAAAATCGCTCAAAAGAGGAAAGGCCGCTGGACCTGATGGGATACCAGTTCGATTTTACACAGAGTATGCGAATGAACTTGCCCCCCTTCTTGCAGCGGTGTCTAGAAGAGGGTAGCGTTCCAAAGGATTGGAAAAGGGCACACGTCATCCCCGTTTTCAAGAAGGGCCGTCGAACAGATGTGCAGAACTATAGACCTAAATCTCTAACGTCGATCAGTTGTATAATTTTGGAACACGTATTATTTTCGAGTATAATGACTTTTCTGGAGACAAGAAATCTACTCTGTAGGAATCAGCATGGGTTTCGAAAAAGACGTTTGTGTGAAACCCAGCTCGCGCTATTCGTCCACGAGACTCAGAGGGCCATAGACACGGGTGCACAGGTAGATGCCGTGTTTCTTGACTTCCGCAAGGCGTTCGATATAGTTCCCCACAGTCGTTTAATGAACAAAGTAAGAGCATATGGACTATTAGACCAATTGTGTGATTGGATTGAAGAGTTCCTAGATAACAGAACGCAGCATATCATTCTCAATGGAGATAAGTCTTACGAAGTAAGAGTGATTTCAGGTGTGCCGCAAGGGAGTGTCATAGGAGCGTTGCTATTCACAATATACATAAATGACCTTGTGGATGACATCGGAAGTTCACTGAAGCTTTTTGCAGATGATGCTGTGGTATATCGAGAGGTTGTAACAATGGAAAATTGTACTGAAATGCAAAAGGATCTGCAGCGAACTGACGCATGGTGAAAGGGAATGGCAATTGAATCTCAATGTAGACAAGTGTAATGTGCTGCGAATGCATAGAAAGAAAGATCCCGTATCATTTAGCTACAAAATAGCAAGTCAGCAACTGGAAGCAGTTTTTCCATAAATTATCTGGGAGTACGCATAAGGAGTGATTTAAAATGGAGTGATCATATGAAGTTGATCGTCGGTAAAGCAGATGAAAGACTGAGATTCATTGGAAGAATCCTAAGGAAATGCAATCCGAAAACAAAGGAAGTAGGTTACAGTACGCTTGTTCGCCCACTGCTTGAATACTGCTCAGCAGTGTGGGATCCGTACCAGATAGGGTTGATAGAAGAGGTAGAGAAGATCGAACGGAGAGCAGCACGCTTCGTTACAGGATCATTTAGTAATCGCGAAAGCGTTACGGAGATGATAGACAAACTCCAGGAGAAGACTCTGCAGGAGAGACGCTCAGTAGCTCGGTACGGGCTTTTGTTAAAGTTTCGAGAACATACCTTCACCGAAGAGTCAAGCAGTACATTGCTCTCTCCTACTCATATCTCACGAAGAGACCGTGAGGATAAAATCAGAGTGATTAGAGGCCACACAGAAGCATACCGACAATCCTTCTTTCCACAAACAATACGAGACTGGAATAGAAGGGAGAACCAATACAGGTACTAAGGGTACCCTCCGCCACACACCGTCAGGTGGCTTGTGGAGTACGGATGTAGATGTAGATGTAGAGATACGTTCACAGGCGCAGTAATTGATAAGACCATACCTCTAAATTTGCGTTCTTCAAAAATGCCATACACAGAACTAATTCCATCCCGCTCCGTCCTCAGAACAAGGTTGAAGAAATGAAAACAATTATACAAATAGCGGTTTGATACAGGTATAATAGATAGGATGGAATTAGCGTTAGAGCACAGAAACCAACATAATCGAAAAAAGGCTAGAGTAATGCCAAACTGGTGAGGTTACGTAACAACAAATGGGTGAAAGTTGCATTCTGGATGGACACCTGGAGCAGATGATGAAGCTTTAAGCCTGGAGCAAGTGAGGTTTGGTTAGGCGGAGTTTATGAAATGAAGTGTCTAGAATGTTAAATGAAATACGTGGGGCAAAGGGGAAGGACGTGTAAAGTAAGGTTTAAAGAGCATAATAATAAGGAGATTGGGTCATCGGCAGTGGCGGAACTTCAGTAGTGAGCAGCATTCGATGGGTAACGTCACAGACAGCATGAGGATATTGCACTTTGATGATAAAGGGAAGCGCGGAGTTTTTTCGCTTCAAGACAGGAATGCATCAGCGAGTTCAATGGAAAGACAAAAGTGTCAAATGGCCATTTCTGGGCAGATTTTACCGACGTCATCCTTGGGAAGAAGCCACCAACGTATTCGAATTAGCAGCGTTAGGTTTTATGTTTTCTATTAACCATTCTACAATGACGGAAAAAGTAGCAGAACGAAAAATGACATTTCAGGAATATATTTGTAGAGGTATCATGTATAATGATTACCATAGCAAGATCACAGGTTAATGTGAACGCTAGATAAAACATTGCAAATGTGAAATGATGATAAATTAAAAACCTATGTAACCGCCAGAATGTCGAATGCAAGCATGAAAACGCGCATGTGTTGTATTGTACAGGTGCTGGATGTCAATTTGTGGGATGGAGTTCCATGCCAGTTGCATTTTGTTGGTCAATACCGGAACGGTTAATGATGTTTATGGATGACGCTGGAGATGTCGTCCGATGATGCCTGAGGCATCAAGTCGACGCTCTATAGAGCACGTTGAGTTTCAATAGCGGAATGTGAGCGAGCGTTATACTGTTAGAAAACACTCTCTGCACTGCTGTTCTTGAATGCCGGAACCAGAGACTAAATTACCAGACTGACGTATAAATTTGCAGTCAGAGTGCGTGGGATAGCCGCGAGAGTGCTCCTGCTATTGTATGAAGTCGCAACACAGACCATAAACGCGGCTGTAGGTCCAATGTGTCTAGCAAGCAGACGAGTTAGTTGCAGGTCATCAACTGGTCTCCTAATCAACGCACCGCGAAAATTGACACCGAAGCAGATCCAGCTTTCATGAGAAAATGCAACAGACCTTCCCCCCCCCCCCCCCCCACCCTCACCCTCTGCCCACCAGTGAACTTCGCTTAACACCACTGAAATTACAAATGGAATTAATTTAGCGTAAGTGGAATGTCCGCTACAGAGCGTCTGGCTCGGAGCTCTCCTTGAAGTAACTGATTCGTAACAGTTCGTGAAACCTGGCAGTCAAGGGAAGGCAGGATTCGGTTACCGTAATAAATTACTATTGGTTGCCTTTTACAATTACAGACAATTTATTCTAAACCAGTAATTGCAGACTCAACAGTAAATAAAAAATACCACACGTTATTAATGAAGGAATAAACAACTGTGTAAATAATAGTGCTTTCAGTGAGTTACAATTTGGTAACTCGCCATTAAATACAGATACAGCAGGTAATGTTTTAAAAGCAAGTCACTGTGATCTGGGCAGAAGGCCTTACACGCCAGGAATGGCAATTAATTAAGAATTTTTTAAAACTAACTGCTATTTACAAATTACAGGTATTGAAATATTAAAGGCAACTCGCCACTAACGCAGCAGAAGGCATCAGACGCCAGGAATGGCCGTAAATAAGGGTATAAGGCTTACTGCTAAAGTACAAATACCAAATTAGAATTTTAAGGCCAATGACCACAATCACGGCTGAAGGCCTTACTCACCAGGAACGGCAATAATATAAAAAATTTAGAAACCTGCTGTAAAACAGCAAATACAATAGCAAAGGTTAATTAAAAAAATCAAGCAACTGATCACCAAACGGGTCAGATAAGATGATGGTAAACTTTGTAACACAACCCTGAACATCCACTGGACACTACACTGCTAGATTTATTCCAGAAGGCGACCAGAACTATTAACTAGGCATATATAACCTTTAATGTGGGAATTACAAGGTATAATAATAAATAATAAAATAATAAAAACCAAGACCAGTACGTAAGTTCCTTAAAGGGTACTGAGGCAGACTATAGCCGCAGAGGGAGTGGACTGAAGGACCGTTACACTGAACTACTGGCCATTAGACCTCCATTTAGAGCACACATGTCTTACAAGAACCAAGGGGCCACAGACGGTGTTGTAGGAATCGACCTCTGAGAAGGTCCGGCAACAAACACTTTCGTGGGCGATGAGATAGGCATCTAAGAGTTGCATTCACTTCACAAGATGCTAACTCAGGCTAGTGGCAGTCTAACGAATGACTAATGATAATCTTGCTGAAGCTACCTGACGTCCGATAAACCAAATTCGACGATGGAACAATAAGCCAAAGCCGGAACTGGCGGCCTGCACTGCGTCCCCAGAATACTATGTGTAGAGCTCCCGGAACGAGAAAGGAATCACTACCACCAGAGTAGGAGAGTCACCAACCGGCCCCTAGGGCAGGTAACTCGGGCGTTAGCGGCCATCAGGCAAGAAAAATTACCGCTGGTTGAACTTAACAAATTGTAACAAGGTGAACGCATTAAACAGTGATAAGAAGTCAAGGAAAGCTAATAAGATGCGCCTTCCCCAAGCACTCCACTCACTGCTCTTCGTCTCGGCGACACTACGAGCAGCAACGCGAACCAAAGTCGTAGGAGAATCGTCAGATTTCACAATGGTGGAGGTTTCTCTACTTGGATTGAAATGCACTCATCTTAAAGCTTGCTTAATCCGGATTACAACGAGGTCGTACACCCTCGTGACCACAGCGCTTCCATCCGGCAGAACGCGCGTGTCCCAGCAGTCCCTGCGTGTTCTGGCACTGTGCGGACCTGGCTCCTCCCAAGTCCCCATCTAGTCCACTCACACGACCCGGAAAAACAACGACGTCACTCCCCCCCCCCCCCCCCCCCCCCAAAGATAGGGCAACAGTTATTATATCTCGACAACGGCCACTGCTGTCACTAGCGGACAGGATACGCTTGCGAAACCGATTGGCGTCAGTCAACACGAAACGAAGACAAACAACAGCAACCATGCCAACTGAACGATACCGCCTGGCCTCTAAGAGAGGGCGGAAACCTACAAACAGCACCAACGCGAGCCACAGCCCGGCTCAGGTCGTTGTGTCACTGTGGTGCCAACTGCTGCTCAGATAGCGCTGCAGATACAGTAGGTCGCGCCACAGCCATTCACCGAATACGATGGTTTTCCCTTTCGGCAGTGCCACGTGGCCGTCTGGAGCCCGGTTTTTTTGCGACCTTTCATTCTCATGATCACCGCTTCCGGAAATCATTTTCATTGGCTACATTCCTGCTAAGTATTTCTGTAATACTGCAGAAGTTCAAATTGAATAAGGTGTTAACAGTGGTGTCTTTGCCGCCTTAAAGGCATTCTTGAGTAACATCCACTCACCACGTCCATTCTCAAAGGTAACTAACGCTCACGATTGTTACAGAGTGCATTTAAGGCAAACGTGATTTGTATCCCCACAGTGGCGCTACTAGTGCCACTTTACGTGACAGGCGCGAAATTTGAATAGACATTATCTTTCAGGTATAAAAAAACTCCTAAAAACTTCCTTTTATGTATCACAGCTCCTTCTCGGTTTGCGATTTTTTTTTTTTCTCAGTGTCTACGGACGCACAAGTTACACCATAGGTGTAGTATTGATTTGCACAATTTATTGGTGCTTGACACATAAAATGTTCATAGATTTTATGATGGACAATTGCAGTGTTGTGTGTGTGTGTGTGTGTGTGTTTGAGGTTTACGGGCGCTAAACAGCGTGGTCATCAGCGCCCAAGCGCATAGAAACAGGAACACAGGCGGTGAAGGGACGAAGACGGACGCCGAACAAGGAGAACGGCTAAAAGACACAGGCCTAACGCAGTTCCAAATGCGCACATACAGAGGCAAAACAAGAGGAGAAGAAACACACTAAAAAAGGAAAGGAAACACAAGGAAAAGAGAATAGATACCGAAGTGAAAGAAGGAGGTAATCGTGACTGGCGGACCTCTTACCTAAAAACTGGGTGAGCCAGTCACCCAGCAGCACATTAAAACCTTCTCCCTAAAATCCGAGGCAACAGATTGGACAGGACACAAAACCGTAAAACCTTAACCACAGTCGCTGCGTCGTCTTGCAAAATAGAGGGCAAATCCGGTGGCAAGGAAACCACCGCCCTCTGGTCAGAGAATAAAAGACAGTCAAGTAAAATGTGGCGGACAGTAATCTGGACGCCACAAGCACTGCAGATTGGGGGGTCCTCCCGCCGGAGTAAAAAACCATGCGTGAAGGGACTGTGTCCAATGCGGAGGCGAGTGAGGAGGACCTCATCCCGCCTGTATGACTGGTAGGACGTACGCCATGGTCGCGTAGTGGCCTTTACCAGACGCAGCTTATTGTCAGAAACTGCCAACCACTCCTCTTCCCATTGATGCATAACACGAAAACGCAAAAGGGAGGTTACAGCATGGAGGGGGACGGCACATTCAACAACGTGAGGGAGGGAACATGCATCTTTGGCAGCCACATCCGCCAGTTCGTTGCCCCTAATACCCACGTGCCCCGGCACCCAGCAGAAAGAAACCACCTTCCCCTGCCGTTGCAGGTGGAGTAGGGCATCATGGATGTTCTGGACGACCGTATCCGCTGGGTACAAGTGTTGAATGGTCTGAAGGGCACTCAGGGAGTCAGAACAGATGAGGAACTTAATACTGGGAACACATCTCATCTGCTCCAATGCCCGCAGTATTGCAAATAATTCGGCATCGAGGATGGTAAACACCGCAGGAAGCCGTAACTTGACGACTCGATCAGGGAAAACAACAGCACAACCAACAGTGTCCCCCTGTTTAGAGCCATCTGTGAATACAGGTACATGGTCCGGATGCTGATTTAAAATATCGTAAAATAAGGAGGTAAAAACAAACGCCGGAGTGCAGTTCCTCCGGTTCTCCGACAAGTCTAAAAGGATGCTGGGCCTCTGGAGCAACCAGGGAGGCAGGCGAGTAAAACCTTGTCGTTGGGGGGCCACACGCTCCACACCAAGGGACTCAAGCAAATGCTTGGCACGAATCCCAAATGGTTTTGTTGCCCTGGGACGACTGGAAAAGAGACGTTCCATAGGCGGTCGGGCAACGGTAGGGTACGCAGGGGAGGTAGGACAGGCAAGGAAATGACACACCCGTCGCACCATGAGGAGTTTCCGCCGGATGGCGAGCGGCGGTTCCCCTGCCTCAGCACACAGGCTGGGGATGGGACTGGTACGGAAAGCACCAGTGGCCAGCCTGATACCCTCATGGTGTACTGCGTCAAGGATCTTCAGATACGAAGGCCTCGCTGACCCATACACGGTGCAAGCATAGTCAAGACGCGATCGGACGAAAGCCCTATAAAACTGCAGCAGACGCGCCCGATCTGCTCCCCAGGACCGATGGCTCAGACACTTCAAAATATTCAGTGCCTTCAGGGCCCGCACCTTGAGGTCTTTAAGGTGAGGCAACCACGACAACTTGGAATCAAAAGTGAGGCCCAGGAACCTCACAGTGTCTCTAAAAGGAAAGAACGGTGTCCCTCAGACGCAATTCAGGGGAGGTAAAAAGACGCCGAGAACGATTAAAATGAACACACACAGATTTGTCTGCAGAAAAGGTAAAACCCGTCTTTGCAGTCCATGCCTCTAAGCGCTTTATCGTAAGCTGTAACTGCCGACTAGCACTGACAAGACTGGAGGAAGAACAGAAAACAGCAAAATCGTCCACAAACAAGGAGCATTGGGCAGGACTCCGGATAGTGGACGTGATACTGTTAATAGCAACGGCAAAGAGGGTGACACTTAAAACGCTGCCCTGAGGAACACCATTCTCCTGCACGTACAAATCCGATAGCACATTACCAACCCGATACCGAAAGAGGCGGTGAGAAAGAAAGGACCGAATGAAGATGGGGAGACGGCCACGAAAGCCCCACTCATGGAGTTGATTGAGGATAAGGCGGCGCCAAGTAGTGTCATACGCCTTATTAATGTCAAAGAAGACCCCTAGACAATGCTGGTTACGTAGAAAGGCCTGCTGGATGGCGGCCTCAAGCAGGGTCAAGTTGTCTATAGTGGAACGACATCTCCGAAAGCCACACTGAGAGGGGCTAAGGAGCTGCCTGGTCTCGAGCAGCCAAACCAGGCGGCGGTTGACCATGCGTTCCAACGTCTTCCCAACACAGCTCGTCAAGGCAATACTCCGATAACTACTGGGATGCGTTCGGTCCTTCCCTGGTTTGAGGAGGGGAATCAAAATTGCCTCCCTCCACGAGTCAGGGTGTTGGGGTCTGCGACATTCGCATTGGAGGAATGTTCTTCTTTGATGGGTGACAGCTGCTGCCTTTTGTTTACAACTGCACTTTGAGATTGTAAAACACCAACATGAGGTCTTCCAAGAAGAGTATTACAATGCATTTTTGATGCGAGGTTTTTATTTTTGACGGTGGCTAATAGCATAGAAGCTTTAAGGCATATGGTAGGATAGGACGACATAAATATTTTTATATATGGCGGCAATTACGTATCGTGTAACGATTTATTGATTTGTTTCCTTGTTTTATATCGCTTGATGATGGAGTAACATAGTCTCGAAACATACTGCGCTAGAATGGTTCAAATGGCTCTGAGCACTATGGGACTTAACATCTGTGGTCATCAGTCCCCTAGAACTTAGAACTACTTAAACCTAACTAACCTAAGGACATCACACCATCCATGCCCGAGGTAGGATTCCAACCTGCGACCGTAGCGGTCACGCGGTTCCAGACAAGCGCCTAGAACCGCACGGCCACACCGGCCGTACTGCGCTATAAATGTCACCCATTTGACAATTGGTGGCGCTACGTTCTCCGTACCGAACATGTAATACTGTTGAAAAGCAGTTCTGTCAAAAGCTGCTGACATGGAGTTCTATATTAAATACGTGAAAGTACGTGAATGCAAACAAAAATGCAGTATAACGAAAGCAATATTCTTATAATGTGTTTAAATCGAGCACTTGGCACACGGATCTGTAAGCAGCAACAAATATGCAGACGTCCACAGAACACCATATGATGAGACCAGCTTCTATTTTACATGAAATTAAAACAAATACAGAATCATATACTCCACACAGTATTACGGATGCGAGCAGAAATCAAGCAGTATACGACTAACGTATAAGGGGCGATCAAAAAGTTGCAGTTCTAAGGCCGTACAATCCAGAACTGTAATGCTAGTCAGGCAAAATCACCGTGACCGTTGAGACAATCGTCCCACCGACACACCGACTAGAAGATATCCGTTTGATAAAACATCATGGCCGGCCGAAGTGGCCGAGCGGTTCTAGGCGCTTCAGTCTGGAACCGCGCGACCGCTATTGTCGCAGGTTCGAATCCTGCCTCGGGTATGGATGTGTGTGATGTCCTTAGGTTAGTTAGGTTTAAGTAGTTCTAAGTTCTAGGGGACTGATGACCTCAGATGTTAAGTCTCATAGTGCTCAGAGCAATTTGAAACATCTTGTCGTTCTGTGTGAAGAAGTTCGTAACTCCCTGCTACACATGCTCGTCATGCAGGAATTGTCCACCCTCCAAAGCGTTCTTGAAGCGACAGAAGGCGTGGTAATTGCATGGGGAGAGATAAGGACTATAGGGCGATTGCTCGAGTGTCATCCATTTGAGTTGGCATAACTTCTGCATTACGACATTTACAGTATGGGGACATACGATATAGTATAGCAGCAGCACCCCTTGTCGTAGTTTTCCCGGACATGATTTTCGATAGATATGCTATCTCATACACATTCTTCATTCTCCGATGCATGTCTGCCGTAGTTTATCCTACTGCAACCATGAAAAGAACAACGGTATGTTGGTCCTTTTTGGATACAATTGGTAATAACGTCACCATAGTTCACGTTTCCGCATTTAGCGCATTCACATCGGAAAGACACGAACGTCACACTAATCTCTTGCCTACATGTTGGTGCTTATACAAACTGCTCACTGAAGACGGTGCACTGAACACCTATTACATCAATATTTGCTTCATTTACAGACTAATGATTATAGCTATTATAAGTTTGTTTCGTTTGTGGGGCGCTCTCTATTACAAGTCGTATGTATGCTTTAGGTTGTTTAGTGGCTCCAAGTATGTGTGGCAAAAGCAAGCCATCAATGCTTATTTTTCCTGGCAGTAGGTCAGGTGTTGAAGTGTGGGCGCGTAGACGCAAAACGGTTGATCTATACTGACAGGCGTCCGCAGCTCTTGGTCGTGCGGTAGCGTTCTTGCTTCCCGCGCCCGGGTTCCCGGGTTCGGTTCCCAGCGGGGTCAGGGATTTTCTCCGGCTCGTGATGACTGGGTGTTGTGTAATGTCCGTAGGTTAGTTAGGTTTAAGTAGTTCTAAGTTCTAGGGGACTGATGACAGTAGATGTTAAGTCCCGTAGTGCTCAGAGCCTTTTGAACCCCTTTTATACTGACAGGCGTAGTCCACAAAATTTCGGGTCTTGTACATGCTTGTAGGAAGACTGTTCAGGACAGAAGAAAACAGCCAACACACTCATGTTTGTATGTATTAAGGTACCAAATATAAAAATACCTATTCTTGTGCCTGTTACACCAGTGGTTCCGTACCTTTCTTAGACCATTATGCATGACTGCAATCAAACATTAGCTAGTACCCCCCCCCCCCCCTTTTCCTTTAATTCCCTGCTGCCGATTGTGCCTCCCACTCCCCCCCCCCCCCACCCAATCTTCAGGATCTTGCTGTAGTAAGAAAGAGTTTTCTTTAAAATGATGGAAGATGAACGATATTTAGTTTATGTGTAGGCGGGAGGGGACTGGGTGGGTGGGTTAGAATGAATGACTAAGGAATTCGTGGTATATCGGAAGTGCTACCCACAACTTCTTCTCAGATAAGAAAGCTCACTGTACACAGTGAGGATACACACTTGTTACAATACCTACGTCCACTTCAAATGGCTCTAAGCACTATGGGACTTAAGATCTGAGATCATCAGTCCCCTACACTTAGAACGACTTAAACCCAACTAACCTAAGGACATCACACACATCCATGCCCGAGGCAAGATTCGAACCTGCGGCCGTAGCAGCAGCGCGGTTCTGAACTGAAGCGCCTAGAAGCACTCGGCCACAGCGGCTGGCACATACTTCCACTGCCTCAATCTTTTCCATTGTCGCGCTTGCTTAACCTGCATACTGCAAATCCATTTAAAACTTTCAAGGTCAAAATGTGTGCACTACACTTACTGTTCGCAAATCACTTGATTGATGCACTTCTGGATGGGCAGAAATTGGAAGACTTCAACTGTTAATGCTATGGGTCTGATCAGAACCACTATTAGTAATAATAATAATAATACTGTGTATAATACTGTAGTAGGCCTTATGTAGTCACTGCTATGTTGTACTGTCAATCAGTTCACTTATCTGCTACGAAGCAAGTAATGATGAAATTTCTGGACTACCACAGGTACTATCTACAACTTGGAGCAGACATTTTCTTGATATATTTAGCATTTTTTACGTATATGGCTTACTTTCATCATCAGCGATGTTCGGAACAAAGTACAACATATCTGTGTGTGTGTGTGTGTGTGCAGTGGGTGGAGTATGTGAGGAACCTGTAACCTCCGTCGCATTAAAGCTTCCAAACGATAACTTGTATAATTACTTTTAGAGTTTTACAAAACTGTGATAGTAGTAATGAGCTTTTGAAAAGTATTTAGTTTGATGACTGAAACAGAATCGAATCGTTTAGTCTTTACCCCTAAGAAAATTTCATTTTACGTGTCAGGAGCAGTTATTGACAGGCTGGGAACCACTGCGTTACACCCTGTACACCCGCATGGTAATCGCGCTACGTTGCATATACCAGGGCATTCCGAAAAGTAAAGATACAATGGGTCGCTGTCCTTAAATAGAACATTTATTTAGAAAACGTCAGTTACATCTTATAACTGGATTATTTGTTATTTTTCGACATAATCACTCCCGTTATCCAAACATTTGTTAAGTCGGTGCACAAGCTTTTGTATCCCACAGTCATAGAAGGTTGCCACCTGTTGTTGGAACCACATTTCAACTTCATCTTTGATGTCTTCATCGTCGTGATTTTCCACCAAGATCAGGTAACGGTAGACATGTAAGTCGGTGGGCGCAAGGTTCGGGTTGTATGGCGAATGGACCAATATGTCCCATTTGAATTGTTTGAGTAGTGCATTGGGTACGAGAGCTCTGTGAGGCCGAGCGTTGTCATGAAGCAAGCGGACTCCACTTGTCAGCATTCCCCTGCGTTTGTTTTGAATTGCCCTTCGAAGACGTTTCAAAGTCTGGCAATATGCAGCAGCATTAATTGTCGTTCCAGGAGTCATAAATTCAACAGAAGCCATGATTTTCTTCGCTGAAATCGACGTTTTGCATTTCTTGGCTTTTGGTGAATTCGAATGACGCCATTGATTGTTGCTTGGATTCAGGTGTATGGTGGTAAATCCACGTCTCGTCACCTGTCACAGTGTGATCAGGGAACGTATCACCTGCTTCAGCATAGCGTGTGAGGAAGTCGAGTGCAAAGCCCATCCCTTTCTTTTTGTGTTCTTCCGTTAACAGTTTTGGAACCCAGCGCGCACACAATTTCCGGTACCCTAACTTGACAGTCACAACATCATCAAGAGTTGTCGTTGACACATCCGGTATGACCTGATGCAATTCTTTCAATGTGAGACGTCTATTGGCACGAATTGCTTCCTCCGTTCGCCGAAGAAGGGCATCAGAGATCACAGGTGGAAGACCTGTTCTTTGTTCGTTATGAACATCGGTCCTACCTTCAGAGAAATGACGACACCATTTCGTTACATTTTGTGGAGTCATAATGTTCCCATAAACAGAAACAATTTCTTTGTGAATATCCGCTGGTCGCTGACCTTTTGCATGAAGAAAACGTATGACGGAGCTCACTTCGCATTTGGCGGGATTCTGAATCGGCGCAGCCATTTTAAACACGACCTACTCCAACCAGAAGCAACGTTCAACTCCCGAAGCTCGTGAATGAGTCGTTCAAATGAACGCTTCACTCCAGTGAAGTGTGAACTAACCACTCAGTTTCAATGAACTGGTACTTCAAACTCTTCACAGGTAGCACACTCCACACTTTTTTCTAGTTCACTCACTCTCTTCCCCTCTTCCTCTCCCACTACATCGGCGCTACATCACTCACCCTCCCTTTACTTCAGTCCTCCCTCTACTGCCTGTCGACGAATCGCGCCGTGTTTGTTGGGAAAGATAGGTTTACGAGGGGCTGGGGAGGTGAGTTGTTTGGGTTGTTTGGGGAAGGAGACCAGACAGCGAGGTCATCGGCGTGGGGAGGTGAGGGGCGAGGGGAAAGCAGCGTCAGTTGCTTCCTGCAGTGCTGACATCATTACCCGTAACTATTTTTGCAGTTAAACTTCGCGTCTACAGGTAGCCTACCGTTGGGAGCGCTTGCAGACAAGTGAATATTAAAGATACAAACGTAGAGGCTGGCTGTGTGAGCACGCACAGCCAACATGAAAATAAATGTGTGTTAATAACAATGAAAGAGGGATTTTACCTGGAATCGTACCAATGGCTACAGGTGACACTTTACGTGTTGAATCTGGAGGGTTATTATTCTCAACAAAAATAAAATCTACAGGAAAACTTCTGAATAATTACTTAACTTAGGTATATAGACTTTGTGACAGTGGTAAACATACTCATTCTATTTTGGATTAAATTTTAAAAGCAACATAAAATTGGACTGCATTTCGTTGGTAGTCCTAGTTTTCAGTCCATGAATACAACAAATAATGTTTCTTTTGACAGATAAAGACTTTTTTGGGAGCTTCATGAGAAAATGTCGAGCAAGATTAAATGCAATACTTTCTTTATATGTGAGAGGCTTCTCTGTTTATCTTTCCTTTGTCCCCTTCGACAATGCTCTATTTAACTCAGACGCTATAAGAGCGCAAAACGTTGCTTACACTTTACTGCATAGTTCGGCCATCTGTTGGTAAAATTAAAGTATTACGAAGCTTTATTCTACGAGCGAGGCGAAGTGAACGTAGCCGCAGCTGAGCGGCGAACTGGGCAACTTCGCCAGGCTTCCGTACTTCACGAATGAACTACTTCATTTGAACGCTTCGCGGCAAAGCTCGAAATGAATGAATTAGTTCACGGGAATGAACGAGTTCGACCCATCTCTATGCCGAACGACCGCGAGGAGAAAGCTAACGTTTCAAGGTTAACACCAGTGTTGCCAACTTGCTCGCCAAAACTCTTCTGTTCCTCTGGCGTCCGGTGTATCTTTACTTTCCGAAACACCTTCGTATACTACAGCAACGCCCTCTGCGGAAACTTTTTGATCGCTGCTTATACGTACAGTACAGTTTAAAGCGGGCAGCTCATACAAGAAGTCGTAATCAGGAACACAATGCGTTGAAACCAACTGCTTTTTACTACGAAAGTAATCCAGACATGGAAGACTTTAAATCACCGAACAGGAAAACGTGATGATGGACTGATAAACTTGCAGCGCCCCAAGTGGCGCGGCAGCGAAATGGGGTCGTGTTAGCGGCAGTCCAGGGCTGTGAGCTCTTACCTTGGTGACTTGGGCGTTCTTGAGCACGTGCAGATTGTGGCGCGGCTTGCGCAGGAAGGCCCTGGCGGCGTTCCACCTGGTGCCGTTGCGCACGGTGCCGGGGAGCAGCCCGAAGCCCAGGACGCCGCCGCCTCCGGCCGGCCACGCGTTCAGGTCCTCCACCAGCGACTGGTTGAGCTCCGACACCGCCTCCAGCAGCGCGCCCAGCAGCGGCTCCTCCTCTGCGAACGACTCCACTGCCAGCTCGCCGCCCACACCTGTGCGTATCGGTGTCACCCACTAGTCCCACAACTCAGATAGACTACGATGTATGACATATAGTACGAGGGTGAGTCAAATGGAAACCTTAAATATTTTTTAAAATGTTACTTACTGTGCAGAAGTGGTACAAAGCTGTATCACTTTTCAACATAATCTCTCCCACGCTCAATGTAAGTCGTCCAGCGCTTACAAAGTGCATAAATCGCTTTAGAAAAAAATTCTTCTGGTAAATACCAATTTGTCCATTTTATTTGGACTGTTGAGCTCCGTGGCCGTGGATAATGATATTTCACTATATAAATACAGTAACCAGCCACTTTTTAATGCGTTTTATTTATGCCATATGCATTTCGGGTTTGCACCTATCTTCAGCTGGCAACAGACCTGGAAATACTCGCAAATCTCGAAATAATGCAGTACACTGTTGTGCAGACACACAAAAACCTCGTAAATTGTCAAAATAATGCATGTTCAAAATGGCTCTGAGCAGTATGGGACTAAACATCTTAGGTCATCAGCCCCCTAGAACTTAGAACTACTTAAACCTAACTAACCTAAGGACATCACACACATCCATGCCCGAAGCAGGATTCGAATCTGCGACCGTAGGGGTCGCGCGGTTCTAGACTGAAGCCCCTAGAACCGCTCGGCCACTCTGGCCGGCATAAAGCATGCAAAACGCTCTGAAAACACGATTACTAATTGTAAACTGCTGAAAATAATGCATTATACAGCCTACAGACATTCAAACTGCTCGTAAATCACCGAAATAATGCATGTATAACGCTCTGCAAACATACTCGCTAACTGTAAACCGCCGAAATAATGAATTGCTCAGCCTACAGACCTGTTCACAAAATAATGCAGTACACTAACGTAAAGACGAGCAAACAACTCGTAAATTGTCAAAATAATGTCTGTAAAGCATTACGCAAATATGCTCACTAATTATAACTATGGAAATAATGCATTGCCCAGCCCACAGACATGTTCACAAAATAATGCAACAGACACGTTCACTACACATAAAATTGGCGAAATAATGCAAATGTAACATACTGCAAACACGCCCACAACGCTTAAACAGCCGAAATAATGCAGTGTAAACCACTCATTGCATGTAAAAACGCTTTGGAACTATCGTTAAGAAATTCAACTGCGACATATCAGCAAACTATTCCCTACAGAAGCACCAAGGCGTGCACACTGGGGTAGCGTGGGCACATCGCTCCGGGCTGTGAGTTGCCTTCAGCTGAGCATGTGTTCACCTAATTACCGTTGCTGGCACAATGATGCATAGCCTTTGTACCTGCGGTCCAGCAAAGACCTAATTGCTGAGCAACTCGCCGTCACACGTACAGCTAAAAATTTCTCAATGTTATACTGACATCGCATGTGTATGTAAATAAGATGCAGTATAACAATCTTTTCTTATACTTATCAGAATGACACAGGATTCATTGTTCCTAGCGATCCTAATGAGATAACCATCCAACAAACGAGATGCGTCTGCCATTGCATACTTGTTTACCCAGCCTCTGCACTTTCCTGCTGGTCCAGTGTAGGCATAATTGCCAAGAGAGAGATGTCTGCATAGCGACTCTCCCACACAGGCGCAGATAAAAGGGTCTCAGTGTTATACTGATGTCTCACGTCTGTGTAAACAACAGCGAAGTTTCCCTGTGGATGTGCTAGAAAAATCTACTGGAGATCGTGACATTATGGTTTCAACAAGCGCCTCTGAAATGGTAAACATCGTCACCGCTATGTAGAGGTCCCATGTGCCAGCACAAAGGATGTCTTGTGAATGAATGGAGCATTCTGATTGGCTCTTACAAACTGTTGCTGCTGTCGATGCGGGGGCACCGTCCACCATTCTTTTCTGTAGACGAGACTTTCATCAGCAAAACTATTTTGTGTAGATCGCCATATTGCACTGACAGTTAAACCCGGCAAAAGTGGTCTACAGATCGTCAAACATGGAAAGAAACTTTCTTAACTACACTGCTCTGTCACGAGCATGGAAGCTGTAATATTACAGCGTGACCGATCTCCTACCTGACTGTATATCACATCATACCATGTCGATGTAGAAAATATGCAATTCGTATCCTGCGCCATACAAAATCACCTCTTCTGCATCAGACACATAGTTATCGATCGCCAGACACTCGTACATATACTGTGAAGACAGATAGCATAAGTACATGAACCGTATATACTCCTCGCAGCACTAGACATTTCACGGGAGGTCGGGTGGTCATCCACTGCAGCCAACAGTCACAAGTCATTCGCCCCAACACACATACTAGTTGACACATAATAATAGCACCCTCAGCGGACTTACGTTACTCTCTGAACTGTTGTACAAAGGCTGGGTCGGTTCTCCTCGGCACACAGACGTTACTGTTCCTGGCCCCGACCTGCTTGCTTGCTTGCTTGCTTCTACACCCATCTCTAGACTCTGGGATTACAAGACGTATGTAAGTTCAGATGATTGGCCAGAATATCATTCCGTTTTCGCGATAGTGCTCGATATCAAGCACATAGCAATATCACTTTCATTGCAGTTTCACTTATGCAGCATAATTCCGAAGATGTAGACTGAAAAATATTTCTCTAGAAACTAAAAACTCTAGCGAGGGGGACGTTCTGTAAACCACTGAGTAATTAGAAACTTATCTGATCTGTGAAGACCTTTACGTGAAAACTCGAAAAAAAAAACCAGAGGAAACTGGTATTTCCACTCGCGAATATCGATGTAGGTGATATAACAGATTCAGGAAAATTGAGGATGTATTTCATGTCTTCTGGTAAGCGAAGAAGAATTCTTGTACTTGGGAACGAGTATGCGACAATAAAAGGAAAACGAGAAAACGTTGACATGGAAGCATCGGGAGCCAGGGAAACAGTCATTGTTTTCGTCGTAACAGCATTTTTCTGTATTTCTTGTGACGCACACGAGATGATTGCTGTCGTTGATGCTTTTCTGGAAAAACAGAGAACCATCTGCGTCTAAGGTTACTTGCATCAGCATTAAAGGATGAGGGAGAGTGGATGGAATGGTCGGTTGAAACAGAGTTGTAATGAGGTACGATTTAATAGCAAACTAATGATACGCTCTAGAGAGAGTGGGAGATGTCGGTGCAGGTCATTTGACCACTTTTTTCCGACGTTCTGTCAGGATGCGACAGTCATGTGGCATAGCTGGCGTTCGACTTGTATACAACTACCTGTTCTCTGTGTGAAATAAAATATGGCGTTTCAGTCTTCGATCGAAGATGCCATATTTTATTTAATGAACGATCGCGGAATTCCCATTGAGACAATCTGTTCTCTGTGTTTCTTACAGCACTGTCTACTTGCGATCCTTAACAGCAAATCTCTGTCATCAGAGGACTTCCATCTCATGTGTGATGAAATGTGGCCATCCTGTTTGGATACATTCCTCTAAACGAACGAAGATTTACGAGATGTATTCCACTTCCCTGTCGCATCTTGGGCATAAAATCGAGACTTCAGCTCCTTAAGTAAGACGATTCTAAGTTAGCGATAGTTTTTATGAGGCGCTGCAATCCCCATGTATACATCTTCTTGACAGATTTACTGTCTACAGAGTTAATTGAGGAATGATGTGTAATTTCACATGTCAAACGCCGCTGCTATGCGTTTATTTGTTTCCTTGTAAGAGGTATTCTTCGTTACTAAGGATTATTTTATGTAGTACTATTTTATATAGCATAATTTATGAACCGCGATCGAATGTGAACAGTGGGCGCTAAACATCTCTGGAGAGCTATATTCTGCTTGTATCACACAGAACCGATATTTTAAGGAAGTAGTTTATTCGTTTTAGAGTTTGTTACCAAAGTTTATCGTAGATAAACCTGCAAGAAGCTGTACGTCATGCACTGGAATATATTTCTTACATTCGAATACTAACAACGTTGCATTCCACACAACTAATAGGTCGGAAACTGAAGCGATCTAACATTATAACCTGTTTTAAGTGCAGAACCCTGTAGCCTTAGGAGTGCATGTGTTTATGTTCCTGATTCCAGACACTAGAACAATACTTCAGAATTTATAGCGTAGCTGATTTACATAAAGTGCTTCAAATCTGCTAGTATACACCGATAAGGGGTGCTAACCTCCTCAATATACGCGCATCTGGAAAAATCTTGTGCGCTTTTATGGGTGCTGACTCGGCAAGCTCCATTCATTCACGAGACGCGGGATGTAGCAGTCTACTCCTGGTCAGCTGCAGATTGAATCGGTAAGAGCGCTGAAGGGTGGGTTGGTCAAAGACAGTGCGAGGGAGTCTTTCAGTCTCCAACTTTATCCTAAGAATGCCCTGTGACTCCCATCTGCATAGAAACAGATCGTAAATTACGCACTATACTCGAGGTGCTAGAAATATGTAGATCTCTGTCTGTAATACTTTGATGATGTATATATTCGTGAATTAACTATGAAAGGACATAATACAGTCATATATCTACATTCGCAATGGTACTTGCAAAATAGAGTAGGTAGGGTTTACTGATGATACTGAAATTGGGTGGCATGCTGACGCATCATTGGTCAGTGCTGAAATTACTGTAAAGTTGCTAACATTGTTTGCACTATCAATGATTATTATTATTATAGTACATCCACGGGGTCTTTTTCATCCCATCCATCAACTTTTATGCTGTTGATGACTGAAATGGCTTGTTTGAAATGGGAAAGAGTCTTGGTGGAGGGGCAATACCTTCTAGGGCTGGTTAGCACCGAAAACGTGATCATGTACATGATTGCAATATGAGGAATCAATTGAAAGGGAACACAGAGTCATCAGCTTTCCTGTTTCTGTGACAGACGAGTTTAAATGCAGAGATCCTCAATCACCTTTGGACAGGAGTTTGGTAATGTTCCACAACACCACAAAACTCATCCAATTTACTGATTTTGTAGCTGTCTTTTATTTAAAATCATCCAGTGTGCGTCTGTGTGTTATTGTAGCAGCAGCAACGACATGCTTTACACAGTACGATGTCTAGTGTTCTGTGAGAGGCAATGGATCATAACGTTTTAATGTCAGTTTAGAACCTGACACAGACCTCAAAGTCGCAGCAGTAAAAACAAAATGTATGGCACTGTACAAAGAATGTTATAGCAGAAAAAAAAAGTTTCAAACAATGACACGGGGAGCCTCACTTTCGACTGACAGTGGGATACACTCATCCTCCTACAGTAAGGGAGTTGAAGCTTTGCACACTGAACTGTGCAAGCGACTTCGATCACTGGACACCTACTCCAATGAAACAGTGCCTGTATATTTAATAGCATCGCCACATGTGCTCGATGCCGGCATGTAGATGGTATTTGTTTTCAATATATGGGAAGAGAGAGATGCAGTAAAAATTTTGTCGAATTCTCTATCCGATGAAGTTAGCAGAGCTTTTATGGTTCATAATTTTTTTCTGTTGGATGGCACGCAATAACGACGATAGAATGTTGGGTTGATAGACGTGAATGGACCCTGAGGGACACGGATCTGCTTTGGATTGCAGTACCTGTATGAGGTTGAGTTTTCCTAATTTTCCCGATAAGAAACACCGCCGTAACTGTTTGTACTGTCTTTGTACTACCTAATGTTTCAGGAGTGGGTTTCCTTTGGTGCGGACCTTGCACATTGTACACTGTTGGCGGAGCTATAACAACATGTTCCCATTTCCATCGAATGGTTAAAACATGGTCCTGTCGCACTAACTCAACCTGTTTCTACATGGGTTGAAGAATGTGGCAGATGTAGCTCTCTCCGACTTCTGCTCACTTCCAACTTAAACTGGAACGATCACATGCGCAAAGCTTCAAGGTGACAGCTCAGAGTCTGCGGGGCAGTTGCAAGATGCATAGGGACTATCTATTTTCACTGTAGCAGATAGGTTCGAAAAAGATGATTCACTCTGAGATATTATTCACTAACGGCAGTAATCATTAAAAAACTTCTTCATAAGATGCAATGCAGGTATATAGTCGAATAGAAAGACTGGATTCCAAATTACAGACGTCATTTCTACTGGAAAGCATAGCAAGAGACCTGAAAAGTTACGGTACTTTTCTTACGAGCTCAATGAACACGCCATCTACTGTTTGTGATTCTTCTCAATCAACCATCGCCTATAACCCAGTGGATATATCATAGTACCTCTGACATGGCAACGAGACAGAATGTATTGCAAATACTGGAGAAATATCTAGCGGAGGCAAGAGGGAGTTGCAGATACCGGCTTAAGTTGAAGCACTTTCTAAATTCGGTAATTTTACTAAGAGCTTTAACCTTTCAGCTTCGTGTACCTACACTGTTCATCTGATAACATACACTCTGCTGAACCCTATTAGACTGTCAGCGAGAGTGCACTGCCAGTTCCTGCTACTAATAAGGCGAGTACACTGTTCGCTTGTTACATATTTAAACGAGCTTCAAACAGGAGCGACTTATTTTCGGTTATCTGTGTAGTTACTAGTTTATTTTTGTAATTTCTTGCGTGAAATGAAATGACCGTTTGGCGTCACTGGCCGGCAAGCCCCTTACGGGACAGGTCCAGCCGCCTTGGTGCAGGTCTTATTACGTTCGATGCCACATCGGCGACCTGCGCGGCACATGGGGATGAAATGATGATGAAGACAACACAACACCCAGTCCCTGAGCGGAGAAAATCCCCGACCCAGCTGGGAATCGAACCCGGGCCCGCAGGATGGCAACCCATCACGCTGACCACTCAGCTATCGGGGCGGACATTTCTTGCGTGTTCAAGTGGTTACTAGGCACAACCTTTTATTTCAATAACAGTGTAGTGTCCAGTACCGCTGTTACTGTTGACTGTTGTATCGACCCTCATATCGTACAGGCTTTTCTTTGTTTGGTTAGAACAGCTCAGTGTTGGTTAGACCATCAGTGAGAGAGCGCTTCATTTCTCGCTGCTAATAAGGCGAGTACACTGTTTGTTTGTTGCATATTTTTACGAGCTTCAAACAGGAACGACTGCAGTAATGCATAGGAACTGTGACTGTTGTGTACAGATGCGAGCCGAGTTGGTAACCCTTCACTCACAGCTCCAGGCTGCATGGCTTCTGTCACACAGTATGAGGCTGCTGCTAATGGGCGTCACTGTGGAAGATCGAACACAGGGATGTGAGGGAGGTAGAGCACGTCCCACATGTCCTCCGATCGGTCCACTGCTGTGACTGCCCTGGGTACTGCCTGCACTGAGGTTGACCCCTCACCCCTCATAAGCTGGAACAACATGCTCGTGGCGTACCAGCATGTGCACATTGGGGCCTCTGTAGGGAATGGTTCACTTGTAGGTCGCGGTTGAAATTCTTAACGTTAGTTCGAAAGCGATTTTACATGCAATGAATGTTTTACACTGCAATATTTCGGCTGTTTAAGCGTTGTGAGCGTGTTTGCAGGGCGTTATACACACATTATTTCGCCAATTTTACACTTAGTGAATGTGTCTGTTGCATTACTTTGTGAACATACTTGTGGAATGTGCAATGAATTATTTTGACAGTTACAATTAGTGAGCGTGTTTGCATAGCGCTTTACAGGCATTATTTTGACAATTTACGATTTGTTTGTGTATCTGCGCATCAGTGCGCTGCATTTTTTTGGCGATTTACGAGTAGTTTTCAGGTCTGTAGGCTATTTACTGTAACCACCAGCACACCAGGACGAGTACACTCTTTCCTCTCCCTAGAAGCTGGACACAGACTGAGTTCTTTTCCCGCCATATTCCCCAGACTGCCATGGGACGACAGCGCCGTCTGGTGGCAGTACTGTGTACTACGTAAGTAGGACTCCAGACTTCATGGTGAACCCTCTGGGCGGCGCTACTGCCTACGACAATTCGAACTGTTTAAAGAAACACTGCATGCACAATAAAGACTTATGTCCATTATATCCAGTAGCCCAGCACAGGCTGCGTCCTTTCCTACTAATTCCAAGGAAGAGATGGTGGTCAGATGACTTATGTTAGTGGAGACAGCCCAAGTGATCTATCTTCCCGCCACTTTCATAGTTCATTGGAGGTAGCCCAGGTATCCTTTTTTCCACCACCATTTGAATTTTGTGACATTTTCTGGGTGAGGGTGAGGGAGGGTTGGGGAGGCTGGAGGGGAGAGGGTTAGGTTAGTGGACGTAGTCCAATTGACCTATTTTCCCGCCAAAATTTGAACTTCCCGCCATGACATCATTGCTACATTGTCACTTCTATCGCCGCCATCTTGAATAAATTTATCAACAATGCAGAGTGTAGCCATATGAAGGTTGTCCCCCTGCTGAGGTGATCTCATAAATTCTCGATTGGGTTAGATCCAGGTAGTTTGGTGGGCAGTAGAGAATGGTTAGCTCATTCTGGTGGTCGTCAAACCTTGCATGCGTACTGAAAACTGTGTGAACAGTTACTTAGTCCTGCCGGTAGAAGCCGGCCGGAGTGGCCGAGCGGTTCTAGGCGCTTCAGTCTGGAACCTGTGACCGCTACGGTTGCAGGTTCGAATCCTGCCTCGAGCACGGATGTGTGTTATGTCCTTAGGTTAGTTAGGTTTAAGTAGTTCTAAGTTCTAGGCGACTGATGACCTCAGATGTTAAGTCCCATAGTGCTCAGAGGCATTTGAACCATTTGAACCTGCCGGTAGATGCCATCGTGTCAAGGAATAACAAACTGCCTGTAGAGATGGACATGATCTACAAGGACAGTTTCATACTTGTGTTGATCCATTGTGCATTCCAGAACATCACCTGGGGGAAGTCTCGAAATCGTTTCCCAGATCATAAAGCTCCCTTCTTCGGCCTGGTCACTTCCGATGATTGTTGTAGAGCTTTCGCTTTAAGACGTTTCACGTTGTACACGTCAGCAGCCCTGTGTCCTATGGAGCATAAGATGTGATTCATCTGAAAAAGGCTACCTGTCGCAAGCAAGTGGATGTTCAGATGGCATCCTAATTCCTACCTTCGTCACCGATGAACAGCAGTTATCACGGTTGTACGAACCAGGCGCCTGCAGTGGACGGAACGTTCGCTGAACGGTCCTGAACCCTTTGGTTCATTTGGGCGATCAGTTTCTCAACGGTCGCATTTCTATTCGCTCGTACAGATCTCCACAGCCATCGTTCACCTCTGTTATCTATGGCTCGAGGTGCACTACTGTTGTCCAAGCCCCGGTTCTGGATAGCTCTCTTTTGCCATGCTCTGTATTCTTTAATGACGGTGGCACGAGAACTGTTTACCACATTCATCCGTTTCAGATATGGTTCCACCTTTGGCCCAAAAGCGAATCATCATGTTCTTTTGGACATCAGATAAACCGATCAGTTTCTGTATTATGACAGCGGCTGCAATTTTTTCTGCGTGCCTGGTAGTGCTGCCAGCAGCCGTCTGTGAATGGTTATTGAACGTTGACGTCGGATAGAGATGGTGGTGCATTAATGTGAGTGGACCGTGCAGTATTGCCACAGTTTTTTTGGAGGATGGGTCTGCTCTGGGCACTTCCATATTCGAGGGCAATAACAGCTGTTTCCACAGGTGTGCACGCATACATTCCTGGTGTGAGGAACGTGCAGGCTGCCGTTCGCACCTCGACTGCCCCAGTTAACTGTCCCACCTCAATACCACAGAAAATGTCACGGAATTTTGGGGACGTAAGATGAAAGCTAATATTTAATTCCCTGCAATTTTGTAGCTCTTACCGTTTATCAGAGGCTTCACTTCGATACGTGCTCCCTGGAAAAGAGTTGATAAAGGTGGTATTAAACAGTATTAGTGAGATGTATCTGGGCGTGTATCATTTTTTGGTCGGACTGCTCATAGCTGCAAGCGTTTACAACACTTCATTAACTCGACACATACACTAGTGCCTTTAATAGAAAAAAGTTTATAGAATTCTACATGTAGTTATTTACTCGCTTATTGGCACTTTTCATCAATACATAAGCACCAGTTTCCATCTTTTCCACTTTGGTAATCTTAATTTTTGTAACTGTTCCCATGTCGGTCATCGCCGTCCTTTTTAGGGTTTCGTGCCTCAATCGGTAGAAACAGAGTCCATAGGGTTCAAATGGCTCTGATCATTATGGGACTTAATATCTGAGGTCATCAATCCCCTAGAACTTAGAACTACTTAAACCTAAGTACCTTAGGACATCACACACTGGGACCGAGCGAGGTGGCGCAGTGGTTAGCACACTGGACTCGCATTCGGGAGGACGACGGTTCAATCCCGTCTCCAGCCATCCTGATTTAGGTTTTCCGTGATTTCCCTAAATCGTTTCAGGCAAATGCCGGGATGGTTCCTTTGAAAGGGCACGGCCGATTTCCCTCCCCATCCTTCCCGAACCCCAGCTTGTGCTCCGTCTCTAATAACCTCGTTGTCGACGGGACGTTAAAAAAAAACACTAACCTATCTAACATCACATACATCCATGCCCGAGGCAGGATTCGAACCTGCGACCGTGGCGGTCGCGCTGTTCCAGACTGAAGGGCCTAGAACCATTCGGCCACAGGGGCCGGCACAGTCCTTAGGGAATAGCTTTGTTGTTTACCTGTCTGCCCGACTGTTAAAAGCACTTTTTCTCTGGGATGTTTCCGGTTCCAATTTATATCACATACTGAGGTCTATGATTCCTTGGTGACGTAAAATTTTGTAATGCAATCACAACATACGGACTTTTAATACTAGCAAACTTACCCCTCAACACTTATAGGGTACTTCCCGTTGGCCTAGAATCATGAAACTGGCAGAAAGGAAGGTTTCACGGCGAAACCAAAGAATAAAATCCTAAAACTGTAAATCTGTAGTTGTACCACACGAAAAAATTTCATTTATCATTTGTTATCCACCATCAAAATTGACACTGAAAAAGTCAGTAGTTCTGCATTCAGGCAGATTGTGTCGCAGTGGTAAAAGTCAATAATCAGGCAAGGAATGACTTCATTGCTCATATGAGACGTTTCGGAATTTATCCACCATCAGATACACAGGAGCGATTGCTGCACGTACACTCCTGGAAATGGAAAAAAGAACACATTGACACCGGTGTGTCAGACCCACCATACTTGCTCCGGACACTGCGAGAGGGCTGTACAAGCAATGATCACACGCACGGCACAGCGGACACACCAGGAACCGCGGTGTTGGCCGTCGAATGGCGCTAGCTGCGCAGCATTTGTGCACCGCCGCCGTCAGTGTCAGCCAGTTTGCCGTGGCATACGGAGCTCCATCGCAGTCTTTAACACTGGTAGCATGCCGCGACAGCGTGGACGTGAACCGTATGTGCAGTTGACGGACTTTGAGCGAGGGCATATAGTGGGCATGCGGGAGGCCGGGTGGACGTACCGCCGAATTGTTCAACACGTGGGGCGTGAGGTCTCCACAGTACATCGATGTTGTCGCCAGTGGTCGGCGGAAGGTGCACGTACCCGTCGACCTGGGACCGGACCGCAGCGACGCACGGATGCACGCCAAGACCGTAGGATCCTACGCAGTGGCGTAGGGGACCGCACCGCCACTTCCCAGCAAATTAGGGACACTGTTGCTCCTGGGGTATCGGCGAGGACCATTCGCAACCGTCTCCATGAAGCTGGGCTGCGGTCCCGCACACCGTTAGGGCGTCTTCCGCTCACGCCCCAACATCGTGCAGCCCGCCTCCAGTGGTGTCGCGACAGGCGTGAATGGAGGGACGAATGGAGACGTGTCGTCTTCAGCGATGAGAGTCGCTTCTGCCTTGGTGCCAGTGATGGTCGTATGTGTGTTTGGCGCCGTGCAGGTGAGCGCCACAATCAGGACTGCATACGACCGAGGCACACAGGGCCAACACCCGGCATCATGGTGTGGGGAGCGATCTCCTACACTGGCCATACACCTCTGGTGAAGGTCGAGGGGACACTGAATAGTGCACGGTACATCCAAACCGTGATGGAACCCATCGTTCTACCATTCCTAGACCGGCAAGGGAACTTGCTGTTCCAACAGGACAATGCACGTCCGCATGTATCGCGTACCACCCAACGTGCTCTAGAAGGTGTAAGTCAACTATCCTGGCCAGCAAGATCTCCGGATCTGTCCCCCATTGAGCATGTTTGGGACTGGATGAAGCGTCGTCTCACGCGGTCTGCACGTCCAGCGCGAACGCTGGTCCAACTGAGGCGCCAGGTGGAAATGGCATGGCAAGCCGTTCCACAGGACTACATCCAGCATCTCTACGATCGTCTCCATGGGAGAATAGCAGCCTGCATTGCTGCGAAAGGTGGATATACACTGTACTAGTGCCGACATTGTGCATGCTCTGTTGCCTGTGTCTATGTGCCTGTGGTTCTGTCAGTGTGATCATGTGATGTATCTGCCCCCAGGAATGTGTCAATAAAGTTTCCCCTTCCTGGGACAATGAATTCACGGTGTTCTTATTTCAATTTCCAGGAGTGTATATTTGTCCAATGAATACCCGTTTATCATCTGCATGTCTTCTTGGTGTAGCAATTTTAATGGTCAGTAGTGTACAAGCTAGTAAGGGTTATATTCCTGTGCCTGAGCCAGCCGGCTACTTGCCGTGGTGGTCGCCGGCGGCGTCTGCGGGCTGGTAGTCCTCGACGTCCTTGAAGGCGCGCAGCATGTGCTCGGCGGCCCAGTGCTGGCAGCCCTCCGGCTGCGCCCAGCGGTCGAAGTCCCTGCGGCTGGCGCGGTGGTAGAGGCCGGGCCCCACCGTGCTGCTACCGCCCAGCACGCGCGCCCGTGACCACGGGCAGCCGTGGTCGCCGTACGCCTCGCACGACCCGCGCTCTGGGTCGGTGCGCAGCTGCCAGTCCATCTGCGTACACAGTCGCGCCACGCGTCTTATTTATACACAGAGTCCGCCAGAAAAATGTATACATCCCTTTTTAGGTTCTATCGAGGTATCAATATTGTCGTTTATTTATTTATTTTTATTTATTTATTTATTTATTGTTACGCGGGACTAAATTAAGTAGAAGTCTCCATGGTCATGGAACGGGTCAATACATGAAATTATAACACGATTGTAGAAACAGATAAAATGAAATATAAGAAACATATTCAGGCGACAAGCCCAAGTTTCAACACTGTAACACTGAAATTTGCTTAGTTTTTTTTGCTGTTTCAGGAACTCCTCGACAGAATAGAAGGAGTGAGCCATGAGGAAACTCTTCAGTATAGACTTAACAGTGTTTGGGCTACTGCTAACATTTTTGAGTTCTTGTGGTAGCTTATTGAAAACGGATGCAGCAGAATACTGCACTCCTTTCTGCACAAGAGTCTACGAAGTGCATTCCACATGCAGATTTGATTTCTGCCTAGTAGTAACTGAGTAAAAGCTGCTAACTCTTGGGAATAAGCTAATATTGCTAACAACAAACGACATTAAAGGAAATATACAGGGTGAGTCACCTAACGTTACCGCTGGATATCTTCCGTAAACCACATCAAATACTGACGAATCGATTCCACAGACCGAACGTGAGGAGAGGGGGCTACTGTAATTGGTTAATACAAACCATGAAAAAATGCACGGAAGTATGTTTTTTAACACAAACCTACGTTTTTTAAAATGGAACCCCGTTAGTTTTGTTAGCACATCTGAACATATAAACAAATACGCAATCAGTGCCGTTTGTTGCATTGTAAAATGTTCATTACATCCGGAGATATTGTAACCTAAAGTTGACGCTTGAGTACCACTCCTGTGTGTATCGGAGAGCACTGAATTACGTAGGGATCCAAAGGGAACGATGATGAACCTTAGGTACAGAAGAGACTGCAACAGCACATTACGTCCACATGCTAACACCTTTTTATTGGTCTTTTTCACTGACGCACATGTACATTACCATGAGGGGTGAGGTACACGTACACACGTGGTTTCCGTTTCCAATTACGGAGTGGAATAGAGTGTGTCCCGACATGTCAGGCCAATAGATGTTCAATGTGGTAGCCATCATTTGCTGCACACAATTACAATCTCTGCCGTAATGAATGTCGTACACGCCGCAGTGCATCTGGTGTAACGTCACCGCACGCTGCCAAAATACGTTATTTCATATCCTCTGTGGTTGTAGGCACATCACGGTACACATTCTCCTTCAACGTACCCCACAGAAAGAAGTCGAGAGGTGTATGATCAGGAGAACGGGCTGGCCAATTTGCGGGTCCTCCACGTCCTATGAAACGCCCATCGAACATCCTGTCAAGGGTCAGCCTAGTGTTAATTGCGTAATGTGCAGGTGCACCATCATGCTGATACCACATACGTTGACGCGTTTCCAGTGGGACATTTTTGAGCAACATTGGCAGATAATTCTGTAAAAAGTCGATGTATGTTGCAGTGCTCTCCGATACACACGATCGAACAGCGGAGGAGTGGTACTCAAGCGTCAACTTTGGGTTACAATATCTCCGGATGCAATTAACATTTTACAATGCAACAAACGGCACTGATTAGGTATTTGTTTATATGTTCAGATGTGCTAACAAAACTGACGGGGTTCCATTTAAAAAAAAAGTAGTTTTGTGTTAAAGAACATACTTCCGTGCATTTTTTCATGGTTTGTATTAACCAATTACAGTAGCCCCTCTACCTACGTTCGGTCTGTGGAATGGGTTCGTCAGTATTTGATGTGGTTTACGAAATATATCCAGCGGTAACGTTAGGTGACTCACCCTGTATACTGTGAGGGCAATGCCAGAATTCCCAGACTATTGCATAGGGGTCGACAAGAAGTCCTCGAACTTACACCACATATAGCTCGAACACCCCGTTTTTCAGCAAAAAATACCCTTTTTGAATCAGAAGAATCACCCCAAAAGATAATACCATACGACATAAGCGTATAAAAATATGCGAAGTAGACTACTTTTCGTGTTGAACTGTCACTTATTTCAGATACTGTTCTAATGGTAAATACGGCAGCATTTAGTTTCTGAACAAGATCCTGAACATTGGGCTTCCCATGACAGCTTACTATCTATCCGAACGCCTAGGAACTTCAACTGTTCCTTCTCGCTTATAATATGCCCATTCTGTCTGATCAAAATATCGCTTCTTGTTGAATTGTGAGTTAGAAACTGTAAAAACTGAGTCTTACTGTGATTTAGCATCAAATTATTTTCGACAAGCCACGAACTTATTACATGAACTACATTACTTGATACTGTTTCAATATTACACACAAGATCCTTCACTACCAAGCTGGTGCCATCAGCAAACAGAAATATTTTTGAACCACCCGTACTACTAGAAGGCATATCATTTATATAAATAAGAAACAGCAGTGGCCCCAGCACCGACCCTTGGGGAACGCCCCGCTTAACAGTTCCTCATTGGGACTGAACATCACTACCACTCTCAATATTGCGGAGAATTAACTTCTGCTTTCTGTTCTTAAAGTAAGAGGCGAACCAATTGTAAGCTACTCCATTTACTCCATAATGGACAACTTCTGCGGTAATATTTTGTGGTCAACACAGTCAAAAGCCTTAGTTAAATCAAAGAAAACACCTAGCGTTCGATTTGTGTTACGAGTGTGTTATAGTACGGTCTTTGGCTCAACAGATGTTAGTTTTTTCATCTCGGTAATGAGAAAACAAGATACCTGGAGCACGCTTGACACTTGAGCAACGAAAATGTATGGCGAAGTGGTTTTTCAAGTTTGGTAATGTCGTCGAAGTGCAACGTCAGTGGAGATGGGAGTTTTAACAGAACCGCTAACCCACCTAACCAATTGAACGCATCATTGGCAAGTTTGAATTGAATGGAACCATTTGTCATTTTCACAAAGGAAGATCAGAAAGACAGCATACAGCTACAAGTCCTGCTTCGTAGGCTCTCGTGTTGGAAACGTTTGTTAATTCTCAACAGAAGTGTGCTACGCAAAGTGTACGTGAAGTGGGGATTAGTAGTACAAGCGTATGAAGAATTCTGAAAGCTGCAAAGTTGAAAGTTTACATTCCAAGATTACTGCACGTGATTAATGATGGCGATCCTGATGCCGAATTCAATTTTTCAAATGGTATCAGCAAATGTTAACTGATGACGAAGAATTTGTGACAGAGGTAATGGGGAGTGACGAGGCACAATTTAAACTTAATGGAGCCGTAAATCGGCATAAAAATATGTACTGAGCACCGGAAAACCCGCGTGTTTATGTGGATAAAGCGGTCAATCTACTAGGAGTTCACGTGTGCTATGGACTATCATCTAGGGGCTTAGTAGGACCCTTTTTCTTTGATGCTACTGTCACTGAGTAACTGTACCTTGAAATGTTACGCACATCAATTTTGGCAGGTATACACCGCTTTATGGAGCTGATGAAGAGGTCTTCCACCAACAGGACGGGGCGCCCCCACGCTACCCCCTAGCCATACGAACTTTCCTGGATGACAATTTTCCGGCACATTGGATTGGACGTAGAGGGCCCACTGAGTTCCCTCCACGGTCGCCAGATCTAACACCTGTGGACTTTTACTTGTGGGGATCTGTAAACGATAACTATTGACGTTAGCCTCCCACGCTGGAGGAACTTTGCCAGAAGATTACAGCTACATGCGCTGCGATCTCCGCTGTAACTCTGACTGACGTAACTGCGGCGACCCCTCGTCGTTGTGTTATGTGTATAGCCGCCAACGGTGAACATTTTGAACATTTAAAGTTACCATGTGCTAAACTGAAGGATGTACAACATGTGTCATCAATTACTAATGTAAAATAAACACATAAGTAGAACTTGTCGTTCCTTAAAGTGTGTATACATTTTTATGGCGGACTCTGTATTTACTAGCTGAGTACTCGGCATTGACCAGGTACATATTTATTCCAATCTTCTCTTAGGTATCTCCTGTTTCCCCATCCCCTCCACTCCACTCTCTGTCCATCTCTTCTGGTCCTCTCTCTCCATCGGCTCCTCTCCCCTCTATCCATTTGATTCCTTTCCCCACTGTCCGTCTTTCTCCTCCTCATCCTACTACCTCCCCCCCGCCCCCTCTGAGACCATCTCCTTCTTCGCTGTCCCTTTGTCCATCTCCTCTTCCTCCTCACGCTGTCAATCTCCTCTTCCCTTCTCTTTCTGTTCATCCCCTCCTCTTCCCTTCCTTTGCTCATCTCTTCCTTTCCCCTCTATCTGTTGATCTCCTCCCTTTCTGTCTATTTCTCTTCTCTCTGTCTCCTCCTCCCTCTGTGGCCATCTCCTCCCTTCTGCTTCCTCTTTCCATTTCCTCATTCCCCTTTTTTCTCCACGTTATCACCGCTGTTGATCTCCTCCTCTTCCCCTTGTATTTGCTCCTCTCCTCTGTCTCCCCCCTCCTGAATCCGTCTCCTCTTTCACCCTATTTTCAGTTCCTCCTTCCCATTCTTTCTCCATCTTGTCACCCCCATCCCAAAAGAGGTGGCCGGTTCATACTGTCAAAATGCTCGTATTTCTTTCTGGATTGTAAGTGGTATGTGAACCAAGTTAGGTGAAATCGATACAGGGGTTTAGAAGAAGTGTTTTTGCTATCTAAGGGTTTGCTGGAATACGCATGTGTCACTACTTTCACATATACATAACACATTTCACACATATTTGAACGCATGTTTATATCTTCAGCAAATTTCGCGCTGCAGATTAATGTTTAAGCAGCTCAATGTTTATCACGTTATATCTCCAGACCTATGCGTCGTGCAGTTACATATTTTTGCAAGAACATTCTGTGGTGTATGTGAATACCGCCTGTGAAACCAAATTAGTAGTGAAGAAGTAATAAATTGAAAGGGCATGCCTGATGTGACACTTTTTCATGAACGGTGAAACTGTACTAAGCCATAAACTTTTCTCATTTCATCGTTTTGTGGCCTGGGTTGGGGGGGGGGGGGGGGGGGTGCGAATTGGGGTGTCAGACGGAGAAGGTCTTGTATCGTAAAGGTTTTAAGTTATGGTATGGTGACAAGTTAGTTGCAAGTCGCTAAGAGCTCTCATTCTCAAATACTTGATGAATATAATCTATTTGCGCGGTGTGAGCTACTGTCCATTTTCACTGCCACTCCCACCCCATAGAGAGCTTTTTACCCCACAGAGGTTCTTTCCAGACAGTAACCGATATGTGTACCAAATTTTGTTGAAACCAAATCGGCGGTTTAGAGAAGATACGGAATTTGTGTATGAGTAGCGTTCAACAAGAAATGCCAGAAGTTTGTTGTGGGACACCCTGGAGCATTCCGGTTTCGTGAAGTCCCAGTAATTGGTGGCCCTATAAGTAGCCTTCAAAATGGCGTCTGTAACGGAGGTGCGTTCCAAACAGATCTGTTATTGAGTTTCTTTTGACAGCGCATCAGAGTATGGAAGACATTCATAATTGCTTGCAGAATGTCTGTGGAGACCTGGAAATGAAGAAAAGCGCGGTGAGTCGTTGGACGCGGCGTCTGTCATCGTCGAAACCTGGCCGATCGTCCTCGTGCCGGTCGGCCGCACACAGCTGTGACGCTCTCATTCGTAGTGATCGACGGATCACAGTGAAACACCTCGCTGCTCGACTGACGTCTCTGTTGGCAGTGCTGACACGGCTGGTGTATACAGACGACTAACTGCTGGGTATATATTAGAATAATCACCAGTATAACAACGGAGTTCGCTTCAATTTTTTTCTCAGGAACGCCCCTACAGTGTAGGCGTTGACCACGAGGAAATCCTTCAGTCTTGTGCTAGTTTGCTAAAAGTAGATGCAGCCTCTGCCAGGCACTTAAATGTGATTTGCAGAGTATCCATGTAGATGTAGATACTGTATGCCTTTCTATACAAGATTCTAGGAGGTGCGAGCCAAATGCAGACAGGATTTCTCCCTAACATTAATATAGTGAAATCTGCTAGTTCTTGGGAGTAATAACAGCAAGTGTCATTATAGAAAATATATATTGAGATAGTTCAGAGTCAGAATTCCCAGACTCCTGAAGGGGAGCAGACAAGAAGTTCGTGAACTTACAACGTATATGCCCCAAACTACCCTGTTCTGCGCCAAAAATTCCCTTTGTATACGGGAAGATTTACCCCAAAATATAATTCAAATGGTTCAAATGGCTCTGAGCACTATGGGACTTAACTACTGTGGTCATCAGTCCCCTAGGCGCGCCTAGAACCGCTATATAATTCCATGTATCATAATTAAAGTAGACCTATTTTCGTAGTGGTCTATCACTTACTGCAGGTACAGTTCTAAGGGTAAAGATATAACAGCATACAGATTTTGAACAACCTCCTGAACATTACTATCACTTAATGCAGATACTGTTCTCAGGGTAACTATGTAACAGCATACAGTTTTTGAACAACCTCCTGAACATTACAGATTACACTCTATCTCAACATCTCAACATATAGGAATTTAGATTGTTCAGAGTCAGTAACTGGATGCCCATTCTGCGAGTCTAAAAAATAAAAAATAAAAGGCAAAGCGTGGCTGTCCGTGTGTCGAACGGCTGGCGCTTTCTGAACGGTATAAACAGAATGTGGAAATATTTCGGTGTGTCAGCGACAGAGATTTCCTAATTTTATAATTTTTTGTACAGAATATACCGGTATTTACGTCAATGAAGTATGACATATTTTCCCCAGCAACTAGATTTCATATATGAAGTGTTATTTAATATCCTACTGGTTGCAGGTGGGAAAAAGTTAAAATTGGACTGGTGGAACAAGCGGTTGCTACGAGTGTTGGGGAATCATGTTATCGTAACACTAGGGAAATACATGTACGTATTAGGTGTTTTTTCTTATGGCCTGCGAACTACATTTTCTGCATTGACTGTGCACATACGCTAGTTGAAAGGTCTGTGGTGCCTTCTGTTGGCCGTTTATGCAACTTGTTGGAATACGTTCAGATTTTCTTTCAATATTTATGCGTGTGGAAACACTGGCCATGAAAGTATAGTAACACAATGAAAATTTTTGGACCGTAAAACCTTCGTGAACGACGGTGATGGTCAACAGAGCACTGTAGTCTTTTGAAATACTATTTGTTGCCTGAGGAGCAGTATTAAGAGGTGTTATGGTGGGGCACGAAGCACACATATGTGAAGTCTTGTGGAGTACTCAACAGTAGTGTTTTTTATTTTACAACTTAACAGAGAAATAGAATCCATTTCGTATCCCAGGAAAAATTGGCCATTCAATCTGGTAGATGAAATTCTCGCATCTCTGCTGTTTTATCTCTGTCAGGAAGATGTGGACCAAGTTTTAGACCATGTTCTCATCCGAAGTAATATATTGTCCCATAAAATCAGTTTGATTCGTTTATAAATGTTTCAAATATCGCCAAGAAATTATAATTAATATTTCATTTCAGTTAGAATTCAAAAAATGAAGGATCGTTGTTACACAGAACCATGTGAAGACGAGGATTCCGTTTCTCGACGATACACTACTCGCAACCACAACGAGCAGGGTATCTGTGGACAGGCCACACAAACGTGTGGCTCCCGAAAGCTGCAGCAGCGTTTTCAGTAGCTGTAGAGGCTACAGACTCGATGATTGTCTCATCTGACCTTGTAACATCAGCCAAAAAGGGCTTGCTCTGCTGGCACTGTGTACCACTGAAAACTAAAACCGTTATTTTCCAGAGAGCATCTAGCACTACTGTGTGGTTAAATGATGATGGCACCCTCTCGGGCAAAATGTTCCTGAGGTTATCTTTTTCCCCATTCAGCTTCCTGAATAGGAATTATTCTAGAGCATGTTTTCATCACGAAGTAAAAACTCATTCTAGGTGGTTAGAGTGCGGGATCTTAGATCCCTTATCTGGGAATTTGTGAAGTTCAGTGGTATATTCAACCGGACATTTGGTCAAGTCCATGCAGGGTTATAAATACAAAAGCAGATGGGGGTTATGTGGGAGTAATAAGGAATAAGAAAATACTAAAGCGGGGAGGGTACTGTGAACAGCACACTGCACGCATTATCATAGCCAAGAGGGAGCCAGGAAGCCAAGATTCATCATATCAGTACAAATTTATGTACCAACTGGCTTCACAGACGATGAAAAGACGGAAAGAATGTACGATGAAAGAAATTATTCGTATAATTAAGGGAGAGAAAAATTTAACCCTAATGGGAGATTGGAATGCGGTAAAAGAAAAGGGAAGACGAGGAGAAATAGTAGGAGAACATAGGCTTGGGACAAAGAATGAAAGAGGGTGTCGGGTGACAGAATTTTGCACAGAGAAATTTTAGGAAGCAAGAAAGCAGGTATTATACATGGAAGGTTTCAGATTGATCGTACAATGATGAGACACTGACGTCGAAACCAGATTTTAAACTGCAGTATTTTTCCAGAGGCATATGTGGACTCCGGTTGTAATTTACTGACTATGAACTGCAGACAGTTACTGAGGAAAGAGTAGAAACGCAGAAAACGAAGAAGATTGGACCTTGATGAACTGAAGGAGCGAGAGGTTGCTGAGAATGTCAGAAGGAGCACTGGACAATGTTGAACTGACACAATCACATTACGAATTTCGAGGATAGGCTCTCCCCAATCAGTGTGTACAATAATTTTAATAATTAACTGCTGTGAACACGACTCAAGAGGTAAACAGTAATATAGTGAGAGGCGTCCACCACAAACGTACAACGACTAGCCTGGTGCCTCAGAGTTCCAAGCAGCAGCCTCCAGATGGCCCTCGCTAATTGGGACCTCTTCCCGCTTGCACGCCACGTCCATCAGGGCGTCGCCAGCCGCCAGGGAGTGCGCTGTCAGCTGGGGACTACTTTGCTTCCGTCTAGTATTGGTGGAGATGGGGATCCTTCCACCAACAGGCGGAAAAGATGAGGCAAGGCGGACACTTAATTGAGTTAAGCGCCTATGGGCAGCTCACTAGGGTACCACGCCTACTCGTCATCATCAATTTTCTCGGAGTTCACGTTACGTCGCACTTTTTGACCAGAAACGAAAATGACAGTAATGGGAGCGCCAGATGGCCAAGAGTTTCGAAAAAATAGCACGACGGCACGAATCGAACCAGACGTGAGCCATTCATGCTAGCGCAGTTTCCCAGCAGCAATCGACACTCTGGAAGCTGTATAGAGCAGTAATTGGAGCGTTGTGGAGGCCGAATTCCTATGTGACAACACTTTTCTCTTTTCATTATTTTCAGATTTTACGGTACTTATGCTGCATATAAACCGAAATAGTGCTCAGTATATTGTTCTGCCACATTTCCGTTGCTGAGGTAGCTAACGCGCGACTGTGTAGTGGCGCACGGTGTGGAGGTAAGCTGATTCGAATCCTGGCGATGTATGAAATTTTCAGTGCCAGTATTGTGCTGGAAAGGGCAGGAGAGTTGATAGCGTAAAGTTCCTGGTCACAGTCCTCGCGCCAACGTCCTGGGCTACACTTGTCGAGACTATTAGGCTATGTGCCGGCACCAGCTTTCAGAATCTCCCTTCTCTACAAAAACCCAACCATGTATGTATATATGGCATGAAAGGGAAAGGCACTCGGAAATTTGAGATTGAAATTATGTTTCCAAGATGAATTGTAATTCAAGTGTAGAGAATTTCGTTGTGCGTTGTTTGTTCCCAAACTGTCCATTGAGGAAGAACCTTTTATGAACGTAAACCACATTTGCTTTCCTACAGAAATTTCAGCGGCATTTGTAGCATGTGGTAGATGCTGACAATTACTGCTTCTCCTGTTTTTATGAAGAATATCATTCAAAGACGTGTCAGTCATTAATTGAAAAATAATAAATGTATCTAATTTTATATCCGAAGTGAAACGTCCCCTTAGAAAAACTATACAAGACTGAGCTTAAACTGACACACAATATTTTTTTAGCGCAACGCAACCTGACTTTCAAAAATCCCTACAAAAGAATGGCCCTGACTAACATTAACCTATGCCTTTCACAAATCACTTACCTCACAAAAATCTTGTTCACTCGGACTACTGCAATACAGCGAGCGCCACTACTGCCAGCTAAATAAAAGATTCAAACTATGGAAGGCATTAACTACTGATAGGTATAGTTAGCGAATGAAAGATTTTGATAGAGAACAAACAATGTATTTACCTCAGTAGTGTTTAAAAGTCATAATGTATATAGCAGTTCATGACATCCAATCTTACAAATTTCAAAACTCCGCCATCTCTCTCCCCACATCCACCACTGCTGGCGGCTCACCTCCAACTGCGCAACGCTACGCGCTGTTAACATCCAGCTGTCCAACACTACAATGGCAGACAACAATGCAAACCAGCCACTGACTGCACACAGCACAGCCAGTGATTTTCATACAGAGCGCTATGTGGCGTTACCAATAAAAAACCTAAACAGCCTACTTACAGAAGTTCTTGTATAGGCTCGACCATCTCTTTATGCAAATTTATTTGCAATCTCAGGTTTTCCTTTGCATTCTGTTTCCATGCTTTTTATGAAAATATTAATGCAGACAATATATTGAGCATTATTTCTGTTTATTTTCAATGTAAGTAACGTAACAACTGAAAATAAAAATGTTGTTGTATAGAGACTCGACCCCTTTACACTCGGTTACACTGTCACGTATTGTTTCCACCCCGCCAGCTGCTGACAGGAAATTACGCCAACATAAATGACTCATGCGTCTCCCGACACGCTCCAAAAACGCAATTTTTTTCGAAACACTCGAACTTCCGGAGCTCCCAGTTCTGTCGCTTATAAATTTCTGCATATAGCATAAATTTTGGAAAAATCGGTGAAGACGAGTAGGCGCGTTCCTCTCGTCAGTACAGTCTATGCAGTTACCCTGCCGAGCACAGTTCAACCGAGTTCCGCTTTGAACACCACATTCCGACTTGGCCGTCGGTATTTACGGTGACCTAGGGTAGCTAAGGAAATGTGTACTTTCAGTTTTAGTGAGAAAACTATAGACTTGCAACAGACAGCCGTTATTTAACTTCCATCTACTACATCTGTACACATTCTACGGAAGACACCGTGCGGTAGTGGTGGAAGGTACCCTGTAGCACAACTAACCATTTTCTTTCCAGTTCCACTTGCAAATAGAGCGAGGTAAAAACGATGATTTCTCGTATCTTATCTCCGTGATCCAAAAGCGAAATATGTGACGGTGGCAGTAGAAACGTTCTGCAGTCAGCTTCAAATGTCAGTTTGTAAGCGTACTGTCATACCGCTGGCTTGGTTGCAAAGTATCTTTGCGGGCAGCGCGGTTTGCAGAATCGAGCCCAGGACATGGAACTGTTACGTATGTGCAGCTCTGCATGTGAGAGGCACTGTTATTATTGAAGTTTAAGTATTGCTGCAAGTGCTATTACAGTAAAGTGATGAAATATGGAAGTGATTCAGAGGAAGGTGCGTAATGATGTAATTAAAAATAAGCGGTGCCACCGATAACGTATTTGTGTATTCTCACGTTGCGTATCGCACAGCATCAATCATCTGCGCCGTACTCGGTCTCGCAGATGAACTAATGTGAATCAGTAATATTATTTACCACAAAAGAGTGCAATCAAGTTCCAGTATCTTGTAGCGAGCATGAGAACGTGCGTTCGGTTATCACGTTTCCGCAAATCAACAATCAACCGCGCTGCGACCCTTACGTGTACGCTCTTACAATTGAGAACTGTGAACTGTAAATTTTACTTTGTGAACAGTGTTACGTTATTACTAGCGCCGAGGAGGACTGGTACCAAATATCTGTGTAAGCGTGACAAGCTTAAGAACTTTCGTTCTATCATTCGGCTTCCGCATCATCAACAATCACCCGCGTCGTGTCGGTTACACGTACGCTCGTCAGAATGATATTGTGGACTGGTAACCATCCATCAATTAGGATAAACACTTATGACTGAGAACGTAAATAGTGCAACCTGCTATTTTCTTTTATCGTCTCAGAATATAGTTGTTCATACCAGACTTAGAACAGTGTTGTATTTTAACGTTGAGTGGCTCCCCTAAACCTACTTGCATAATTCGATGGATAATTTCAGGCAAGCCAGCAACAATGTGCAGCAGGATATCAGGTACGTGGTGTGGTAAGGGGGCACGGTCTGAAGTGAGAAACCAATTTAACTGTCCCCCACCTATTTGTGCCCCCGGGCGTGTTACAGGTTCTGCAAATATCCCCAAAAAGAACGACACCTTCCCTCCAATGATTCCCAACTGATTTCCCGAAGCATCTCCGTAAAATTTGCGTGTTGTTCGAACCTGCCGCTAATGAGTCTAGCACCCCGCCTTTGAATTGCTTCGACGACTTCCTGTAATCCAACCTGGTACGGATCCCAAACACTCGAGTAGCACCAAAGAATAGGTCGCACTAACATTCTATATGCTGCTCCTTTAAACATGAAACACACTTTCCTAGAATTCACCCAATAAAGCGAAGTTAACAATTAGCCTTCCCTGCGACAATCCTACCATGCTCAATCCACTTCATATCGCTTTGCAACTTCACGCTCAGATATTTAAACGACTGACTGCGTCAGGAAGGACACTAATAATGCTGTATTCGAACATTATGGGTGTGTTTTCCTACTCATCCGCATTGACTTACAGATTTCTTCATTAAGAGATAGCTGCTATTGATCACAGCAGCCAGGAAATTTGTCGAAGTCGTCTTGTATCCTCCTACAATCACACAACTTCGACACCTTCCCCTGCGCTACAGCATCATCAGGAAACAACCGTAGATTGCTGCCCCCCGTGTCCGCCAGATCATTTATGTATGTAGAAAATAATAGCGGCGCTATCACACTTCCCTCAGACACTACTTACGATACCTTTGTCTCTGTATTAGATACAGGACACAAGTGCCATTCATCAAACTGTTAGCAAAGTCACCTCAATTTCTGTAACAGGCTCTTAATAAATATTATTGGTTATTTCTTATTGTGTTGCTTCATTACTGTTCTAGTGCCGCCCTGTCAAGCTGGTGTATAATGTGAAAACACTTGCGTGAAATCTGTCATCCACTTTATTGACCCATGCAAGAATTAAATTTTCTGTTACCGTTGATGTTAGGGGTGAATAGTAAAATCTATTTACAATATCCCAACATAAAAAACAAAGGAAAGAACTTGCAATGAGAGCAGCTCTCGAAACGCATCGTGTGACTGGTGACCTTGTCATGAGTTTTACGAGCTCGAGCCAAAGTTTAATGCTTCGCAGATAATTTACAAGTATCACCGCGCCTCCAAGTAGGGATGGCTATTATCACTGAAACATCCAGTTACCGGTTGTACCTTTTTTGTTTTCTGCACGCCACGTTGACCTAACTGCTGAAATCGCTCTGAATAACCTGTTTATGAAATAACCGATCATCGTTTTTTTAAAAAAATGTCTATTATATCCTATAATAATCGTAGAAATCGAACAAAAACTGAAAAATTTTGACTCTCTCAGTTTCAAGATACATACAATAAAAATATTAAATTAAATAGGCAAATAAAATTAAACAAAGTCCGTCCAACAAATGCTGCTTTTCTCTAAAGTCCCTCCATGGATTCCCATATGAGTCCCGAAGCATCTGCGTAATACAAGCGTGTTGTTTGAACCTGTCAGTAACATAGCAGTCCGGCTCTGAATTGTTTCGATGTCTTCCTTTAATCCGTCCCGGTACGGATCACAAACACTCGAGTAGATTTCAAGAACAGTCGTACTAACGCCCTATATGCGGTCTCCTTTACGGATCTGCCACAATTTCTTAGAATTCTCCCAATAAACCGAAGTCGAGTATTCGCCTTCCCTACTGCAATACCCACATGCTCGTTCCATTCCATATCGCTTTGCAGCGCTACTCCCAGGTATTTGAACGACAGGTAGGACACTACTGATGCTGTATCCGGACATTACGAGTTTGATTTTCCTACTCATCCGCATTAATTATATTCTTCTACATTTAGAGCTACTTACATTCATGACACCAACTGGAAATTTTGTCTCACCGACGACACCTTCCAGTACAGCATAGCATCATCGGTAAGCAACAGTAGATTGTTCCGCACCCAGTCCACGAAACCATTTATTTATATAGAGATAATAGCTGACCTATCACCCTTCCCTGGGACACTCCTGGTACCCTTGTCCATGATGAATACTCACCGTCGAGAACAATGTATTGGGTTTATAACTTAAGAGACTGTAGAAGTTTCCAAATCTATTAAAAACTGTGGTAAAAATTGAGGTAATTAAGTATAAAATTCATTTTTTTCTAAACATGAAGTTTAAAATATAACATTTCATTTGTTTTTCATAAATTAAATAAATTCTAGAGTTTCATACACCCGTGAGTATGGTATGTATGCTGTGAAAAATTCATCGAAGAGTCTCTCTAACTTATGAAGAAAAGTGTACCTATAGCAACAAATGCAGTCATAAGTAAGTGAAAAAATGATGAAATTTCGCACGTAAAAAAATTATTTTGTTATGTTTTCGAACTTCCACTGCAATGGGTGTGAATCCTGAATCCTTCGTGGTGATGCTGACAAAGTTTTATGAATTTATTTGTAAAATTATAGACACTGGAAATTAAAGTGTCCTGAGTGTGAGGTGATTCATATGAGTTCCAAAAGAAATCCGTTGGAATTCGATTAGTCGATAAATAGTACAATTCTCATGGCTGTCAATTCAACTAAGTACCTGGGTGTTAAAATTACGAACAACTTCAGTTGGAAGGACCACATAGATAATATTGTGGGGAAGGCGAGCCAAAGGTTGTGTTTCATTGGCAGGACACTTACAAGATGCAACAAGTCCACTAAAGAGACAGCTTACACTACACTCGTTCGTCCTCTGTTAGAATATTGCTGCGCGGTGTGGGATCCTTACCACGTGGGACTGAAAGGGTGCAAAAAAGGGCAGCTCGTTTTGTATTATCACGTAATAGGGGAGAGAGTGTGGCAGATATGATACAGGAGTTGGGATGGAAGCCATTACAGCAAAGACGTTTTTCGTCGCGGCGAGACCTTTTTACGAAATTTCAGTCACCAACTTTCTCTTTCGAATGCGAAAATATTTTGTTGAGCCCAACCTACATAGGTAGGAATGATCATCAAAATAAAATAAGAGAAATCAGAGCACGAACAGAAATGTTTATGTGTTCGTTTTTCCCGCGCGCTGTTCGGGAGTGGAATGGTAGGGAGTATGATTGTGGTTCGATGAACCCTCTGCCAAGCACTTAAATGTGAATTGCAGACTAATCATGTACGAGGTGCATTCAAGTTCTAAGGCCTCCGATTTTTTTTCTCCGCACTGGAAAGAGATGGAAACATGCGCACTGTTTTAAAATGAGGCTGCGTTCATTGTCAATACGCCCCAGAGATGGCAGCACCGTACGGCAGAGATGGAATTTTACCGCCAGCGGCGAGAATGAGAACTGTTTTAAATACTTAAAATGACGACGTTTTCCTTACTTCAACAGCGTACAATCGTTTTCTGAATTTGCGTGGTGTGAAACCAATTGAAATTCATCGACAGTTGAAGGAGACATGTGGTGATGGAGTTATGGATGTGTCGAAAGTGCCTTCGTGGGTGCGACAGTTTAATGAAGGCAGAACATTGTATGACAACAAACCGAAACAACCTCGGCCTCGCACAAGCCGGTCTGACGACATGATCGAGAAAGTGGAGAGAATTGTTTTGGGGGATCGCCGAATGACTGTTGCACAGATCGCCTCCGGAGTTGGCATTTCTGTGGGTTCTGTGCACACAATCCTGCATGACGACCTGAAAATTCGAAAAGTGTCATCCAGGTGGGTGCCACGAATGCTGACGGGCGACCACATGGCTGCACGTGTGGCATGTTGCCAAGCAATGTCGATGCGCAACGACAGCATGAATGGGACTTTCTTTTCGTTGGTTGTGACAATGGATGAGACGTGGATGCCATTTTTCAATCCAAAAACAAAGCGCCAGTCAGCTCAATGGAAGCACACAGATTCACCGCCACCAAAAAAAATTCGGGTAACCGCCAGTGCTGAAAAAATAATAGTGTCCATGTTCTGGGACAGCGAGGGTGTAATCCTTACCTGTTGCGTTCCAGAGGGCACTACGGTAACAGGTGCATCCTACGAAAATGTTTTGAAGAACAAATTCCTTCCTGCACTGCAACAAAAACGTCCGGGAAGGGCTCCGTGTGTGCTGTTTCACCAAGACAACGCACCCGCACATCGAGCTAACGTTACGCAACAGTTTCTTCGTGATAACAACTTTGAAGTGACTCCTCATGCTCCCTACTCACCTGACCTGGCTCCTAGTGACTTTTGGCTTTTTCCAACAATGAAAGACACTCTCCGTGGCCGCACATTCACCGGCTGTGCTGCTATTGTCTCAGCTATTTTCCAGTGGTCAGAACAGACTCCTAAAGAAGCTTCGCCGCTGCCATGGAATCATGGCGTCAGCGTTGTGAAAAATGTGTACGTCTGCAGGGCGATTACGTCGAGAAGTAACGCCAGTTTCATCGATTTCGGGTGAGTAGTTAATTAGAAAAAAAAAACATCGGAGGCCTTAGAACTTGAATGCACCTCGTAGATGTAGAGATGCCTCTCCTGCTGCAAGTCGGCCCGTTTGACGTCCTACCCGCTTTAAGACGTCAGGGAATAACTTGCATGGCACCAGTGGGAGCTTTAGGGGGCAAAATCGAAGACAGAGATCGGAATACATCCAGCAAGTAACTGAGGTCGTAGGTTGCAAGTGCTGCTCTGAACTGAAGAGGTTGGTATAGGAGAGAAATGTGCGGCGTGTTGCTTCATATCAGTCAAAAGACCGAGGTCTCAAAAAATAAAAAAATAAAAAGAATCTTCGAAGTAAAATTCTACCTGCGTGGCGTGCAGCCTGGGGAAGAGCCTCGGGACGTCGGCCTCGGGCTGCGGGTCGCCGCCCGCGTCCAGCAGCAGCACGCTCCAGGCGGGGCTGTGGTCGGCCAGCCTGGCGGCGAGGGCGCTGCCCGCGGCGCCGCCGCCCACCACCAGCCAGTCGTACTCCTCCTGCAGCCGGCCCGCCGCCCACGCATCCGCTGGGTAGCTGCGGCGCTCCGCCTCGTCCGGAGCCGCCGTCATCTGCACCAGCGCCGACAGCAGAGCCGAGTACACCACCGCGTGCACGCCATACGAGGCGCACGGCGCCGCCGCCGCCGCCGCCGCCGCAGTCGCGTTCAGCACCTCCATCGCCGTCCGGAACGAGAGCCGCTCAGCACCTAGCGGTAACCCAGGCAGTAGGACCGTTCGTATTTATAAAAATAGAGGGAATCCGATACATCGATATTTAATTAATGTCATTATCGGTTCTCGGTATATCAAAACAGCGTCGACATGTCAATCGCAGAAACATCGACCTACAAGGGCGTTTGAAAAGTCTGAGCAAACGTAAAAACTACTTATACAGGGTGAGTCACCTAACATTACCGCTGGATATATTTCGTAAACCACATCAAATACTGACGAATCGATTCGACAGACCGAACGTGAGGAGAGGGGCTAGTGTAATTGGTTAATACAAACCATTAAAAAAATGCACGAAGTATGTTTTTGAACACAAACCTAAGTTTTTTAAATGGAACCCCGTTAGTTTTCTTAGCACATCTGGATATATAAACAAATACGCAATCAGTGCCGTTTGTTGCATTGTAAAATGTTCATTAGATCCGGAGATATTGTAACCTAAAATTGACGCTTGAGTACTACTCCTCCGCTGTTCGATCGTGTGTATCGGAGAGCACTGAATTACGTAGGGATCCAAAGGGAACGATGATGGACCTTAGGTACAGAAGAGACTGGAACAACACATTACGTCCACATGCTAACACCTTTTTATTGGTCTTTTCACTGACGCACATGTACATTACCATGAGGGGTGAGGTACACGTACACACGTGGTTTCCATTTTCAATCACGGAGTGGAATAGAGTGTGTCCTGACATGTCAGGCCAATAGATGTTCAATGTGGTGGCCATCATTTGCTGCACACAATTGTAATCTCAGGCTTAATGAATGTCGTACACGCCGCAGTACATCTGGTGTAATGTCGCCGCAGGCTGTCACAATAGGTTTTTTTCATTTCCTCTGGGGTTGTAGGCACATCACGGTACATATCCTCCCTTAACGTACTCCACAGAAAGAAGTCCATAGGTGTAAGATCAGGAGAACGGGCTGGCCAATTTATGCGTCCTCCACGTCCTATGAAACGTCCATCAAACATCCTGTCATGGGTCAGCCTAGTGTTAATCGCGGAATGTGCAGGTGCACCATCATGCTGATACCACATACGTCGACGCGTTTCCAGTGGGACATTTTCGAGCAACGTTGGCAGATCATTCAGTAGAAACGCGATGTATGTTGCAGCTGTTTGGACCCCTGCAATGAAGTGAGGACGAATGAGGTGGTCGCCAATGATTTCACACCATACATTTACAGTCCACGGTCGCTGTCGCTCTACCTGTCTGAGCCAGCGAGAATTGTCCACGGACCAGTAATGTATGTTCCGTAGATTCACTGCCCCGTGGTTTGTGAATCCCCCTTCATCTGTAAACAGGTAGAACTGCAACGCATTCTCTGTTAATGCCCATTGACAGAATTGCACTCGATGATTAAAGTCATAACCAAGTAATAGCTGATGTAGCGACACATGAAACGGGTGAAAGCGATGACGATGCAGTATGCGCACGACACTACTTTGACTCAGTCCACCGGCTCTCGCAATGTCCCGTGTACTCATGTGTGGGTTCATGGCAATATCAGCTAACACACCAACTGCACCCGCTTCTCCTGTGACGGGCCTGTTACGGACCCGTTTGCGTGCTACGACCATACCTGTTGCTCACAGTTGGCGGTAGATGTTTTGCAATGTTCGGCACGTTGGATGCTCTCTGTCCGGGTACCGTTCTGCATACACCCTGCAGGCTTCAGCTGCATTTCGTCGACACTCGCCATATATGAGTATCACCTCCGCCTTTTCAGGGTTCGAATACACCATGGTCACAGTTCCTATAACACTGCACTATCACACACGTCTGGTAACACGGTGTACTACAGTTGGTCTGCATGCGGAGACGAATGCAGAATAACAATAGCAGCAAGCGCTACATGCGGACACTGCGACAGCTAGACCAAACCACAACAGTGCACTACAGCCGCACTCGTAAACACGGTCGTCATCGTAAACATGGCCCTGCAGATGCTGCTCACCGACCGTGGCCTGTGTTTGTTACAAAACGCAACTGAACGTCGGAGGTTTCAAGCGTCAACTTTAGGTTACAATATCTCCGGATGTAATTAACATTTTACAATGCAATAAACGGCACCGATTACGTATTTGTTTATATGTTCAGGTGTACTAACAAAACTAACGGGGTCCCATTTTAAAAAAAAGTAGGTTTGTGTTAAAAAACATACTTCCGTGCATTTTTTTATTGTTTGTATTAAACAATTACACTAGCCCCTCTCCTCACGTTCGGTCTGTGGAATCTCTTCGTCAGTATTTGATGTGGTTTACGAAATATATGCAGCGGTAACGTTAGGTGACTCACCCTGTATATACTAATATGCAGGGTTTTACAAAAAGGTACGGCCAAACTTTCAGGAAACATTCCTCACACACAAATAAAGAAAAGATGTAATGTGGTCATGTGTCCGGAAACGCTTAATTTCCATGTTAGAGCTCATTTTAGTTTCGTCAGTATGTACTCTACTTCCTCTATTCACCGCCAGTTGAAGGATGGTAATGTTGACTTCGGTGCTTGTGTTGACATGCGACTCATTGCTCTACAGTACTAGCATCAAGCACTTCAGTACGTAGTATCAACAGGTTAGTGTCCATCACGGACGTGGTTTTGCAGTCACTGAAATGTTTACAAATGCGGAGTTGCCAGATGCCCATTCGATGTATGGATTAGCACGAGGCAATAGCCATGGCGCGGTACGTTTGTATCGAGACAGATTTCCAGAACAAAGGTGTTCCGACAGGAAGACGTTCGAAGCAATTGATCGGCGTCTTAGGGAACACGGAACATTCCAGCCTATGACTCGCGACTGGGGAAGACCTAGAACGACGAGGACATCTGCAATGGACGAGGCAATTCTTCGTGCAGTTGACGATAACCCTAATGTCAGCGTCAGAGAAGATGCTGCTGTACAAGGTAACGTTGACCACGTCACTGTATGGAGAGTTCTATGGGAGAACCAGTTGTTTCCGTACCATGTACAGCGTGTGCAGGCACTATCAGCAGCTGATTGGCCTCCACGGGTACACTTCTGCGAATGGTTCATCCAACAATGTGTCAATCCCCATTTCAGTGCAAATGTTCTCTTTACGGATGAGGCTTCATTCCAACGTGATCAAATTGTAAATTTTCACAATCAACATCTGTGGGCTGACGAGAATGCGCACGCAATTGTGCAATCATCAACACAGATTTTCTGTGAACGTTTGGGCAGGCATTGTTGGTGATGTCTTGATTGGGCCCCATGTTCTTGCACCTACGCTCAATGGAGCACGTTATCATGATTTCATACGGGATACTCTACCTGTGCTGCTAGAACATGTGCCTTAACAAGTACGACACAACATGTGGTTCATGCACGATGGAGCTCCTGCACATTTCAGTCGAAGTGTTTGTACGCTTCTCAACAAAAGATTCGGTGACCGATGGATTGATAGAGGCGGACCAATTCCATGGCCTCCACGCTCTCCTGACCTCAACCCTCTTGAATTTCATTTATGGGGGCATTTGAAAGCTCTTGCCTACTCAACCGCGGTACCAAATGTAGAGACTCTTCGTGCTCGTATTGTGGACGGCTGTGATACAATATGCCATTCTCCAGGGCTGCATCAGCGCATCAGGGATTCAATGCGACGGAGGGTGGATGCATGTATAATCGCTAACGGAGGACATTTTGAACATTTCCTGTAACAAAGTGTTTGAAGTCACGCTGGTACGTTCTGTTGCTGTGAAACGTCCCCTTAGAAAAATTGTACACGACTGTGGTTAAACTGACACACAATAGTTTTTAGCGCAACGCAATCTGACTTTCAAAAATCCCTACAAAAGAATGGCCCTGACTGACATTAACCTATACGTTTCACAAATCACTTACCTCACAAAAATCTTCGTTACTCAAGCTACTGCAATACAGCGAGCGCCGCTACTGCCAGCTAACTAAAAGATTCAAACTACGGAAGTCACTAACTACTGATAGGCACAGTTAGCAAATGAAAGATTTTAATAGAGAACAAACAATGTATTTACCTTAGTAGTCATAATATATATATCAGTTCATCACACCAATCCTTACAAATTTCAAAACTCCACCATCTCTCTCTCCACGTCCACCACAGCTGGCGGCTCACCTCCAACTGCGCAACGCTACCCGCTGTTAGCATCCAGCTGCCGCTGCCCAACACTACAATGGCAGACAACAATGCAAACCAGCCACAGACTGCACACGGCACAGCCAGTGATTTTTCATACAGAGCGCTACGTGGTGTTGGCGTTACCAATAAAAATACTTAAACAGCCTACTTACAGCTGTGTGTTTCGATTCCATGTGATTTGAAGTAATAAAATGACCTCTAACATAGAAAGTAAGCGTTTCCGGACACATGTCCACATAACATATTTTCTTTCTTTGTGTATGAGGAATGTTTCCTGAAAGTTTGGCCGTACCTTTTTGTGACACCCTGTATATACTAAGATGTTACATACTAAAGATGGTATATACTAAGATGATACCATCTTAGTATATATGTAGTTAAGGCTCACCGACCACTTGACCATCTTCTTCTTCTGTGCGAATGCACAAACAGAGCCCGAACTCTTACGGGAATCGGCAACGCGCCGCAAGTAATAAGCATAATGGGCAGGGGCACTACGAATGTAGTGCGGGACAATACGTTGAGAATGTGGGTTTAGCGGGAGGCGTGACAGAGACAAATCCCTGCAGTCGCGCTATCCTCTGTATCCTCGGTGGCTCAGACGCCGGAACGGTAGCTCAGCGTGTTCGCCGGCACGGTAGCTCAGCGTGTTCGGTCAGAGGTTTAACTACTCTCTGTAATAAAAAAACTGACTGAACGGATCAACGAAGAACCTAAATGGGTGTCATCGGGCTTCCGCCCCCAATAAATTCCACGAGCAATATAGAGCAAAACGAGATCATAAAAAAAATGCGTGTTCGGCCAGAGAGCCGGTTGGCCTCTGTAATAAAAAAAAACTGAGTGGAAGGATCAACCACCGAACTTGAACAGGATGTCTAGCGACGTCCGCAACGACCGAACACAACGATCAACAGTGAACAAAATTTTAAAAAAAAGATGGATAGAGCGTCTGCCATGTAAGCAGGAGATCCCGGGTTCGAGCCGCTGTCGGGGCACAGATTATCATCTGTACCCGTTGACGTATGCCAACGCCTGTAAGCAGCTAAGGGTGTTCATTTCATTGTAAAAAGTACTTACGTTTTTGGGGTAAACATTTTTTATTTTTCGACACCGTCTCCTTTTAGACTTATACACTTCGTCCAACGCTGTTCTAGTTTGTTGATTCCTTCCGAATAATAGGAATTGTCCATGTCAGCAAAATAGCTACAGGTTGCTGCAATCACCTCCTTGTTTGAATGAAATCTATGTCCCGCCAGCCATTTCTTCAAATTGGGGAACAAATAGTAGTCCGAGAGAGCCAAGTCTGGAGAATAGGGGGGATGTGAAACGAGTTGGAACCCTATTTCCATGTCCATTATAGCTATCCGGGCTGTTATGCCGTGGCTCTAGCAAGCCAGTGGGTGTGTTGGACCTTCCATCGAGCTACAGACCCCCTTGAAGATGTCTCCCGCAGACGGGGACGAAACGTTGGGAAACAACACAGAATTCATCAACCGACCACGGCATAACAGCCCGGATAACTATAATGGGGATGACATTCCCGGCCGTGAGAGTCTACAACCCTGTTTCCATTAATTTTGCTACCACAACTGCTGAGGTGTGTGCTGCTGCACTGTCGAGATGAAAAAGGACTCTTTTGCTATCCAAACACCGGCGTTTTTCTTGCAGCTCGTTTTTCAAACGGTCCAATAACGATGAATAATATGTACCTGTAATAGTTTTATCCTTTTCCAGATAAGCGATAAGGATTATCCATTGCGAATTCCAAAAGACTGTCGCCGTAACCTTTCCGGCCGAAGGAATGGTCTTCGCCTTTTTTGGTGCAGATTCTCCCTTTATGTAGATATTTCTTTGGTCTTAGGAGTGTAGTAATGTATCCATGTTTCATACACAGTGACGAAACGACGTTTTAAGTCCTGCGGATTCTTCCTGAACAGCTGCAAACCATCCTTGCAACACTTCACCCGTTTCCGTTTTTGGTCGAGCGTGGCAATCGCGGAACCCATCTTGCAGATAGCTTTCTCATGTTGAAATGTTTAGGCAAAATATTATTTACCCTTTCATTCGAGATGCCCACAGCACTAGCAACCTCACGCACCTTAACTCTGCAGTCGTCCATCACCATATCATGGATTTTATCAATGATTTCTGGAGTTGTAACCTCCACAGGGCGTCCAGAACGTTCAGAATCACTTGTCCCCATGTGGCCGCCTAGAAAATTTTAAAACTACTTATAAACTGTTCTAATCGATGGTGCAGTGTCACCGTAATGTTTATGAAGCTTCTCTTTAGTTTCCTGAGGCATTTTGCCTTTCATTAAGTAATGTTTAATCACCACACGAAATTCTTTTTCGTCCATTTTTTGACGATCACTCGACTTCCTTGATTGACACGTATGCCAAACACAAAGAAATAGACCAATATGGCTGAAACTTCGTGTGCGTTCTTTTCAAAGATGCTACTAACTAAACATGACAACGATACGCGCCAGTGGTGCAATCTCTCGGACATTACTCCGACTTGAAACTTCCTGGCAGATTAAAACTGTGTGCCCGACCGAGACTCGAACTCGGGACCTTCGCCTTTCGCGGGCAAGTGCTCTACCAACTGAGCTACCGAAGCACGACTCACGTCCGGTACTCACAGCTTTACTTCTGCCAGTATCCGTCTCCTACCTTCCAAACTTTACAGAAGCTCTTCTGTAAAGTTTGGAAGGTAGGAGACGGATACTGGCAGAAGTAAAGCTGTGAGTACCGGACGTGAGTCGTGCTTCGGTAGCTCAGTTGGTAGAGCACTTGCCCGCGAAAGGCGAAGGTCCCGAGTTCGAGTCTCGGTCGGACACACAGTTTTAATCTGCCAGGAAGTTTCATATCAGCGCACACTCCGCTGCAGAGTGAAAATCTCATTCTGGAAACATCCCCCAGGCTGTGGCTAAGCCATGTCTCCGCAGTATCCTTTCTTTCAGGAGTGCTAGTTCTGCAAGGTTCGCAGAAGAGCTTCTGTAAAGTTTGGAAGGTAGGAGACGGATACTGGCAGAAGTAAAGCTGTGAGTACCGGACGTGAGTCGTGTTTCGGTAGCTCAGTTGGTAGAGCACTTGCCCGCGAAAGGCGAAGGTCCCGAGTTCGAGTCTCGGTCGGGCACACAGTTTTAATCTGCCAGGAAGTTTCATATCAGCGCACACTCCGCTGCAGAGTGAAAATCTCATTCTGATTACTCCGACTTTTCAAACGCCCCTCGTATATGCTACTAAAAATATCGACTTAACATAATAAATATACTGCCAGGTTTAGAGCTGTATATTTAAGCATTAATTTATTAGTAGGTATTCTGTACATCAACATGTTAGAAGCCATTGTATTCTTCTTAGAGCAAGAATTGAAAGGAAAACGATGCATGCTCACGCTTGACGATAACCACTTTGTTAACAATGATAACTGCATGTAAGTGATAAAATAAAAGGTGTCCGACGGGTCCGTCGTTCAGTTTCGTCACATATCTGATTAGTTCCGAACACTTCATGACGACTTCCCTGTTTACTTCATGTCTGCCAACACCAGCAACCTAGCAGTTGTAGTGTCAAAATTCCGTCGTCAAGATAAACGTTACAGTTATGTTGGTAACGCCGAGCGCCTATTATGTCCCCTCACGTCTCCTCCCATCGCAGAGACCAATCTTGTCATTTAGATTTTTGTTCATCATTTTGAGCATCTGGTTTTGAAGAATGCCAGTGCGAAGAAATAGCACACTAGTTGTCTTAAAAATTGATGTGCCATTTTTTCACATCGCAAATCTAGGTACTCCATTCACAACGTCAACCCATCCCCCTTCTCCTCCCCAGTGCAATCGGACTTCCACTTTTGTGTCACTTATATTTGCTTCACGTAGTCAAAGAACATGATTGACGTGATGAAAGCTCAAAAAATAGTAAGACTCCTTCACACAGTGACAGTAAAATCATGTTATACTACAATTTCAATTCTACTACAAACGTAATATAAAATAAAAATATTGGCAATCGATATTGCCGTTTAGATGTCGATATATCGTCGAAAAATTTATTTTATATGCCGATATTTTATCGATATGTATCTATATACAGATATATTGAAATTTTATCAGCTACCCTGTCAGGCAGTGCCACAGAATCATTCGCCAAATTCTACTCGCAGTATTACCTTTACGAGAAATCGAGATCTAGCAATGAAATGTATACTCTTGAGCCAATATAATACGAGCACCTGCTTAAGGGGCTTTTCCGGTGGCTAGATTAAAAAAATTGCGTTTTTTGCCTCATAGTCTAAGGTAACCCGGCCGTGAATCAGCTTCAAAAAACCGATTTTTTGTTTTTCATCTAGTGAAGATACTGATTATTCACATATCGCTGTGCGATCTTTAATAATTGCATTATGTTTTGTACTGATTGGGACTTTCTGGGAGGATGACAGGGCAGGTGTAGGCGGAATTCTGCGTTCCCTATAATCCCCCCACTGGTGGGACAAGAAGCGTGTCGCCCACACGCTTGAGGCTTCCTGTCGCTGAATACACCTTCTCGAGATGTTCCCAGAATTTTTCGTATGGGCCAACAGAGTCGCGTGACAGCCGGCCGAGCGGGCCATTTTCTGGCCGGTGGTACGTTAGCCAAGTTTCTGTTGCGTGCCGGGCTGTTTTTCGGATGGCTTCTGAGGACATTGAGAAACAGAGTTGGGCATTTACTGAAACCGCCATATTTTCTCACATTGTATGGCAAACGAGCGGCTTTGCGCACAGTAAATATGCAGCCAACAAGGAAACAGAGCACCACCTACTGTCAGATTCTGTTTACAGCAATACGACGAGCGCGAACTGGAAAATTTAGGCAAGCTTTCCCCAAAAAGCAGTGTGAAAAAAGAAATTGCCGAGATGGCAAACCCGAGGACTGGCTCTCACCGGGTGTGAGAACAGAGCAAAGGGAACTGAGTAGGCGAAGAGGCAGGTTGCTGAGAGTTCCTGTCTGGTGCCGCAGAGCCATTTCTTTACTGCAGAGGTTACCCTTGGTGTTCAGTCCAGTCTGGTTTGTCTTGTTGCTGTTACGGGTAAGTGTAGCGAGTAGTGTCTGCGCTGCTAGTAGTCTGCGCAGCTCTCAACCATCGAGTGCTTCCCGCAACTTGCGTTGTTGGTACTTGGTTCATATTTTGTATTGAGAAGATTGTGCTCCCAGTTTCACCAGTACTGGTGCATTGCAAGCTGCCCAGGTTTTGATAAGAAGTTTGTCCAAGAATTTAACAGTCTTTCAAATAGCTTTCAGGAGCCTTCTGTTTTTGAATATTAATTCCGAAGTTAGTTTTAGTTAATTTCTCCGAGTAATTGTGATTCATCATTGTACTTCATGCTCAGTGATTTTAATTGGTTGAGGGAAGATCTCATGTTTGGCAAGACTTGATGTGTAAATCAAATTAATTTTAGTCAGTAAATTCATATTTTTTAATTATTTTATTTTTAATTATTATTTTCATTCGAGCTGCCCTACAACTACGCTGAACAGGCCAGACCGAAATCGGTAAATATGATGTACACTGTACATGTGCAGAGAAACAATTTATTACAATTTCAGAAAATTTTTTTGATTTATTCAAGACAAAGAGCTTCACAAATTGACCAAGTCAATAATGCATTGATCCACCTCTGATCATTATCCAACCTGTTGGCATTTATTGACTTCGTTGTTGTCCTGAGGAATATCGTACCACATTCTGACTAACTGGTGCATTATATCCTTAAAATCTCAAACTGGCTGGAGAGCCCTGCCCATAATGCTTCAAACGTTTTCAATTTGTGAGAGATCCAGCGACCATGCTGCACAAGGTAGGATTTGGTAAGCATGAAGACAAGCAGTAGAAACTCTCGGCATGTGCGGGAGGGCTTATGTTGCAAAAAAATAAGACCAGGATGGTTTGTCGTGAAGGGAAACCAAATGCAGCGTGAAGTATTGTCGAAGTAGCACTGTGTAGTAAGGGTGGCGTGGATGACAACCAAACGGGTCCCGCTATGAAAAGAAATGGCGCCCCAGAACGTCACCGCTTGTTGTCGGACCGTGTGGCAGTCAGGTTAGTATTCCACCACTGTCCGGTGCGTCTCCAGATACGTCTTCGGCCTGGAACCTCATTCACTGGAGTCTTCAGTAGTGAGTCCTGCTTCGAATCGAATTTTTATTTCATAGCATGAACCATGTGGTTGACATCCATGGCACGCTTACATCACAGCGGCACGTCGACGATATTCTACGCCCCATTTTGTTGCTCTTCACGGCAAGCCATCGTGAGTTTGCATTGAGCAAGATAACACCCGCCCACACACGACGAGAATTTCTACTGCTTGTCTTCGTGCTTGCCAAATAGTAACTTGGCCAGTAAGGTGCCGGATCTCTCCCCAATTGAAAACGTTTGGCTCATAAAGGGCAAGGCCCTTCAAGACGAAGGTATTTTGACGATCGAACACTCCAATTGGACAGAATTCGGCACGATATGCCTCAGGAGGACATACAACAACACTGTCACCCAATGCCAGGCCGAATAACTACTTGTATAAGGGCTAGAGGTGGATCAAAGTGTTATTAAATTTTACTTATGTCAATCTCTTTCTCTTTAAATCATTCAATTTTTCTGAAACTGTAATCATTTGTTTGTTTGTACATTTGCGTTACATGTGCCGATTTCCGTCTCATTCGGATTATCCCTTCGTAGTGCTTAGTTTTTCTTACCTTACATTGTATTTACTGTGCACTTTCGAGAAATTGTGTGCAGTCATTCTTTTTACTGAATTCCCTGATGCGACCACGGCCCTAGACTATGAAGAGTTGAACAGAATTAGTGCGGTTGCAAGTTAGGTTCAAGGGCGATTTTGGAGCCGTATTTTAGGTAATATTATAATTAAATGTTTCCCTGAGCCACTGAAGTCTCTTTTTATTATCTACGATAATGATCGAAGCAGACGAAATGAATGAAAATTTGTACTGCGGCCGGGACTTTTTTTTTTGAAATCTCATTTTGTCTGCTTTCGTTCGTTGCATCTGCTCGGGACGGCCGTCGTAATAAACCGGTTTAAGTTGATCGATTAACTCAGTTTTTTTTTATTACAGAGGGTAGCTAACCCTCTGACCGAACACACTGAGCTACCGCGAGGTGGCGGGACTCGAATCCGGGTCTTCTTGCTTGCTAGGGAGAAATGCTAACCATTACACCACCGCAGTACGATGGTCAACGTTGCTGCAGGAAGTACCTAAGCTGAGATATTATAAGATCTATAAGATCGCAAAGACAGAGACAGAGAGAGAGAGAGAGAGAGAAAACGACGTCTCATTACGTCCAACGCAGGTGTGCTTGCCAATATCGGAGAGCCCTGGCAGTAGGAATAATATGTAAGGGAAAAATAAATTGAAGTTTGTGTTGGGGAGGGCACTGAGCTTAGGTACTTCGTGCAGCAATGTTGATCATGGTACTGTCATGGTGTAACGGTTTGCATTTCTGCCTAGCAAGTAAGAAGACCCGGGTTTGAATCCCTGCCGCGGCACAAGTTTTAGTTCATTTTGTGTGCTTCGATCATTAGGTAAAATTTTACTTACGTTTGATTGTCGCTAAGTAACAGTTAGGCATCAAAGGTTAATAGTTGTTCGCTTCTTCCAACACTGAAGTCATTAGAGACTTAACGTTATAAATGATAGTGATGCAAATAAGGATGTGGTATCGTTCAGATATTCATTTTAAGTTTCTTAGGACTATCCTTAAAGACTTAAACATTAAAGAGCCGCTTTCTAATCGAATCTCAGTTCAGTGTTATAATCGCTGCTTTTCCTCGCCCAGTAGTAAACGAATACCCAAACCATCTAAACAAACTCACTATTAGGTTATATGAATCCGTGATGTCTTTTCTTTAATCAAGTACTCTGAGAAATGAGTACGAATTTGTGAGTAATATACATGGTGCTTGTAATTAAACTTTCGTTACTTGAGCCAGTGTAGGCAGAAAACTCTTAACCATATGGGTTGCCAACTTCATAGCGATGATATTGACTGTGCGCTGCAGGACTCGTTGGGTTAGTAGAGTTAATGTCATGACTTGCCATTAGGCACCGGTACTGGTATAGGAACGTACGGTTGGAACACGAGTATCATTCTCCATTACATTTGCAGACAGTCAGTGCGGGCCTGGACAAGCTGAGCAGGGCTTTACTTCTAAAGCTGTTTCAGCAAAACAACAGCAATGGCGCTGCTGCTCTTTGTATCGACACATTGAGGAAATATGGAGAGGTTCACTTTCCGCACCGGGTTGAGGAGCGTGATTAGGAAGCTCGAATAAACTAAGGATTTGGGAATTGCTCCCGGGAGACACCGACGACTAGTTACTCTAGAAATTTGCTGAAGAAGTTGCCACCGCCGTGAATACTGGACGCAATGTGCGATTTCGAAGCAGTGCACGAGCTGTGTCGCTGTAGTTGAATGTTCGACAAGTGCTGCGAGCAACTGTGAAATGGCATCCTTACAAACTTCACGTTACACCTAATTTTGCCACTTGATGCAAACTTTCGAGCAAATTTTGCTCTCAGTTTCTTGAAGGGGTTGAAGTTGCCGACATGTTGCCTTGGTACATTTTGTGGATTGGTGAAGTACATTTTATACTCACTGGGACAGTGAAGACAAACGGTTGTCGCTTTTGGGGATCGTCACCGCCAACGAACGTTCATGAGGATCCTCTGCATAATGAACGCGTCCCCATATGGTATGGGTTTACGGCTCAGTTGATGACTGGTCCAATTTTTCTTGAGGAACGCTGATACCAAGGACATACATCCTGAACGGCACACGTTACTGTGAGATGCTTCGACAACACGTGATCCCTGCTGTACAGGATGGAGAAGAGTAGAACTCAGCTACACTCCTGGAAATGGAAAAAAGAACACATTGACACCGGTCTGTCAGACCCACCATACTTGCTCCGGACACTGCGAGAGGGCTGTACAAGCAATGATCACACGCACGGCACAGCGGACACACCAGGAACCGCGGTGTTGGCCGTCGAATGGCGCTAGCTGCGCAGCATTTGTGCACCGCCGCCGTCAGTGTCAGCCAGTTTGCCGTGGCATACAGAGCTCCATCGCAGTCTTTAACACTGGTAGCATGCCGCGACAGCGTGGACGTGAACCGTATGTGCAGTTGACGGACTTTGAGCGAGGGCGTATAGTGGGCATGCGGGAGGCCGGGTGGACGTACCGCCGAATTGCTCAACACGTGGGGCGTGAGGTCTCCACAGTACATCGATGTTGTCGCCAGTGGTCGGCGGAAGGTGCACGTGCCCGTCGACCTGGGACCGGACCGCAGCGACCCACGGATGCTCGCCAAGACCGTAGGATCCTACGCAGTGGCGTAGGGGACCGCACCGCCACTTCCCAGCAAATTAGGGACACTGTTGCTCCTGGGGTATCGGCGAGGACCATTCGCAACCGTCTCCATGAAACTGGGCTACGGTCTCGCACACCGTTAGGCCGTCTTCCGCTCACGCCCCAACATCGTGCAGCCCGCCTCCAGTGGTGTCGCGACAGGCGTGAATGGAGGGACGAATGGAGACGTGTCGTCTTCAGCGATGAGAGTCGCTTCTGCCTTGGTGCCAATGATGGTCGTATGCGTGTTTGGCGCCGTGCAGGTGAGCGCCACAATCAGGACTGCATACGACCGAGGCACACAGGGCTAACACCCGGCATCATGGTGTGGGGAGCGATCTCCTACACTGGCCGTACACCTCTGGTGATCGTCGAGGGGACACTGAATAGTGCACGGTACATCCAAACCGTCATCGAACCCATCGTTCTACCATTCCTAGACCGGCAAGGGAACTTGCTGTTCCAACAGGACAATGCACGTCCACATGTATCCCGTGCCACCCAACGTGCTCTAGAAGGTGTTAAGTCAACTACCCTGGCCAGCAAGATCTCCGGATCTGTCCCCCATTGAGCATGTTTGGGACTGGGTGAAGCGTCGTCTCACACGGTCTGCACGTCCAGCACGAACGCTGGTCCAACTGAAGCGCCAGGTGGAAATGGCATGGCAAGCCGTTCCACAGGACTACATCCAGCATCTGTACGATCGTCTCCGTGGGAGAATAGCAGCCTGCATTGCTGCGAAAGTTGGATATACACTGTACTAGTGCCGACATTGTGCATGCTCTGTTGCCTGTGTCTATGTTCCTGTGTTTCTGTCAGTGTGATCATGTGATGTATCTGACCCCAGGAATGTGTCAATAAAGTTTTCCCTTCCTGGGACAATGAATTCACGGTGTTCTTATTTCAATTTCCAGGAGTGTATTTTGCTATTTTGATGCACTATTGACCTCCACCTCACATTGCTCGTGAGGTTACTCTGTTACTCCGTAACACAGTAGGAGAAAACCGAATCATTGGCCGATCGTTGCAAACTGCGTGGCCAGCAAGATCACCATGTCTGAACCCGTTTGGTATCTGGCTGTGAGGTTATCAAAAGGACAGGGTTTGTCATAGGAATACTAACACACGATCGAGGTTGAAGATAAGCATAGCGATGGAGACAGAGATCATACCACGTGAGATGTTTCGAGCAGCAATAGAGCAATCTGTAGGGCGGTTCCAGGCTGTAGCGGATGAAATTGGTTGTCACTTACGACATTTTAACAAGGATTCTAGGACCTTGATCAACGAATTAAAAGTTGCGAATGTATTCACTTTGTTCGCCAGATTTGCCATCTTCCGACTTACGCTTATTCACACACCTAAAGAAATTCGTGGGTGGTTCAAAATGTTTCAAATTGCTCTAAGCGCTATGGGACTTAATAGCTGAGGTCATCAGTCCCCTAGAACTTAGAACTGCTTAAACCTAACTAACCTAAGCACATCACACACGTCCATGACCGAGGCAGGATTCGAACCTGCGACCGTAGACGTCACGCGGTTCCAGACTGAAGCGCCTAGAACCGCTCGGTATAGCTGCCGGCGGAACTTCAATATGATGTGTAACAAAAAAATGTTACTCTCTCATGTGGAAATTAAAACGTAATTCTTTCAATGGTTTATCCGTTATTTCTCTTCCGACTGTACTTACAAAAGTTTCCACGAAGTTTCATTGCCTTATCGTCACTTGTTTACCATGGGTACCCAAGTAGCGAACGTTTAATAATTATAACCACCCTGTGAAACGTCCCCGCACAATGTGTGGTATATTGATCTAAATGATACAGTTCATGGTTTTTTCGAGGCACTGTAATTTTAGTTCTCTTCACATTATGAAATGCTTCCCGGAAATTCAATATCAAAGATGGGCAATACAGCTGCCCATACTTGTTCGTTTTATGCAACCCGCACTATGTCTGTATTAGGAACGGTATAAAGACAGGCGACAGCCACGTAATAGGTACCTACATCTACGTATACATCCATACTCCGCAAGCCTCCTAACGGTGTGTGGCGGAGGGTACTCTGAGTATCTCTATCGGTTCTCCCTTCTATTCCAGTCTCGTATTGTTCGTGGAAAGAAAGACTGCCGGTATGCTACTGTCTGGGCTCTAATCTCTCTGATTTTATCCTCATGGTCTCTTCGCGAGAAATACGTAGGAGGGAGCAATATACTGCTTGACTCTTCGGCGAAGGTATGTTCTCGAAACTTTAACAAAAGCCCGTACCGAGCTACTGAGTGTCTCTCCTGCAGAGTCTTCCACTGGAGTTTATCTATCATCTCCGTAACGCTTTCGCGATTATTAAATCATCCTGTAGCAGTATTCAAGCAGTGGGCGAACAAGCGTGCTGTAACCTACTTCCTTTGTTTTCGGATTGCATTTCCTTAGGATTCTTCCAATGAATCTCAGTCTGGAATCTGCTTTACCGACAATCAACTTTATATGATCATTCCATTTTAAATCACTCCTAATGCGTACTCCCAGATAATTTATGGAATTAACTGCTTCCAGTTGCTGACCTGCTATTTTGTAGCTAAATGATAAGGGATCTATCTTTCTATGTATTCGCAGCACATTACACTTGTCTACATTGAGATTCAATTGCCATTCCCTGCACCATGTCTCAATTCGCTGGAGATCCTCCTCTATTTCAGTACAATTTTCCATTCTTACAACCTCTCGATGCACCACAGCATCATGTGCAAAAAGACTCAGTGAACTTCCGATGTTGTCCACAAGGTCATTTATGTATATTGTGAATAGCAACGGTCCTATGACACTCCCCTGCGGCACACCTGAAATCACTCTCCCTCGGAAGACTTCTCTTCATTGAGAATGATATGCTGCGTTCTGTTATCTAGGAACTCTTCAATCCAATCACACAATTGGTCTGATAGTCCATATGCTCTTACTTTGTTCATTAAACGACTGTGGGGAACTATATCGAACGCCTTGCGGAAGTCAAGAAACACGGCATCTACATGTGAACCCCTGACTATGGCCCTGTGAGTCTCGTGGACGAATAGCGCGAGCTGGGTTTCACACAACCGTCTTTTTCGAAACCCATGCTGATTCCTACAGAGTAGATTTCTAGTCTCCAGAAAAGTCATTATACTGGAACGTAATACGTGTTCCAAAATTCTACAACTGATGGACGTTAGAGATATAGGTCTATAGTTCAGCACATCTGTTCGACGTCACTTCTTGAAAACGGGGATGACCTGTGCCCTTTTCCAAACCTTTGGGACGCTACGCTCTTCTAGAGACATACGGTACACCGCTGCAACAAGGGGGGCAAGTTCCTTCGCGTACTCTGTGTAAAATCGAAGTGGTATCCCATCAGGTCCAGCGGCCTTTCCCCTTTTGAGCTATTTTAATTGTTTCTCTATCCCTCTGTCGTCTATTTCTATGTCTACCATTTTGTCATCTGTGCGACAATATAGAGAAGGAACTACAGTGCAGTCTTCCTCTGTAAAACAGCTTTCAAAAAAGACATTTAGTATTTCGGCCTTTGGTCTGTCATACTCTGTTTCAGTACCATTTTGGTCACAGTGTGTCTGGACATGTTGTTTTGATCCACCTAGTTCCCTCTCTTAACTTTGGGCGACTTAGCAAACGGAATCATGCTATAACAAATGCAAGTGGGGATTGGTCATGAGTTACACGATATTTTTGGACCAAGGCATATCTTACTTCTGCCATACAAATCCAAGTGTCTTCAATCGTTCTTTATGTAATTAGCGGTGCATTCATTATAGGTTTTTTTAGTCTCTGTAAGTTTATTCCGTTTATAGTACTTAATTCAGAAATGCCTCCTTTCAGCATTGGAAATAACTAAATTAAGAGAAGATATGAAAATGGGGAGCACTGTAGTAACAATTTTCAGGTATATAACCTCTGTACTATTTACTAAAAATTAAGTACTATAAACGGAATAGACTTTCAGGGAAATCCAAAACCTGTTTTCACTAAACCGCTAATTAAACAAAGAACGATTGGAGACATTTGGATTAGTATGGAAGAAGTAAGGCACATCTTGGTACAAAAATACCTTGCTACTCATTCCCAATCCTCACTTGAAGTTTTTACAATACGATTCCGTTTTCTAGCAGTCGCCCATATCAGTGATAGGCAACTTGTATCAATTTATGGATGCCATTCTTATTGCATGGATGAGGAACTTCAGCTGATATAAATGAGAAAAAGTACCACTACAGCTGTATTTTGAGAATGTCTTTTTCTATCACACGACTAGTTTCGGCGACACATTACCGCCATCCTCAGACCCTGTTTACCAAAGAACAATTACAAACGCCAGTATATGAAAACTAGACAACTATAAAGCAACGAACACATTAAATTGTGGTACTCTATTGTATTAATTAAAGCAACCTTAAGGTAATATTTCACGCAGTACCAATAGAGCACATAAGTCAATTCCTTTCTCTCTCTTTTTTTGTGTTTTTTTTTTTGGCTCTAGTCCAGAAATCAAAAATATATAAGCGTATGAAACATAAACACGGAATAAACCTGAATCACAGCCACAAAACACATGACTGTCATCATATGTAAACACAATGGAAATCTAGAAAGGCAGCTTTCGCTCCTTTCAAACTAAATCATTAGAAAAATACAATGTACAACGGTATAAATTTGACAACTGGTCCCAAAGATCAGACATGATCCAATAAAAAATGTTCATTGACGTTTAAAGTATGCCAAAGGCATAAACGTGATGAAAGAACCTAAAAGTAGAAGTGAAACAAACCTGGTAGAGGCTAACCACAGACCCATTGCAGGTGTACATGAACCACACAATTATGTGACAATCTGTCTCCAAGAACTGATAAGGCCTTCCTCTCAAAGCCCTTGATAACTGCGTACCCTTAAATAACCAAATACACCCGACCTCAAATATTTATGTTCTCTACTACCCCATTGTGTGATAAAAACAAACACCTAACCGCAAGAAACAGAACTAAACAACCCACTTCAAACAGTGTATTTCTCCATAGTAAAACCATCGTAGAAATAAAACCCCGGAACCTGAAAATACTTTTAAATACCTACAATCTAACTGCTATAACCTCATTGTCTCAGGGTTCGGCAAAGGTGCCTAAGACAATTTGGCACCCTCTAATGTCTTGTATCGTTTACTTTGCTGTCGCCTATCTGGATACTGTACTTGATACAGATGTAGTACAGGTTGCTTAAACGAATCCGCAAAGGCAACTGAATCATCCTGTATAGTAACGTAAAACCCTTACACAGTGCGATATGTTGGTCGAATTGATATCAGTTCACGGATTTTAGCTTTTCTTTGGATTATCAAAAACGTCATACAAATTTCCTTGTCAAAGATGTATAGATATACACTACCTCAAAAATTCTTACAAACCTTAGAACACCTACAATTGTCGCAAGAGTCAGAAAATGAGACGTGTGAAATAAACTAGAAAAGTTATGCACGACGGTGTACAAAGTATCAATAGGTAACTCACACAGAACATCTTCGTTCTTCCCAGGAAAGTCGATCACACCCACGCGCTGATTAACTACGAGCGTAAAAGGGAGCTCACGAAACCTGCATCGACAGAAAATTGCGAAGTATACGCTTCTCGCAGATAATTAGGGTATCAGAAAATAACAAACAAGAGCAGTGCTTCTCCCGGCTGTCGTTACATGATACCGCTGCCGGGCACAAGTTTAGGCTTAAGTTTCCGGAGCGCAGCAAAAAGAACGCGCCGAAAGAAGCGGGAAGGAGGACAAGGAGAAGCACGGCGAGGCGATGCGGGTCGGAGCGACATCCAACACCGGCGCCTCGCAACTTTTTCTCCATTTCGAGGCGCATCCCTCGCGGCTGCGGTTCTCTCTTGTTTCGGCGCCTAAACTAGATCTAGCAGTCCAGCCCCACCCCGTCTGTCGTCCCCACCCTTCTGACAGCGGCTCACGTGGCGAGCCGACGGAGGTGCCCTACAAAGACCTTCTGCCAGGGGCGGGCAACAACGTGCGGCAAGTTGGCTCTCTAGACTAGGCGGCCTATTATAGTCTGGCGGTAAACTCTTAGCGGAGGAAGTGGTTTTTCCCGGAACACCCCTGCAGCTACAGTACAGGATCCACAAAAATCATTTTCCCGTTACCTGTCTAGCGGCTTACTGCTGCGTGAGGTCATTTGCATCGATGCTGTTTGTGTGATTATACTCATAGTTCCCAGCCTCAGTTACTTAGGTTAGTATACGGAATGTTTCAAAAAGAATGAGCTGATTATAAAACTCCATATTTATTGATAAAAACAACTACAAACACGAGATAAGCCGCAAAATACAAAATGTTGAAGTATTAGCTACGCTATGTTATAAAATTGTAATTGACACCAGTTCATCAAATTAAGTAACTTGTAAGCATTCATTTCACTACACACATTTCTGTTGGTCATAGTATGTGCACAATATGTGAGAAGTTGGGACTGTTAGTGTTTGCATGTGTGTTAATAATTCTGCAAGGGACTGGTTAACAGCACTACTGGTTCTAAGGACAGTTCCAAAAACTTTCTGAATGCACAAGTGGTGGTGGTTTATGGACTTCCTATATTGTCCGCAAGACTCTTTGATGGTGATTGTGCACCTGCACAGTCGCAAACAGATGGCTGCTGGCCTACTCTAGAAGGACTACAGTGGGTCTGAATATTTGATGACCCACCAATACCATTATTTGTACAAGGACTGCGGTGGGTCTGCACCTCTGGTGGCCTACCAATACCATAATCTCTACTAGGACTACAGTGGGTGTGCTCTGTGATGACCTACCTAATAATATTCTTTAAAACTTCGACTGACTCTGCGATGGGTTTGCTCTGTTGTGGCCCATTACCTGTCTGCATGTCAGCACTGTCTTTCTGTTGGAAGGACAACACTACTTCTTCAAGACTGCATGGAAATCCACTACTTTCGTGTTCATTCTCTTTTACTGCTCAGACTTTGAGAAAAAAAAGCACTGCAATATTACTGTCATGAATGATTAGGACTGTCTTTATGGACTGTGAGAAAATTATAGCTTTTGACCAACGTTGTATCAATAAGTGTGTGCATATGATTTCTTTGTTATTGTAATTATGAAAAAAATTTCAAATCTGTATTGGCCACTGCCCAAAACAATTTGTAAAATTTTTTGTGGGGAGCATGGGGGCTATATAAGTAGGCTGTTTAGGTTTTTAGGTTGGTAACGCCACGTAGCGCTCCGTATGAAAATCAATGACTGTGCTGTGTGAAGGCTCTGGTTGATTTGCATTGTTGGAGTATATGCTATTGTAGTGTTGGGCAGTTGGATGTTAACAGCGCGTAGCGTTGCGCAGTTGGAGGTGAGCCGCCATCAGTGGTGGATGTGGAGAGAGAAATGACGGAGTTTTGAGAGCGGATGATCTTGACGTGTGTCCATCAGAGACAGTAAATTTGTAGGATTGGATGTCATGAACTGCTATAGATATTATGACTTTTGAACACTATTAAGGTAAATACATTGTTTGTTCTCTATCAAAATCTTTCATTTGCTAACTATGCCTATCAGTAGTTAGTGCCTTCAGTAGTTAGAATCTTTTACTTAGCTGGCAGTAGTGGCGCTCGCTGTATTGCAGTAGGTAAGTGATTTGTGAAAGGTATAGGTTAATGTTAGTCAGGGCCATTCTTTTGTAGGAATTATTGACAGTCAGATTGCGTTGCGCTAAAAATAGTGTGTGTCAGTTAGTGTTGATCAGAATAGGTAAAGAGCGAAATGTCGGAGTACGTTTAGTTCTGCTCAGGTGTTTGAAAATCAAATAGTGTAAGAGGTTTGTCAGCACAGTAATTCATTAAGTTTTCTAAGGGGACGTTTCACTATTACAAGTGGTATGTTATTACAGCAGCACGAACATTTATTCGATAACTAAGTTCGCCATAAATTTTTCACAGTATATCTGCTTTTATGGAAGTTATTTCTCTACTTCACAAAATAAAGGGAAGATGAACGCACTTTCCTTCACATATCCCCACAAGAAAAAATTTGCCTAGAGTCATATCTGGCGATCTTGGAGGTCAATGATGCAGGGCAGTAGTGTCTTCCGTGCGCCTTATCCAGCGTTGAGGCAGTGTCACTGAGAGACTGACGTACTTTGTTGTACCGGTACGATGGAGTTCCATTGTTTTGGAAATGAAGTCATTGGACTCCTCCTGAAGTTGTGGAAAAAGCCAATTCTTCAACATATGAAGACAGCTCATTCCAGTCACTGTGTTTTCTCTTTTTGCGAGAAATGGCACAAAAGGCGTTCACTTTAGGTGATTCTCTCTCGTTCTCAGTAGTATCTTGAGCATTGTCCCTCTATGCGCACTTTATATCGGTTTACTTTACCACTAACATAAAAAGTTGCTTCGTCACTGAAAATTAACCGTTGTAAATATGTATTTTCTTCCATGTTCCTCAGCAGAGAATTGTTGAAGCAAAACAGTTTCCTTTCTCAAAAACCCGAAGATCTTGCACTAAATGTACTCTCCATGATTTATCGACCAAAAACTCCTTAAAACTCGCCAGACAGTGGTGTGAGGCATTGCCAGTTCTCTGTGCTGTGAGTAGATTTTCGGGGACTCCGCTCAAAGTTTTGCCCAGTTCTTTCCACCATGTCAACAGATGTGCGAGGCTGACTTGGACTCTACCTTTACACAAGCACTTAGTATCTTCAAATTGTGGATACCAACGACGAATGTTTTTGGGTGCAGGCGGGTCTTATTACCGTCCAAAATTGGGTAATTCTTTTTGAAACACTCTGTATTTAGTGATATACACGATTGTTATAATTAAACTTTCGCTGTTTTCCGTCATTGTTGGCTGTGATATCTCCTGGTGTTTCAGTCGCTCAAATCGGAAAGTCTTCGCACATTTGCTCAAATCGAAGTCTTCGTCCATTTTGTACACCTTTTTCTTTGAGGACAGTTACGTCCAATATGTTTCTGTTTATTACTGGTGATTGCGGGAGTGTATGTTAAATGCCATCAACAGTGTCATATGTCCTCACATTATGAGACGTTGCAGAGGCGTTCTGAATTCAGTCCGGGACATTAACCCAATATCTAGTGGTCAGGAAGTTAACGCTATCACCTTTCCTACCGGTCGAAAACTAGCGGTTAAAATTTTTTCCACTACCAGCATTCGAACCGAATACTTTCGATTCGAGAGCGATAGGCTGTGCAAACGGATTTGGTCTTGATTATAAGGCCCGTGTTATCCGTAACCTTCTTACTGTTTCGAGCTGTATAAACTTCTTGTTCTAATTTTCCAACGATATTACATGGTGATATAAAGGGAAGAAGAACGGAAATTTTTACATCTGTTACTGTCTTAATCACTATTAACTAAATTATATGGTTAAGCAGCGATTGAGTCAACACATGCTGCATATTTTATGGCAAAGAACAAGTGTTTACAGCTGTCTTGGGATAATTGTCTAATAGGTAGGAACAATATTTCAGACTTCTCATTGGGTCTATAGTGTCAACTTCTGTATTGATATATCTATTACACGCCATACTGGTTGATTTCTGGGCACTTACTCAGAATAAGTGAGCTAATCAGTGACAATCTACCGCAGTATCCCTTTTATATTACTACCGTACCTGTTACAGAAGCTGGTGTTAGGAACGGTCGTAAACTTGATCCACCTCTTGAAAGTGATAAACGGAACAGAGCTCTCACTGAAACTGTTTACCGCACTGCTGCTTGGACCCCTTCTGAATGAAGCATCATTTAGCTCAGCAGGTACACGTGGTTCAGAATCTTATCTGCAAACCTCTTGGCGTATTCCACGTATCTAGTTGTGACAGATACATTCCTTATCTGCGGCCATTCCTCTTTCCACTTCATAACGCAATAGGCCACGTTTCTTCATACGTAGGCGTTAAATAACAGTTGAAAGGATATTGCAGTATTCTGTCTCTTCGACGGTACCTATGTATCAATCATCTGTACTGGAACGAAGAACGCGCTCGTTAAATTTAGTAATGTTATAGGCGTGATAACAGATCACGATCACACTATTCTAATTCCGGTTGTTTAAGAAATAATAGTAGCCAGCATTTGTTCACAATGGGGAGAAGACGCGGTGGGACATAATATGCATGAAGAAGGAGAATAATTATCAACCTGGCATACAAAGACGACTTTTTAATACTATATACACACTGATATAGTTCAATTTTATGTTAGTATTCTTTGTAAAATGTTTCTGAGTAAATACATATCATCTGTGAGCTGCGATTCGGTAAAAAAAAAAAAAAGGGTTCAAATGGATCTGAGCACTATGGACTTAACATCTTAGGTTATCAGTCCCCTAGAACTTAAACTACTTAAACCTAACTAACCTAAGCACATCACACACATCCATGCCCGAGGCAGGATGCGACCGTAGCAGTCACGCGGTTCCGGACTGAAGCGCCTAGAACCGCACAGCCACCGCGGCCGGCGCGATTCTGTAACTTCTACCAAAACACATTAACGATTCCCATGGGGCCTTCAGTGGACTCATAACAGTTTCCACACAGGAAGCCGGCCGCTGTGGCCGAGCGGTTCTAGGCACTTCAATCCCGAACCGCGCTGCTACTACGGTCGCAGGTTCGAATCCTGCCTCGGGCATGGATGTGTGTGATGTCCTTAGGTTATTTAGGTTTAAGTAGCTCTAAGTCTAGAGGACTGATGACCTCAGCTATTAAGTCCCACAGCGCTTAGAGCCATTTGAAACATTTTGAACCACCCACGAATTTCTTTAGGTGTGTGAATAAGCGGAAGTCGGAAGACGGCAAATCTGGCGAACAAAGTGAATACATTCGCAGCTTTTAATTCGTTGATCAAGGTCCTAGAATTTTTGTTAAAATGTCAGATGTATGTGAGTTCTTAAGGGACCAAACTGCAGAGGTAATCGGTCCCTAGACTTACACACTACTTAAACTAACGGACTGCTCAGTCTGTGTCGCCTGGCCACTAAGAGCTGTTGCAGGACGATTGATTCACGAATCCAGTTATATGACTCCTTACGTGTATAGCGATTTTACGACTAAGACGAGTGGGGCCTGAAGATGACATCAATGTAATGCCGAAACTGGTAGCACATACAAGTTCATAAAGTAAAATAAACTTCTACAAATCATGCGGCTATTGGTAAATTATTGCATTAAGGAGAGAAAACACTGGCACTACCTTTATGGTTAATGAAATCGACTTTGTCACATTTTGCTACAGGACTACGGGTTTCTACGGATTGTTTCTGTTGACTTTGTGTTTTCAGCAAGTGATAAATCCATCCTTTATCTCGTTCGCACCAACAAATCGGCGAGCGCAAACCATGAGCCAGATTATCCGTGATAAAGTTAAAAAGTAGTTCAGAAACACTTTTCACTGTATATGAGACTGTTACGGATACAACATCTTGCACGTATTCTGGTAGTTGGTTCTTAATGTATAATGTACGGCAGTCTTGCTTCAGGTAGGCCTATGCCCTCGGCTATACCATCCGCCTATAAGCTTTGATTTAGGAGCATCATGTTCAATACTTTCCCGGTGTTTTAGACTTTGGTTGCAAGCTTTGCGAGATTCTTCGTTACTGTTATCTCCAAGAGAAGTTATCCACAAGTAAGTTCAGTTGCACACTTTTTAAGTGTAGAAAATGGAAAGAGTAGCATCATTAAACATACGACAACTTCGAACCAATTGCTGTTTTCGTAAACTGTTCAAAATCCCAAACCTCTCTACACACTGTGTCATGGCATAAATGTACGTAACACTTCCGAACGTGATACGTTCACTGGAAGAGGACGCTAATATCGGTGGATGTGTTAGCCATTCTTCTTTCCTTTCACTTGCATTTACACGGACAACAGAAAAACCACAATGCAGCATTACTCTGGAGAAACAATATAGTACCACACGCGACTCAATACCCTCTCGACACACCACGCGGGTGAACGAAATCAGGGTCTGCGTTAGCATTTCAAAACCGTCCATGGCCATCGGTGACGGTGCAAAGGATATTTGTCAACGATTGGTAAAGACTACGTACAAAACACTGATATTGCCTAGAACCAAGCTCAATAAGCAACTGGACATAATTAGTTAGTTTGTGCTTCATGAAACACCAGATTGTTTGTAAATTTCGTGTTTTCGCCACAAAAACTAACTGTGTGATGCTGTTCTAAACTGCTACTTTGAATTAGGCAACAGGTCTGCAATTAAAAACAAGTCATTTTCGAGCGTACACTCTTACATTCCTTGAGAATGGATCTCTGCATATCGCATCTCTTTCTCGATTTTAATATATGGGTGATATTAGTTGAGAATCATCAGAATTCAAGACAGATAGGCACTAATATTTTAAGCTTTGTCGATTTCGAATTCACTGGAGAAGCACTGGAGTGGCATTCGCCTGGAGTGAAACTTTGGATAGCCATAGCCAGAATATTCAAACTGGCCTTGACGCAGTGGTAACATCGGTTCCCGTCAATTCACCCAAGTTAAGCGCTGTCGGGCTGGGCCAGCACTTGGATGGGCGACCATCTGCCGAGCGATGTTGGCAAGCGGGGTGCACTCAGCTCTTGGGAGGAAAACTGAGGAGCCACTTGATTAATAAGTAGCAGCTCCGGTCTCTTAAACTGACATACGGCTGGGAGAGCGGTGTGCTGACCACATGCCTCTCCATATCCGAATCCAGTGAAGTCTGTGGGTTCAAGGATGACCCGGCTGCCGGTTGGTACCCTTGCGCCTTCTAAGGCCTGTTCGGACGGCGTTTAGTTTTTTATTTTTATTTCAGACATTACCGAACACTACAGACGTGGAGCACAGAATGCTACAACAGCATGGGAGAATACTATTCAGTTCAGAAACGATCGCCGGCCGCGGTGACCGAGCGGTTGTAGGCGCTTCAGTCCGGAACCGCAGGTACGAGTCCTGCCTCGAACTTGAGTGTGTGTGATGTCCTTAGGTTAGTCAGGTTTAAATAGTTCTAAGTTCTATGGGACTGATGACCTCAGCTGTTAAGTCCCATAGTGCTCAGAGCCATTTGAACCATGAGAAAGGACCAACAGATTCCAGTTATTTAATGGTACCGAAGCTGACTTTCGATAAACTCTGGAAGCCATAAATATTACGAAAGTGTGTGTATGTATGTATGTATGTGTGTGTGTGTGTGTGCGTGCGTGTGTGTGTGTGTGTTGTGTGTGTGTGTGTGTGTGTGTGTGTGTGTGTGTGTGTGTGTGTTCCATATCTCTTCCTAACCCTTGGAACGATTTCAAGCAAACTAGGTACAAATATCCTTTAGTGTCGGGTAACGATTGCTGTGGGGGTGAAAACCACCTGCCTATCATAGTTAAGGGCAGATGACGCCATAAAATATGAGATGCGTGAAGAACTGCCGCATTGTGAATGACGTTTAAAGTTATTAGCTCTTTGCTACTAACTCTATTCCCAACACACTTAGCAGACAGTATCCACATAAGCCTATGAATGTACCTACGCAAATACGTCGTTGTACGGCAGATAGTTCAAGACATATGCCGTTATTAACACTGAGGCGCGTGAAAAAGATGTCGTTTCATGTATGAAGTTATAATATATTTATTCTTTGCTACTGAGACTCTCGTATAGTCAAATCAACCTAAGGAAATCCCTAATACCTGCCAGCTCTTTTAACGGCTTTCAAATGTAAACGGCTGTAGGTGAACAAATAGCCGCCTATAGAGTTATGAGCCAACGGCCTTTCCGCAGTGGTAACACTGGTTCTCGTCAGATCACCGAAGTTAAGCGCTGTCGGGCTGAACTAGAACTTCTATGGGTGACCATCCGGTCTGCCGAGCGCTGTTGGCAAGCGGGGTGCACCCAGCCCTTGTGAGGCAAACTGAGGAGCTACTTGATCGAGAAGTAGCGGCTCTGGTCTAGTAAACTGACAAAACGGCTGGGAGAGCGATGTGCTGACCACATACCCCTCCGTATCCGCATCCATTGACACCTGTGGACTGAGGATGACACGGCTGCCGGTCGGTAACGTTGGGCCTTCATGACCTGTTAGGACGGAGTATAGAGCTATGAGGAGCGTTACCATGGAGACGTTTAGAAAATCGCTCTGTAGCTTCTGGACATGTAACTACAAATATTGTTTATAATCAAGTTCTGAGTTGAATAAACATTACAGAGAATTTGGATACTTAAAACACCCCCGTTTTGTCCTTTATTGGGTTTTGTGTGATTTATCGAAGCCACCAAAAAATTATTATGATTATATGACCGTGTGCTTAATGGATGAGAGGCTATCGGTTTTTCTGCTGTGGTTTCGGGTTGTTCTGAGACGGAATAGTTAATGATTGAAAGTTTGTCTATTACCAAAGACCATAAAGGTTTGCAATGTAGAAACTACTACCCTCACCTTACACGTTTAATTACGGTTATATCTTTTATTGGTTACTGATTTTAAGTACTTTGTCACACGCAATGATGGTGGTTAACATTCACAACAATCCTCACTGCAATCCATGGTTGTCGCTGGCCGACGCGGTTGACGCGAAACACGTGATTCGACACTTATCACTTTTGGTGTCGCATCACTCGCGAATCGGTATCGATGAGGGTCAACCCCACGACGATTAGGGGGACGCGCTCACTCGTCATATTCCGGTGAATTTACCGTTTCCTACTCACTCGACCACCACTTTTGCCCGTCTCTCCAGTACTACTGCTCACTCAACACTCGTCTCACTGCCTCCTGCAGCGCTCGACAATCGACTCCTGTCTGCTATCGACCTGGGTGTCGGATACTAATATCTATGTTCGTGGAATCACGGATTCCTTACATACTGTAGTTACATATCTGTACATTACGCACATTTCTTTGTTTGTCGTTTTCATAATTCCAAAGGTGTTTTCATCAATATATTGAACTGAAATTTTTTCGGTATTGGGCTATAGACGAAGCTCGTTTTCCGTTTTCGTTTATAGCAGAAAATTGGCAAACGAATACCATGGCAGTGCCAGGTTTGTCAGGCAGCTATTTAATAATATTGTCAGCGGATAGTTATAGTAACTAACATACAATGGGGGAGTTAGTTTGTTTTGCATAAGTCGTGAGTCATATTTGTCATAACTCGTTATGATACAATAAATACGATTATATATTAAAGATATATTCTCTACGTTTACAGAGTTTTACGTTTTGGGCACGCCGTAATTGGATTTTTACTGTAATTTCAATCTGCAATAAAATTTAATATAGGCATCTTAACCGCATACGGATATTATCTTCTTTTTGGAGACGTGGTTCGTCTAATCTAATTAAATGCTTTAGGCGCACCACATTTTCAGGGACATAAAAGCAACTCAGGAACGACGGAAAATACAAAAAAATTAAGATATTATCTGTTCAGAAATTTGTGGTGTAAAAAGTGGTGTCAAGCAGAAATTATTTCATTTTGTTTTTGAAACTGTTTTCCTTACCTGCCAGCACCTGTAAAGGGAAGTGGTTAAATATCTTTGTGACTTTGTATTGTGCTCTTATTCCGTTAAAGAGAGAGACTATTTCCTTCTAGTGTTACGCTACAGTTATTCTCAGATTGTTCCTGATTTTTCACAGCAAACTTCATCAGAGAGTATATTGTGAGGTTGTTGCTCATATGCTTAGTTTTTCCAACATTTCTCTACATGAAGCTCCAGAATTAGCACCAGTCATTGTCGCTACATTATGTTTCCATACATTGAATTCTTGGCGTCTATATGTCGAACTGTACGAGAAAAGTACTCCATATGTAAATCAGTAAAGGAATTATGTAAAGTAAGGTAACTTCCTGATGCTTTCATCACAAAAAACTAGCAGTTATTCTTGGAGAAAATAACGAACACAAGAGTTTCAAACCATGTTCGATATGTGATTTCGATTTCAAGTACTAAGCAATACGGACGTCCAGTAATGTAGATTTTTCAGTTGTAGATATTTCCGTAACTAATTGCTCTGTTGTTGTTGATGATGATATCTCCTGTCCTAAAGGCAATTTAAGAAATGGTTTTTTGTCTTTTCTTTCTAAAGATAATGAATCTGCAGAGAAGCAGTGAATAATTTTTCTGAAAATCTAATTTATTGTTTCTTGTGTTGTCGCCATTCTATTAGAATTAGCTGTGGTACTCTTGTCATGACCGAAGGGCACTGTACAGGGTGTCCGGAAAAAAGGTTCCAATATTGACAGAGGAATTAGTAGGCATCTAAGGAAGAAAGAATGTGCCTATAAACATTGGTCGTAAGTCTCATATCTTCGGAGTCACGTCTTACGTGTTTACGAGGAGCATATCTTGCACAACGATCAGTTTAGCACGAGACAAATGAGGAAACAGCATACACGTTAGACGTTCGTGCAACAAAACGTGTTTGCGTTGGTGCCAAGCAAGCACCAAACACAGGAACACGTACCTATTCCACAGAATACTAAATTGCGTTGTGTATCGGTCGGTTAACGTCATTTGCACCTGGAGTACCCATGGTGTTCATACGGAGATCAGTTTGTGATGACATAGCAATACATTACCGTAATTTCCTTCGGGTCCGTCACTGGACGTACAGCTCGCAATGGAGGTCTACTACTCAACACAGGAGATGGCAGACATAGTCTTCTGCTACGGGCAAGCCTATGGAAATGTAACTTATATGTTGCCACATATCGTCGACGCCGTACACCGTCTGTAAAGATGTTGAATATCTTGTTCCAGCGACTTTCAGAAAGAGGATCCTTTGCACCACGAACACGGAATCATGGAAGACCTTTAACGACTCGCACACCTGATATGGGGCAACGGGGATCAGAACATGTGGAGGACAACCCTGGAACGAGTGTCCGAAGAATAGCTACATTGGAAGGTATTGCCAGGTCTGTCGCCTGGACGGGCCACCTTGAACAACATCTGGAGCGAGTACTAGCTCTGCTGCTACACGATCGGCCTGCCAGATGTTTCTCCAGATGTGCGCTCATGATGTGCAGTTCACTGGGAAGGTGTTTTTTAAGTTGTTCACTGATGAAGCGGCTTGGCGGGAGGAGGAATCGTAAATTAGCATAGTACGCACATCTAGGCCTACCTGTATGCCAGCTCGCACTCACTTACAGACAAACGACACAAGCACATATTTAATATCAACGTTTGGACAAGCATCCACGGTGAAAGCTTGTCGGGTCCCTACACAACACACTGAAGGTGCTATCGTTACTTCCTTCAGAACGAATGACATGTGTTGCTGGAGAATGTACATGAACGACTGAGAACGTGGTCACGCATGACGGGGCAGCGGCCTATTTTCAACTTCGGGTGAAGCGACACGTGACACGACTCATTCAGGAGCGACTTATTAGTCGGGGAGGGTCAGTACCTCGGCGTGCCCGTTCCCTTGACCTTAACCTCGTGGAGTCTTGCTTGTGGTAAGATGTAAAGACCTTGGTGTATGCTGTTCCAATAAATGATGTGGATACACTACGAAAACGCGTGTACGTACTTGTAACATTCTAACGAATGCGTGATTCCATGAAACGTAGGATTCAAGGATGAATTGCAATAGATGGCAGTCAAATGGAGCAAATGTTGTGGAAAGTAAGGCAGAGACATGGGATCAGTCACAGTAACAGTAGTAGGCCATAACTCCCAAGCTATGAGATCTACGACCAATGGTTGTAGGAACATTTTTTGTCCCTTTGTTGCTTACTATATCCCCTGTAAATATTGGAACATTTTTTTCAGATACCCTGCATATAGGGTGTCTAGAGTGTCTCTTTGACTATGACTTTTTGTGCAGGAGCAGAAAAAAATTATGTAGCAATTGTTTTTAGCTGTCAGGGGCATATTAACCAGCTTGATAGGCTTTTTGTTCTTTAATATACTGATCAGTCTTTTTGTTCGTTAATACACTGATCACCCAGAACATTATAAACACCGACCTACTATCAATACAAACCCATCCAGGCGATAGCGAAGTCACCTGGCGAGGAATGACAGCTAGTGAGACATATGCACGGTGCGTGTACTATCAGTGAGTGTGCTCTTCGTAGAATGGGAAGGCGCGCCATCTACCTTAGTTTGACCGATGGCAGATTATAATGGCCCGGAGGCTTGCCACAGCTGGCCGTTGTGGCCGAGCGGTTCTAGGCGCTTTAGTCTGGAACTGCCCGACCGCTACGGTCGCAGGTTTGAATCCTGCCTCGGGCATGGATGTGTGTGACGTCCTTAGGTTAGCTAGGTTTAAGTAGTTCTAAGTTCTAGGGGACTGATGACCTTAGATATTAAGTCCTATAGTGCTCAGAGCCATTTGAATCATTTTTAGGCTTGCCACAAAGAATTTCGGAAGCTGCACGACATATCGGATGGTCGAGCCTTACTGTAGTGAGTGTCTTCATAAGGTAGCGAAACCATGGTGAACACACGTCCAGACGTCGTGATGTTCGGCGCCTCCTCTCACTACAGATGTAAGTCGTCGTAGGCTGAGCAGACTGGTAAAACAGAACAAGCGGCGAACTGTGGCGGAACTAACATCAGACTTTAATGCTGGTCAGAGTACAAGTGCACAAGTGCTCCCAACACTCCTCATGATGTACTTTCGCAGCCGACGACGCATGCATGTGCCAATTAAACGGCTGTGATGTGGGATCTGAGTGGGATACTGTCAAGTGGGGGGGGGGGGGGGGGGGTGCCTCAGGGATCAGTGTTGGGGCCTCTCCTGTTCCTTATTTATATAAATGATGTACCCTTTAGTATTATAGGTAACTCTAAAATATTTCTGTTTGCTGATAACACTAGCTTGGTAGTAAAGGATGTTGTGTGCAACATTGACTCGGTTTCAAGTAGTGCAGTACATGACCTCAGTTCATGGGTTGTAGAAAATAAACTAACCTTAAATCACAGTAAGACTCAGTTTTTACCGTTCCTAACACACAATTCAACAAAACCTGACGTTTTAATCTCACAGAACGGGCATATGATTGGTGAAACTGAACAGTTCAAATTCCTAGGTGTTCAGATAGATAGTAAGCTGTCGTGGAAAGCCAACGTTCAGGATCTTGTTCAAAGACTTAATAATGCCATTTTCACTTTTCGAACGGTATCTAAAGTGAGTGATATTTCTACTTTGCTTATTTTAATTCACTTATGTCGTATGGTATTATGTTTTGGGGTAACTCTTCCCATTCTAGAAGGATATTATTGACTCAGAAACGGGCGGTTCGGGCAATAAGTGGTGTGAGTTCACGAACCTCTTGTCGATCTCTTTTCACGAGTCTGGGTATTTTGACATTGGCCTCGCAATATGTATATTCCTTGTTGTCGTTTCTTGTTACCAATATTAGTTTATTTCTAACAATAAGCAGCTTTCACTCGGTTAATACTCGGCAAAAATCAAACCTCCATTTGGATCGGACTTCCTTAACTCTTGTGCAAAAAGGTGTTCAGTATACTGCTGCATCCATTTTTCAATAAGCTGCCACTCGAATTCAAAAATCTTAGCAGTAACCCACGCGCTTTCAAATTGAAACTGAAGAGTTTCTTCATGGGTCACTCCTATTCTGTCGAGGAGTTCCTGGAAAAATTAAGCTGATTTTCATTGTATTGCTGATAGCGTTTGCTTAAACTTATGGACTGATTTTCTTTCAGGTTCATAAACATTTATTTTTATCTGTTATTACTTTTTATGTTGTAACTTCATGTACTGACACGTTCCATGACCTTGGAGATTTGCTCCTCAATTTGGTGCTACGGAACTTGACATTTAAATAAAAAATAAAGTAAAAACGACGACATCGGTAACTAGTACTAAAATTAGGACGTGACCATCGGCACTGGATGTTAGCGCAGTGGCAGAGCGTTGCGTGGTCTGATGAATACCGATATCATGCCGATAGGAGAGCGCGAATCCGTCTTCCAGAGGAACAGCTGCTTGATACCTGTTCTGCGGGACGGAATCAGGCTGGCGGCGGCTCAGTTGTTCTCTAGGGAACAATTATTCCCGGGTCCAGCAAGGCACCATGACGGCCAAGGACTATCGTACGCTGACTCCAGACCACGTGAACCGCTTCATAACGATCATGTTTCCCGACGGCACTGGCATTTTTCAACAAGATAATGCGCCATGCCACAAGGACAGAAGTGTGATGGACTGGTTGGAGGAACACAGTGGCGACTTCCATCTGATGTGCTGACAACCCTCCCCCCTCCCCCCCCAACTCGCCAGATCAGAACCTGATCGAACAATCGCCATATCAGAACCTGATCGAACACATCCGGGATGTGACTGAACGTGGGGTCAAAGCTCATCGTTCTCTCCCCCCTTCCCCCCAGAATTTACAAGAATTACGTGACTTGTGTGTGCAGATGTGGTGTCGACTCCCTCCAGCGACCTGCCAAGGTCTCACTGCTTCCTTGCCACGAAGCGTGGCTGCTGTTATTCGTGCCAAAGGTGAACATGCCGCTTATTAGGTAGATGGTCATAACGTTCTGGCTACTAAAAGTATTATTTATTACGTAATACAATTCCTCTCCTCATGAAATGTTCAAAAACTTATCACAATGTAGCATTCTCGTACTTATGATGTTAAAAACATAACACAATACTGGAACTTCCCGGCAGATTAAAACTGTGCCGGGCCGAGACTCGAACCCGGACCTTTGCCTTTCGTGGGCAAGTGCTCTACCATCTGAGCTACCCAAGCACGACTCACGCTATGCTATGCTGTGAGGACGGGGCGTGAGTCGTGCTTGGGTAGCTCAGATGGTAGAGCACTTGCCCACGAAAGGCAAAGGTCCCGGGTTCGAGTCTCGGCCCGGCACACAGTTTTAATCTGCCGGGAAGTTCCAGTATTGTGTTATGTTTTTAACAACATCATAAGTACGAGAATGCTACATTGTGATAAGTTTTTGAACACTCTGTACAGCACACAGCGCAGGTGCTAGTGATAACGTAGCTCGCACACTTTTTGTAATGCTTCTTAAGGATCAAAATTAAGAAAACGCAGCCAGTCTTGTTAATGTTACCGTTGACAACTAATCAACATTTGCTTGATACATTTTTATTTTGCTTCTACACAAAAATATATTTGGGGTGCCCAACCATAAACTGGACAGCCTTCATACCACGTATAGCAAGAACAGGAGATGTCGTAATATCGAACCCTGGGAAATTCCACCAACAATTTGTCCCCTGTCAGAAGAACATTTGTGATGAAAATAAGATCAACTACTTACGATAACAGATCGCTTCCTGTCAATAAAACATGAAGTGAACCATACGTATAACACGTTGATTGTATCAGACTGAAATGTAATTGAGAACAAACGTATATTTGTGGCGAGGTGAAACTACTTTCATATACTGAATTACATCTTGCTCATTTTTTGTTTTAGAGAATTTCGGGGCACCGAGGAAATCCATACCACATTGTATCCACTTAGTCTGAGAAATACAATACACAGTTGTGCTTAAAAGTAGGCTCACAATTTTGTAAGGAAATTTAATTAAAAATAAAAGAGGGACAAATGAACGAAGAAGCGTTCGTCGATACGGCAGCGATGCTGTTAGATCGCGTACCTGAGTATCGCCTTCGGGATGGCGGACGATTGTGTATTCAGGTCGCCCGCTGTGTCGGTGAGGTTATCGCACGGAGCGGACCAAGTGAGCTCGCTCTGTGCGGCGTGCTCTGCCTCCTTACAAAACTGAGCCCTCGTCATACCGGACCGCTGATAAGCGCTATCAGGAGGAGCCATTCGGTGGCGTTCTCACCAACTGTGAAGCGCGCTGCGTTTTTCGCTTTCTGGCGCCACTTCGTAAGATAAGACTCGCCAGACAGAGCTGTTCTGACGGAGTACAACTAGACATTCGCCGTTCCATGTTCAGGGCGCTCAGTGCCTCTATGATAGAAGAACAGCGCAGCACTAAAGAAACTTGTTTCTCTGTTTCTCATCGAGCAAAGAGGAGCCTTGTGTATGATACTTGGCGCTTAGTCTCGACGCACAGAGTTCTAGCACCTGTTCGGCCGTCACTACATAGGCTACTGTTGGGATTAATATAACAAGTCTACAGTCTCTTCCCTTCGCATTCATTGTCCAATTGAATGGTGAAGGCAACAGAAAAACAGTTTCATATATCCGGTGAGAGACCAATCTTGAATTTTTTTCGGATTATGCCATAGAAAAAACATTCAAAGGAGTTAGTCACACAATTTTTTAAATATAAAAATTAGTCAATTTATGTATTGACAACGATCTACAGGCAAATTGCGTTTAATTAAGCCGCTACAAATATGTCAACACCCTGCAGGTTTATGCCTATCAGCTATTATTCAATGACATAATGTTGGTCTACAAATATTGTGTTACAAACTGATTCAGGTACAGACTTTTCCACCTCTCCTACCTTGATTGGCTGAAATAAGACAGTGGGTAACTTACTCTAATTTGGCGGGTTAAAAAAAGAAAAGAATATGAGCACACCTGAGGAATTTGAAAACATTACGAAAGTGTTTCCTATTTAGTTAGATTTCATTAGATGCATCGCAATAAATTTAATGATAACTGTGTTTTCCTTTGTGAAATCGAGGTTTCCAGTTCCAGATCACATACCAGAAATTAATTTCTATATGATTTGTATTTATGAAAGAAGAAAATATAAAAATGCAGTAAACGAAGGTGAAAGAGTATAGGGCGTCTAAGAATGAAACTGATAGCAAGTGCAAAATGGATAAGCAGGAATGGCAAGAGGTGAAATGCAAGGATCTAGAGTAGTGTATAACTGGGGGAAAGATAGATACCACCTATAGAAAAATTGAAGTGACCTTTGGAGGAAAGAGAAACAGCTGTAGGAATATCAAGAGCTCAGATGGAAAATCTGTACGAAGAAAGTTGAAAGGTCGAAGAACCTCTCTACTCTTCTTCGTCCTTTCGACTTTGATTTGTATAGATAATGTGCTATACTGTGGCGCTTTTACATCCGTGACAGAACCTGCCAAAGTTGCACCCCTTCCCCCCCCCCCCCCCCCCTCCTCCCACCCTTCATTGTTATAAGCGAAGCAAGCTCGTTGTTATGTCACTGAAGTCGGGTTTAGCAGCTGTTTCATAGTCCATCGACAACACATTTACCAAACAGTCGTGCGCATCAAAAATGACATTACTAATTAATACCCAAACAGCTCTGTCCATGACCATGAAAGAAGGCCTATACTGAACTTACATTCACCAAGAAAGAATGAACATAAAACTCAAACACCATTTTCTACAATAAATTACCAAAGGAGATTAAAGAAATTGCTAAAACAAACTTATTCAAAAAGGCAGTTAAAAAGTACCTGTTAACCCAAATATTCTATGTACTGAAGGATTACTGAGATAACAAAGAGTAGGGCTTTGGTACAAAATGTAATACAAGCAATAATAAGGATAATAAGACTTCTAATATTCCACATAATACTTTCACACTATACTTTTTCCGTTTTCTTTCCTTTTCTGGAAAAACTTACTTTCAAAGCTATACAGTGGATAATAATAACACTTTATCCTCTTTATGAACTCAACTTGGTGAGTGGCCAGCGCGACAGAATGGCAATCCTAAGAGCACAGGTTTGATTTTCCGGCTGGGTCGGAGATATTCTCCGCTCAGGAACTGGGTGTTGCGTTGTCCTAATCATCATCATTTCATCCTCATCGACTCGCAAGTCGCCGAAGTGGCGTCGAATCGAAAGACTTGTACCCGGCGAGCGGTCTACCCGACGGGAGGCCCTGGTGACACTACATTTTTTTAAATCAGTTCAACATCTCACTCATTATACAGGGATGCTGACTCAGTTTTTCAAGGTAGCAGATGGAAAATTGTGGTGCTTAGAATGGAATCAGCTGATAGCATGTGTAGTGTGTGTACTGTTATGAAGCAATGTGTGTACGGCACGGGCGATGCATGCAGTGACAATATATGTGCTCGCTTTCGTTGTTGAACACGTGGACAGAAGTGACAGTTGCTGTTCAACAACGAAAACGAGTACATATAGTGTACTATAACGTGGAATTAGATGTAAAGATGAAAATATGAGTATTACTGCACGCAATAAGCTTTCTGACGCTTTCACATTAAGTGCTCCGTTTCAGACAGTTTATATCGCCGTTTATTAACAGGATGATCATACAACATATCGACAACCACTGGACATGAAAATGGCCCGTAAAGCTGAAATTGGCTAATCGTGCAAGGTATAATAAGCTGAACACTTACGAAAAACAACCGAAGTGGAAAACTTCAAAACGTCATTTAATTAAATTTTGTATTGAGCGAATGGACTTCCACCAAACAGTGTATGCAGTAGTGGGATTTGGAGTGGAAATTTTTCTGGGAATGAACTTGGTTCGAGAAAAAGTCAATTTCTTTATTGGGATTTGAAAATAAGTTTGTCTTATGAGAGAAATAGAGAGGAAATAAAAATTTTGTATGATGAACTAGCGTTGGAGGAGAAGATTTCAGAGAATGATGTATGGCACTTCACTGTAGCAGCATCTGGCCAGCATAATGATTTAGTAAATAAACTAAACTAAACTCCGTCCGAACAGGCCTTGGAAGGAGCAACGCACCGACCGGCCGCCGTATCATCCTCAGCCCCCAGGCATCATTGGATGCGGATATGGAGGGGCATATGGCCTGTAGACCGCTCTCCCAGCCGTACGTCAGTTTACGAGACCAGAGCCGCTACATCTCAATCAAGTATCTCCTCAGTTAGCCTCACAAGGGTTGAGTGCACTCCGCTTGTCAACAGCGCTCGGCAGCCCGGTTGGTCACCCATCCAAGTGTCAGCCCAGCCCGACAGCGCTTAGCTTACGGTCATCTGATGGGAACATGTGTTACCAATGCGGCAAGGCCGTTGGCGATTTAGTAAAGAAGACAGAGGAATTGGCTGTAAATGATGTAACTGCAGGTGAAAAATGGTCAACAAAGCTTGAGGATAGTGAAAAGTTAAAACCAGTACAGTGAAAGTAATTAATCAAAGCGTTAAAACAAAATCAGCAAGTTTTTTGGAATGGCCTGGATTTATCGCAGAATACAAATGAAAACTTAAAAATGAAAGGTAATGAAAACAGCACAAAATGTTTCACAAAATTCGATGTTCTATACATTTGAACACTACACAACAAGTACTAGCAGGAATCGATAAAACGTTGATGTGGGGATTGTTGAGGTCAGACAGCAGCTTTAACAAACATATTACATCAGTCAGGAACGCAAATAGTGATATTCAGTTAGTGTTACATGTGAGGAAATGAAATCAACATTTGAAGCAGAAGGAGATCGACTACGAAATACTGAGCAGCTGTTAGCAACATTTTCTGGAGTGAGGAACTTAAGTACCCTGGACTTCACTGCAGATTACAGGTAGATGTCATTAGTGGCTGAATCTAGAAAATATGCTGCCTTTTTATTTGAAGAGGAAAATTTTCAGTTTAAGGTGCTGCCTATTGGCTTAGACGTGTCAGTCTCAGAGTTTGCATGAACTCTCGCCCAAGCACTTGGGATGGAGATTCTAGAAAGAATAATTTTATATGCAACTGAACATCGATAAAGGGAAGAGATTTTTTATGTTGAAAATTATGTGCACTATAGATAGTGAGATTGGTTCCAGAAGCACATCCATCAAGAGAAGACATTAACTGTATAACAATCGGTGTCAGACTGTAGCAGCAATGGTAATATTTAATTGTAGTGACTCTGGTAGATATGTTCCTGGCTTCCAATATCGTTGTGAGTATTTGATGATCTATAGAAAAATTTAAGCGATTAATTGTCAATGCACTTTAGCAATGTGTGCAAAATAATTTTACCGCTGAAAGTCCAAGAAGGAAGAGGTGGATGATGCTTGGATACCGGCGTCATCAGTAATTCGGCGAGTAAATTCGATAAGAGCCAATCATAATGCTCGATTCATTCACATCCTTTGTTCTGGGATGTGGGAGCCTCTACGTAGCTGTGAGAACATTTGCGTATGTTGAGAGCAGGAAGGGTATCACGTGATGGAGTGGGTATCACATTACTTCCGGGAGGAAGACTGCATTTCGACGCTATTGCGTGTTATTTTCGTATAGAGGTTCTGTTAGGGCAAGAATTTCCGTGCATACAAGCTGAGACAACACGAGAACTCCTACAAAAGCACACGTTACGTACTTCTGAGAGACTATACAGTTTACTAGAGTTCGACTTGGTTATTATTTTATGTAGCAATGTGACTTTAGTATAACATTGAGAACGGTTCTAGATACGCTTGCGATGGTAAGTAGCTACGCGCGACGAATCATCAGTCAAACGTCACGCATGGTCCGTTAGAATTGCTAAGGAGAAAGCAGCTTGTTCTGTTCTAGAATGGATTTGTGCAGAGTCTTCGCCGGACCGCAGTTAGAGTGAGGGTAGTGACGAACCCCCCACGCGCGTGGCCCTGTTTGGAGTCTGTAAATAAGTCTTCGCTGTCGTTCGATCGCGTCATCCATGGCACCTAAATGCAACTTTCACCTGCGTTCGGCGGCAGCTCACGGTTGCGCTCCCGGCCGATCACGTCAGCGTGTGTATCTAAGTGAACACGTACCTGGATAGGAATTTGTCAGAAATTATGTATGAATGAGATATCGCCGCTTCATGCTTGCGGGACCTGGGCGGGGCCTGTGCGTGGTTTGACAGCTGACAGCCGCGCCACTTCGTTGGGGTTGCCTGTGCGCTCTACCGGTCAGGGATTGGCGGAGGGTGCTAGCGCGTGTTGATGGCATTATTTTGCGAGCTGGTCTGTAGGCTGTGCTATGCGTTATTTGGACATTTTACAGGTATTGAGAGTGTCTCCACATCACTGTGCTGCATTATTTAGGAGGAGACTGCACGTCTGTACGTAAATTATTTGGGTAAATTACGAATTGTTTGCATGTCTGGAGAGCGTTATATGGGTGTAGTTTACAGATCCATGGGCTGTGTGGCGTGACCCCAAGCATGTCTTTTGTATCAGTGTGATAAATAAAATGTTCCAAAATAATAGAGTGCACTCCTTCCTTACTGCACCCAGCAGCCCACCGCAGCCTGAGTCATTTCGCGCCGTTTTCCCCCTACAGACTACCATCTGGGTTTCTATGACGTAGAATCACGTGACTAATGCAGTAGCTAATAGGAGTGCAGCGTTCCAGGAGCGGGGGATGCTACGTCATGAATGAATGAACACTGCGCTCCTAGTGGGAAAATGTGAAAATTCTCATTTCATAATTGAATATCGAAATGGTACATTCAGTAACTGAATATCATTAAAATTGAAATGCTCTTAAGTACTTAGGTATTTCATACGTTAGATGCGCGATGTGGGTGTTATATTCGTTAGGATATTTCCAGAAGACTATCTTTGGCGCCTGTGGGCTCTACACGCACGACACACCACACTGTAGATGCGTGAGAGAGTAAGCATTACAGCATATCTCTCTCTCTCTCTCTCTCTCTCTCTCAGCTCTTAACCACAGGTGTGGCGTTTGTTTGACGTACTGCGAGCGACGATCTTGGATTACGTAATGGGATCGTGCAGTGGCCGTGTCCTAGAGCACATGGCGAACAAAATGTATGCAGCGATCTTGAATAGTGGTACTTGCGTCATTACCCGACTTCACGGTAGTGCCATCTGACGGCGATGAAATGTACTAAGACAGCTGGGCTCTGGACTCAGTGGTGAACACACATGCGTGAAATTGTTTAAATAATAAAAATATGTACTTTTCTCCCACAAATCCTTAGAAGGAGCTGGGGTTTGGCCGACTGAGGCTAGTACAAGTGTCCTTTCTTTCACGCCATTTTCTTAGATGAGCAGCGCAACGCCAAATGACCTTTGTTTACCGCCAAAATTCAAACTTGGCTGCAGTTCATAGGAAGAAGTGGTGGTCGGGTGAGTTGGGTTTGTGGAGGTTGCCCAAGTGACATATCTTCCCACGATTTTCTTTGCTTAGTACAGATAACCGGGATGTGGTGCATTATCCTGTTGGAATTTGAACTTCCCGCCATTTTTTTTGGGGGGGGGGATGGGGGCATGGCACTTTCCCACCAAGATTTGAACATCCCGCTAAAATCCACCATCATTACTGGCGTCACAGCCGCCATCGTGGATGACGTCATTAACACCATCTTGGATAACGGTAAAAACACCCTTGTCCTAATACTATTGTGGTGGGGATGACCGGTGCATCTTCATCCATTGTTTCTTTAATTAGCTTTGGCTCATGTCTAGAAAATGCATCTATTGGGAACTGAAACAAGTCGACCTGTAAGTGTCATTGCCGGTCTCATTACTTTGTTTTCCTTTATGAATGTTAGCAGTGACGAAGGTTCTGCTTCAATGTCCCTGGTTCTAACAGTGATAGGTAAACAGTTTGCTGGATTGAAGACTCCATATTGAATTAACAAAACAGCAAGTAAAAAATTACTGAAAGTACATGAAATTACTGTGTTACAACGTAAACCAACACTATTTCCATACTAAGGCACTAACTGGTGAGTGGCATCCAGGCGTGATAAAAAAAATGGTTCAAATGGCTCTGAACCTTATGGGACTTAACTTCTGAGGTCATCAGTCCCCTAGAACTTAGAACTGCTTAAACCTAACTAACCTAAGGACATCACCCACACCCATGCCCAAGGCAGGATTCGAACATGCGACCGTAGCGGTCGCGCTGTTCCAGACTGTAGCGCCTAGATCCGCTCGGCCATCCCCGGCCGGCAGGCGTGATCAATAATTCCTATAGCGACAGGCCTAACGGTAGTTATGGCTCTACGTTTGCAAAACGTTAGCAACATCAGCAGTCCAAAAGTAGCTAGAAACTACATTGGAGACAGTGCTTCAGCTTGAAGTAAAGCCTCCATTTTACGTGCACCTTGGGACACTCCAGTACCAAATTCAAGATAATGTTGATACTATTACCTAAAACCATTACGTCTATACATCGGAATAAAAGTATCGATACCATCAGTATCGTATCAGGTTGACAAATTTTTATGAATTTATAATTTTTTTCTTTCTTTTTCTGATATGGAACGACTTCTTTGGAATACAAGACAAAGTTTTAAAATTTGTGGAACAAAGATATCTATGTGTACAAAACTGATTACTTTTTGTATATTTTTAAGCTTTTTGTCAACACCAAAGGACTTATTTAAATAGAAAGCGATAAATGGGAACCATTCTATTGCTGCATGAACAGTGCTACGATTCTGGTGGATAATGTACAGGTAAATATGACTCACGAAAATTCCCTGTGCTGTTGTATGATGATAGAAATTATAATTAAACACAAGATCTATCATGAAGTTCATAAATATCTTAGTAAACGAGAAATAACAAGCTCGTGGAAAACTTCCTGACATAAACACTCATCAGATTTACTGAAAGAAGACGAATTCACAAGTGCGCCATCCAATCCGCTTCCCATGTCCTCAGTTTGCAACAATTTTGAAGCGCTGGGACACCCCCCCCCCCCCCCCCCCCATGCGATGAGCTGCTATGTCACCGTTAATGTGGAAGGAATCTTCCTACAGTTGCTGCACGGAGAAAGGGGCATCAAGGTTCCTAGTCATTTAGTACTTCCGAGCAGGAAAAGATCGTTGAAAAGTATTGTTCCATTAAGTTATTAACCTCTTCCTTTAGGTACACGTAGTTCATTTATATTTGAGTACTTGAGTCACTTCTGATCACAAGCATCTGGATACCAGTTATTAGACAGTAATGTGGGGTGTGTCCACTCCTTCGCTGGGGACACTTTCAATGAAGTCTGGGGAGGAATGGCAGCCCACTCTTTCTCAAGAGCCGAAACCGGGAAACATAGAGATATTGGAGGCTTGGGTCTGGAACAAACTGAACATTTTGACTCATCCCAAAGACGTTCCACTGGTTTCAGGTTAGGGCTCTGGACTGACCACTCCATTTCAGGAATGCAACTGTCCACAAACTATTGCCTCACTGATGCTGCTTAAGGACAGTGTGCATTGTCATGCTAATTGTTTATAACAACAAAGCTATGTCAAGAGAGTAAAATACACGTAAAGTCGCTCTCTCCCTAAACATAAAAGCACAGCATAAATTTTATTTGTGAGTTTATTAATTTATGTTCGTAATAATCCCTGTAACCTTTCAAAGCATGCGCCACTATCCGGAGGATGTAACCAATAACGCAGTCTGATGTTAGTGTAACGAATTGTTTGCACAAATATTGCCATTTTTCTCTGAACACTTAAGAATTCGAGAATAATATGAGTTGTGTAATGAATTTTGACTAGTAATCAAAAATCCCTAGGTCCCGATTTCGAACCTCGTCATTATTAACATTTTCAAAAATTTTTAAAAATGATATCTCCATTGACAAAAGTCCCCTTTTTCGATCGCCGGGAAGGGACTGCAAAGGGGGACATGACCATGAGAAAAAGTCTGAATAACGAACGAAAATGTAAAGTTCTACCAATCGGAGAGTGGAATGTTAGAAGTATCAACATGGTAGGAAAGATGGAAAATCTGAAAAGGGAAACGCGTCGGCTCAATATATAATAGGGGTCAGTGAAGTGGAATGGAAAGAAGAGGAAGACTTCTGGTCAGAGGAGTATAGCGTGTATAAACAGAAGCAGAATATAGTATAACGGGAGCAGGATTCGTTGTGAATAGGAGAGCACAGAGTGAGCTGCTGAGAACATTTCATTGACAGGATTTTTCTCATCAGATTCGACAGCAAACCAGCGATAGTATATGTACACATGCTAAAGTAAATGATGAAGAGACACGGAAAGTGTATAAGGTTATGGAACGGGTAATTCAGTACGTAAACGGAGATGGAAATCTGATAGTCATGGGAGATTGATAGGGGTTGTAGGGGAAGGAGTAGAAGGAAGTGTTATTGGAGAATATGTTCTTGGAATTAGAAGTGAGAGAAGAGAAGGACTAACTGAGTTCTGCAATAAATTTGAGCTAGTAACAGCGAGTAGTCTGTTCAAGAATCAAAAGAGGAGGATCTATATTTGAAAAAGACCTACATATACGGAAATATTCCAGTTGGATTACATCAAGGTGAGACAGAGATTTCGAAGTCAGTTATTTGATTAGAGACTAGCTAGGAAGTACCAGGGCGCAAAGAACTGGGACAGTGCGGAACGGAGAGGTATGCTTGACGGTCTCTGAAGCTATAGATAGTGCGACAATGAACAGCTCACTAGGCAGTTCAGTTGAAGAGGAATGTACATCTCAAAAAAAACAAAGAGGAGTTGGAAACAAAAACATGAAAGGAAGGTAACTGCTCAGAACCATGGGAACCAAAAGAGACGCTTCAGCTGACAGGCGAAAGAAAACAAAAATGTGCTCGGAAATTCAGGAATACAAGTCAATTAGGAAGGAAATAAATAGCAAGTGTAATGAAGCTAAGTCCAAATGGCTACAAGAAAAATGTGAAAATATCGAAAAAGAAATGGTTGTCGGAAGGACTGACTCGGTATACAGAAAAGTCGAAACAGCCTTCGGTGAAATTAAAAACAAGTACGGTGACATCAAGAGTGAAATGAAAATTCCACTGTTAAATGCAGAGGAGACAGTGGATAGATGGGAACAGTACACTAAGCGGCGATGTATCATCATACTTTGGAAAAACATCGTCCACACAGTTCCGAAGACAGCAATAATCGGCCAGAGCGAAACTTATCGCACAGTCAGCTTAACAGCTCATGCATCCAAGATTTTGGCGAGAGTAATATACAAAATAATGAAAAAGAAAATTGAAGATCTGTTACATACCTATCAGTTTGGCTTTAGGAAAGGTAAAGGCACCAGAGAGGAACTTCTGACGTTGCAGTTGTTAATAGAAGCAAGGCAGAAGGAAATCAAGGATCTGTCGACATGAAAAAAGCGTTCGACAACGTAAGATGGTGAAAGATGTTCAAAATTCTGAGAAAACTAGGGTAAGCTATAGGAGAAGACGGATAATTCACTACATATATGAGAACCAAAAGAGAAAATGAATACTGGGAGAGCAAGAACGAAGTACTCGTATTAAAAACGGTGTAAGACAGGGATGTAGTATTTCACCCCTACGGTTCAATCTATACATAGAAGAAGCAAAGCTGGAAATAAATGAGAGGTTCAAGAGTGGGATTAAAATTCAGAGCGAAAGGATATCAATGGGTTCTCTGACAACATTGCTATCCTCATTGAAAGTGAAAAAGAATTACAAGATGTATTGAATGTAATGAACAGTCTAGTCTAATGAGTAAAGAATGTGGACTGAGAGAAAATCGAATAAAAACGAAAGCGGTGAGAAGTAACTGAAATGAGAACAGAGAAGAACTTAACATTAGATGAAGTTAAGGAATACCACTACCTAGGAAGCAATATAACCCATGGCGGACGCTGCAAGGAGGACACAAAAAGCAGACTAGCACAAAAAAAAGAGCATTCCTGGCCAAGAGAAATCTACTGGTATCAAACATAGATCTTAATTTGAGGAAGAAATTTCTGAGGATGCTCCTTTGAGTACAGCAATGTGTGGTAATTAAAAACGGATTGCGGGAAAAACCGGAACAAAAGAGAATCTAAGCGTCTGAGATGTGGTTCTACAGAAGAATATTAAAAAATTCAGTGTACTAAAAGGTAAGGAATGAGGAGGTTCTCCACAGAATCGACGAGGAAAGGGGTATGTGGTAGACCGTAAAAGTTATAGAGGAAGACAAAGTTTAGAATACATCCAGCAAATAATTGGGAAAAAGATTTGCACAGGAGAGAAATTCGTGGCAAGCATTATCAAACCAGTCTGAAAATAGGAGACTCCAGGCAAAAAAAAAAAAAAAAAGTTATTTCAGAAGTTTAACTATACAGAAATGTAGAATATGTGTTAAAAGGAAACGAAGTATTTATCGTCCTTGTACGATAGCTGCAGTAGCTAGTGAGAGACTTTTTTTATCGAAACAACTTTGAGAGAAATAGTATGTGGCAATCTGTTCTTGGTGTTAATAGTACGTGTCCTGTGTAGAACCGTGAGCATTCTGTGATGATCCATGGAATAGGCATGGACCAATATTTATAGTGTGGCTATATATGGAGATACTGTAGGACGAAGTGTGACACTATGGGATAAATCGTGACAATAAAGGAATGAGGAAGGATGTGTAAATTACTTATTTGACACTAAACTTCGTTGTCACAACAACTATTCAGTTAAGTCGTATTTACTTGTAAAGAGCAGTTTCTCGATAACAGGTTGCGTTCACATTCTGAAACTAAAGAATTAAAGAGAGTGTAAACAACTGATTTCCTTCATTAACTATCTTCACAATCCTTTATTACAAAATATTTTGTCACTAGTATAAAGTTTCATTACGAGCATGCCGTCTCCGTCATTGCAGTAAACTACGAGAGTCAGTCAATAAGTAATGCTCCACATATATTTAAAAAGCCGTTAATATACATAGACAAACGTCCTTGTTGGTGCTTCACATTTGATGTGCGCCGGCGAAGTTTCGAACCGTTCTGGCAGATGGCAGATCCGTAGTACAGCGTCAAAGTAGCGTCTATATACGACTCACTTTACAGACAGTGTGCTCTTATTGAAGTCTTGTGTGCAGAAAAAGAAACCGTGGTGAACATTCAAATACGTTTGTGTGCAGTGTATGGCGATGCTGCAGTTGATAGGAGTACAGTTGGGCGATGGGTAAAGAAAGTTACAGCCTCAGGAAATGCAGAAACGCAGCTCCATGATCAGCCACGCTCGGGGTGCCCTGTCACAGTCATTGCCCCAGACATGTTGAATCGTGCGGATGCAAATCACAACTCGACACTTGGCTCTGCAGTTGCCGGTCAGCATTGGAAGTGCGTCTGCAATTATCGAGACTCTCGGATATTCGAAGAGGTGCTCACGACTGGTTCTACGAATCCTCACAGAGGATCACAAGATTAAAAGAAAGGCCATTTCATCTGAATTTTTGGAGCCTTCTGAGACCGACAGAGAGGCTTTTCTGTCACGGATCGTTACTGGGGACGAAAGCTGGATGCACCACTTTGAGCCGGAAACAAAAAAGTAGTCCATGGAGTGGTATCATCCTCATTCACCCCAAAAGAAGAAATTCAAGACATCTCCCTCTGCCGCAAAAATCATGGTGACAGTCTTCTGGGATTGTGATGGCGACATTCTCGTGGATGTGATGCCAAGAGGGTCAACTGTCAATTCAGAGGCATACGTTAAGACTCTGAATAAACTCAACAACCGTCCGTTTCTGACGTGTTTGATCGGACAAGAAGCCAGCAGAAATCTTGCTCCAACACGGTAATGCACGCCCACATACAAGTCTGAGAACCCGGGAAAACTTCGGCAAATTGGGTTGGACATCATTGCCTCACCCAACCTGCAGTCCAGACCTGGCACCCTCAGACTTCCATCACTTTGGGGTGCTTAAAGATTCTCTACGGGGAACACACTGAAGCTGCCGAGAGCGTCAGTCACGCAGTGAAAACAAGGCTACTCCTACAGGACAAGAGATTTTACCAGCAGGGAATACATGCTTTTCCACAACGTTGGCGTACGCCCATAGAAAGTGATGGAGACTAAGTAGAAAAAAAAATAGGACACGGACAATACATGTTGATGCATAGCGTCAGCAAGTTCTGACACTTAACAGTAAAATTGTGCAGAGGAAAAAAAAGTGGGGGATTACTTATTGAACGACCCTTGTATTCATGTTAGTCAGATTCTGCCTCTTAACAATAAATATGTGCAGGAAAAAAGAAATGTGGGGCATTACTGAACGAACCTCATGTTCCGTTTAGTAAGTGCACTTCATTATCTGCTATTAAAATTTTTATATCCGCCTGGTAGTTGACTTCTCCATCACATAACAGGCTCGCGGTGCGGGCAGCCGTCCCACCAGGGGGGCCTATGTAAATAGCGCTCATAAACACGGAGATATGACCTCGACCGTTTACCACGGAGTTACGCGTCGCCTCTATAACGTATGGGGACGCCAAACTCGCCGACAGGTAGCGTACTGTCTCAGCAGAGAGCGCTATTGTCAGGGCACTATTATACTACGCCAAGTCAGGCAGTGTCGCGCAGATATCAATCCACGCCATGCTACTGGCGGACCTTGCGAAGTCAGTTACACCCTACGTCTCAAGTCGTCAGCGCTGTCCGGCCGCATCAGTAGTTCAGTTCCAGCAGTACCAGCAGTTTCGTCTAAATGCTGCATGCCGCCAGGCCTTGACCATTTCGTCCTGGCCATCACACGACGGTTGCATCGGGCCAGTAATGTCCCAGATCTTCACGCCGCCTTCTACCACGTTGTGAAGACATATCACAGACAACGTCATAAGGAAGACATTTGTGCTGCGTGGATATTCATCCGATGACATTATAATTGGGTTTTATTTTATTAATAAAGTTTTCTTTTAAAGTGTCTTCGATTAATACTAAGGAAGAACATATGTCTATATTTATTAGTTCATGAATAGCATTTTAATGTGGATGTATAATGGTGTGAATGACTATTGTACTTATTGTTGTTGTTGTTGTGGTCTTCAGTCCTGACTCTGGTTTGATGCAGCTTTCCATGCTGCTCTATTCTGTGCAACTTTTTTCATCTCCAAGTAACTAGTACAGCCTACATCCTTCTGAATGTGCTTAGTTTATTCATCTCTTAGTCTCCCTCTACGACTTTTACCCTCCACGCTGCCCTCCAATCCCTAGTTATGTGATCTACCCATCTGATCTTCAACATTCTTTTGTAGCACCACATTTCGAAAGCTTCTATCCTCTTCTTGTCCAAACTATTTATCGTCAATGTTTCACTTCCATACATGGCTATACTCCACGCAAATGCTTTCAGAAACGACTTCCTGTCACTTAAATCTGTACTTGATGTTAACAAATTTCTCTTCTTCAGAAACGCTTTCCTTGCCATTGCCAGTCTACATTTTATATCCTCTTTACTTTGACCATCATTAGTTATTTTGCTCCCCAAATAGAAAAAACTCATTTACTACTTTAAGCGTCACATTTCCTCATCTAATTCCCTCAGCATCACCAGACTTAATTCGACTACATTCCATTATCTTCGTTTTGCTTTTTTGATGTTCATCTTATATCCTCCTTTCAAGACACTGTCCATTCCGGTCAACTGCTCTTCCAGGTCCTCTGCTGCCTCTGACAGAATCACAATGCCATCGGCAAACCTCAAAGTTTTAGTTTCTTCTCGGGGATTTTAATTCCTACTCCAAATTTTTCTTTTGTTTCCTTTACTGCTTGCTCAGTACATAGATTGAATAACATCGGGGATAAGCTACATCCCTGTCTCACTTCCTTCCAAACAACTGCTTCCCTTTCATGTCCCTCGACTCTTACAATTGCCATTTGGGTTCTGTACAAATTGTAAATAGTCTTTCGCTCCCTGTATTTGTCCCCTGCCACCTTCAGAATTTGAAAGAGAGTATTCCAGTCAATATTGTCAAAAGCTTTCTCAAAGTCTATAAATGCTAGAACCGTAGGTTTGACTGTCCTTAATCTATCTCCTAATATAAGTCGTAGGGTCAGTGTTGCTTCATGTGTTCAAGCATTTTCCAGCAATCCAAACTGATCTTCGCCAAGGTCGGCTTCTATCAGTTTTTCTATTCTTCTATAAAGAATTCGTGTCATTATTATGCAGCTGTGACTTATTAAACTGACAGTTCGGTAGTTTTCGCACGTGTCAACACCTTTCTTTAGGATTGGAATTACTATATTCTTCTTGAAGTCTGAGGGTACTTCGCCTGTCTCGTGCATCTTGCTCACCAGATGGTAGATTTTTGTTAGGGCTGGCTCCCCCAGATTAAGTACTTGTAAGGGAATGTTGTATACTGCTGGGGCCCTGTTTCGACTGATGTTTTTCAGCGCTCTGTCGAATTCTTCACCTTTCTGCTTTCCCTCCTCTGCCTAGAACTAGTTTTACATCTTACAAGTAGTTCTGTTTTCCCGAAAGGTCTCCTTAAATTTCCTGTAGGCAGTATCTATCTTACTCTTAGTCATATATACCTCTACATCCTTTCTTATTACGTTAGTAAATTGTTGTATGATTCAGTGGTGGAACAAAACTCGTCTTCTGCTCTTTGTAGGTCTTCTATGTGTAATAGCCGTAAAAACTTAATTGCAAAAATTCAGTACTGAAATTTCGTTTTATCCCGGTTTTGGTTCGAATGATGTATTCAAAGCCATATTTTCAATAATTTTACAAAGCCAAGAGGGTTGAGGCCAGGAGAGCGTGGAGGCCAAGGAATTGGTCCGCCTCTGCCAATCCATCGGTCACCGAATCTGTTGTTGAGAAGCGTACGTACACTTCGACTGAAATGTGCAGAAGCTCCATCGTGCATGAACCACATGTTGTGTCGTACTTGTAAAGGCACATGTTGTAGCAGCACAGGTAGAGTATCCCGTATGAAATCATGGCGGTGAATCGAGGAAATACAGTACATACTGACGAAACTAAAATGTGCTCTAACATGGAAATTAAGCGTTTCTGGACACATGTCCACATAACATCTTTTCTTTATTTGTGTGTGAGGAATGTTTCCTGAAAGTTTGGCCGTACCTTTTTGTAACACCCTGTATATTCGTCTGCCGTACGCGATACACAGTGATATCAAATCCATGCACATTCAGCGTTTTTTCAAGCACAATAAGAGGACCACGCCATAACCACGAGAAATCTCCATACCGTCGCACCATCACCTCCGTGCTTCAGTGTTGGCACTTCAAGTTATGGCAGGTAACGTTCTCGAGGTATCCGCCAAACGCGAAACCTTCCATAGGATTCCCACACGGTGTAACGTGCTTCATCACTCCAAATCTCTCATTACCAGTCATCCACTGTCCAGTGGAGTTGTTCATTAGAGTCTCGGTTGGCAGTAAGTTCAGAAATTTGTGGCGTATTGAAGAGTTACACGACCATTGTAACTCCTTATTTTGTAATTCCCTACTCACAGTCATTGTGTCTGCTGGTAGCAGTTTTGAACTCACGACAGATTCCTTCCGGTGATTTCCTGTGATTTTTCACAGTCACCCTCTGCATTGCCTTACGATCCCTGTTCGTCAGTACATGAGGTGTGCCTCCTCTTGGTCTAGCTGTGGTTATTTCTTCGCGTTTCCACACCTGACTTACAGTAACAGTAATCGATTTGGATAGTCTTAGAAGAGTTGAATTGTCCCTGTTGACATTCGTGCTAACCTTACTTCGATATCTAGTCCGTGTTGGAAGTCACTGAGCTCTCCTGACAGACCCATTTTGCTCTTGCTGTTTCTAACACTCCCCTCCTTCCTTTGTACTAGTGGGTCGGCCTCCAGTGTTAATTGCGGACTAATCTAGCTGTATGGATACTTTCTATCGGATCTGCAAGATCTGATAAGTGCGACAATTATCGCACAGTCAGCTTAACAACTCGTACATCTAACAATATGCAGAAGAATGGTAAAGAAAATGGAGGAGATATTAGATGAGGAACATGAGCCGTGCATGGTGCGTATTCCCGTCATGTGTTTAACGTACTTCCACCTCACTACGTTAAATTACTACTGTCACTGAGTTGCTGGTTTGCTCGACTGCTATTACTTCCCGGTCGTTGTCTGTCGTGAGCTAGTTCGGGTCGCGAGTTCGGGCTGCAGTCAGTTGGAACGCGTCTGGAGCGCAGTCCGGACCTGCTAGTCAGGGAGTTGCAATGTGGTACTTGTGCAGTTGGGTTGGAGCAGCAGTAAGGTATGCGTCGACATGGCTCGCCTGACATTGCCACCACGCATCACTTGAGCTGGGCCACAGTCTTGGTGGACTTCCGGTCGGTCGTCCTACTGGACGACGCGTTTTGGCTCGCCGATCGTTCAAGAGTCGGCTGTGTGTGCATCGACTCCCGATTTGTCTTCGTGCGTGCTTGGTTACTGTTGGGTATCATTCAGGTCATCGTGCAAGTGTTTGTCAGGTTGTGTGTGTAGTAGGCGTTATTTCCACTGACGACTGTTTTAGATGTTGTCGGCATTCTAAGAGGAGTCGGTCGGTTGCTGCAGGCCAGGGCAGTTATCTCCGCACACGCTGCAGTCGGCTGGGTCCGCTGGCGGTCCCTGCGGTCCCTGCACAGTCTCGGAATGTGTGTGGAGCTATCTGATCGCTGTTCGCTTCGTGGTTCACCGACCCAGGACGTCAAAGTTGAGGAGGGGTTTCAACTATCCAAGCCACGTTCATTCATGTTGTGTGTTTCATTTCAGTGGTTCGATGTTGGGGAGGTTTTCCTGTGAACGACACCGAGTGTTCCTATTGCTGAAATTTAGCCGCCATGCGGTGCAATTAACTATATTGGTTGGCTACAATTCGAGTGGACCAGCGAAATTTTCTGCATTGTGGCCATTACTGTTCCGGCTACCTGCCCTGGCCACTAACGTAGTTTCATGCAGCGTTCTTTCCTCACCTGTTGTTTGTGTCCAACGTGGTGTGTAATTTTGACAGCTAATACATATTTCATTGTGGATAATCGCGTTCGTAACCTTTTGTGTTTGAGTTCACATGTACTGATTGGTGGCAAGCAAGTCGTTGTGGCGATCGGTCCGTGGATGTCCCCTGGCTGGATTCCGACGGATCAAGTATAGTTGGGCTCACCACCTGTCTCCCCTAAGTGAGCGAGGGCAGACCGACCTCCTTGGATGCTTCTGAGTGCCGTTTCTTTATTGTCCTTCTCACCGGTGTTTAATTGTCTGATTATAATGTATCATAGCCAATGGTTTAAAAATTCTAGTTTATACTGGACTTTATGTATTTTGAATTTTGGAAAATCAATGGTGGGCCTTAAGCCGCTTAAAACCTTATTCTTGAAATTAACCTTTAAGCAAAAACATTACGGCCTTCCACCTTAAAAGATTATGCTAATATACTTTAAAATTTTCAAATTTAATTGTGGCCTTCAGCCGCTTGTATTGCACCTTCCATATGTTTGATCTGTCTACCTTTGCCTTGAGGCTTTCCAGCCTAGCTGTGACACCATATGTATTTTAATTATTTTATTTCGTATTTTAACTGCGTTTTCTTTTTGCGAATTTTAAGATTTCTTGTTTGGAGGCCTTTAGCCGTGAAATAATTGCCCTTTGAAACTCATAGAAGTTCGGTTATGTGCAGTTTTGGTGTAAAGGTGTTACTAAATTACAATAAATTACAATTCTGAGTGAACCTGACCGACACCTTATTTGGCCCTTTCCACAATCCTAATCACCTGTTCTGCCCTGCGGGATTAGCGGGCGTCTCAGAACAGTTTGGCTCTATAAAAGGTAAAGGCACCAGAGAGGCTATTCTCAAGTTGCGTTTGATAACTGAAGCAAGGCTAAAGAAAAATCAAGACATATGCAGTGGATTTGTTGACCTGGAAAAAGCGTTCCACAATGTAAAATGGAGTAAGATGTTCGAAATTCTGCGAAAAGTACGGGTGAGCTATAGGGAGAGACGAGTGATGCACAGTATGTACAAGAGCCAAGAGGTGTGGAAAATCAAGAACGAAGTGCTCAGATTAAGAAGGATGTAAGACAGACATTTAGTGTTTCGCCCATACTGTTCAACCTGTACATCGAAGAAGCAATGATGAAAATAAGGTTCAAGATTAGAATTAAAATTAAGGGTGAAAGGATATCAATGATACGATCCGCTGATCACATTGCTGTGCTGAGTGAAAGAGAAGAAGAATTACACGATTGCTGAATGGAATTAACAATCTAATGAATACAGAATACAGACTGAGATTTAATGGAAGAAAGACAAAAGTGACAGAAATGAGAAGAGCGAGAACTTAACATGAGGAGTGGTGGTCACGAAGTACATGAAGTTATGGAATTGTGCTATCTAGGCAAGAGAATAATCAATGACGGCCGGAGCAAAGAGGACATCAAAAGAAGAATAGCGCTGGCAAAAAGTCTACTAGTATCAATAATAGGCCTAATATGAGGAATTTCTGAGAATGTATGTTTTGAGCACAGTGTTGTATGGTAGTGAAACATAGACTGTGGGAAAACCGAAACAGAAGAGAATCGAAGCATTTGAGATCTGGTGCTAGACGAATGTTGAAGAATTAGGTGGGCTGATAAGGTAAGGAAGGAGAAGGTTCTGCTCAGAATCGGAGAGGAAAGGAATATGTAGAAAACACTGATAAGGAGAAGGAACAGAATGATAGGGCGTCTATTAAGACATCAGGGAATGACTTGCACGGTATTAGAGGGAGCCGTAGAGGGCAAAAACTGTAGAGGAAGACAGAGATTGGAATACATCCAGCAAATAACTGAGGACGTAAGTTGCAAGAGCTACTCTGAGATGGAGAGGAATTCGTGATGGGCCGCATAAAAAAAGCAACTTACTATTACTGTCATAAGTTGCTGAAACCTTATGTTTTCATTACAGATTGTACTTGATATATTGTGTTTACTTCTGTGTGCCTATTCTGTCCACTGTTATGGACATTAGTGTCAGTTTCTGGTGTCAGGGGGACAGGGGCTTTTATTTGACTTCGAGATCAGGCTTTCCATAGGTCCGGACACTGTTGGCTTCTTTCTCTGTTGTATAAGCATAGATCATTATCGACACTGTAGCAGGAGGTATGTTGATCATACGTGGGGTTCGTCTGAGAAGAAGAACAGAAGCAAAAGTTGACAATGAGAATAGTCAGTTTGTTTGCAGCATTTCATTTTCCTAATGCTTACCGCAACAGCGCCACAGTAGATTGTACATTGTACGGTACATTTCACCGACCATTGCAGCACTAGGGGGAGGGGGGGGGGGGGGTAACAGCACGACTTCCTGTTTCTCTGCAGATGCAAAGTTATATTGCATCACAACAATGGATGCACGAAAAATACAAAGCACGTGCTGAACTAATGTCTTGGAGGTGTTTCAGGGCGCTCAGTCCCAGATGCCGAAAACAAATTTTTCGTGGCGGTTTTTCACGGGGCGGTCGCGTTGTTTTTGCGTAATTCTGAGATAAACTGAGCACTTCATTTTAATGCGCTGGCTGGCCGGCCAGCAGCGCCAACAATCCACTCCGGCGGCCCACGGACTCCCTATTTACGAGCTGCACGGAACGTTGGCCATCCGGGCCGGGCGCCGCGCAGCCGTATCTTACAGCCAAATTAAATTACAGTCGGAGGAAGCGCGGCGAAGAGTGGAAGGGAAGACGTCCGAGCGGGCCGACTCCATACATCTCCGGGGGCTCCTTGGAATTGCTAAATAAACAGATCCGGCCAGCCAACAAGGCGCGGCGCGCGAGGCCAGCGACAAATGGCGCGGAAGTTACCCGTCTTGTGATACGCCTGCAGGCGGAGGCGGATGCACAACGCCGAGTGCAGCGCCAGCAGTCACGTCACCGGCCGAAGAGCGACGGCAGCTGCCGAAGCCACCCGACGATCTCCGCTGGCAGCCGAACTAGGCATGGGAAAACGCTACCGGTTAAAACCGTTACCGGTATTTTAGCTTAAATAAACGCTAATTTTCGGTATTTGTTTGGTCTCGGTTATAACAGGAGTTGTTATTTTTTACTAATAATTGAGTAAAAAACTCGAAACATCGATTAGCCATAGCAGCAGTGCTAAAATTTTTCGTTCTTAAATGAAAATGTTTTAAAAGATAAGTATTAAAATCTGCATTTGTTTGAAATATTCCGTTGTTATACAAACTGGAAAAAGGAATCAGTGCTGTTTCAATGACGTCAGAGACAGAAACGAGCAATAAACGACACGTGGCGTAAGAAATTGTACACCACTGCTGAGACAATAGTGTTCCTGTTGCCGTGTGTCGCGGCTTAAGGTATGCCTGTACGAGCAATGTGCAAAACATGAACGTCTATAGTGCAGTTTCTTGCTGTCGTGGCCAGGCTTCCGTTACACTGCAGGTTGGCACCACAGGAAATATTTTCACGAAGTGAGGTAGCAACGAAGCACAATAGCAATGAAGTACAATGCTTCATTTGTTTTAAAAGATTAAACATTTGTCTCCCATTTTTTTGAAATAACAAAAGAGGAAAGAAATGAGGGCCACAGTAATAAATCAACAACTTAACAACAGTTCATTAGTAGTATACAATGAAAGCAGAAAATAGCTGATCTATTGCCTGTACCTACACAATATGCATTTATCTACATGTAGCTCTTGAAAATGGGCAAATTAACACGAAAAACAGAGTTCTTCAACCTCACTTTTCACCCTGTAGTACTGACTATTCGTAATGTGTAAATAGTGGTATGATCCCCGATTACAACATGATTTTTGAAAAGAGTTTAAAAAATTACAATCAGTGGAAGAATACAGGTGGTTTTGTGGTATTCGTCTACTTATAACTTTGCGAAAAAAGCAGCGAATGGTGAACGCACTAAGTTTTCTTTTATTTGCCAATTTAATTTAATATTCTGATTCTACGTATCTTGAAACTGAGGAAGTCAAAATGTTTCAATCTTTGTTTGATTTATACGTTTATAACAAGAAATAACAGGAACGGAAATCGAAAATCGATTAATTGAGTAACCGGTTACGTTGGGAGGTTTAAGCAGCCAGTTCTAATTTGCGTGGAAAGAAAGCCGATATAACCTAAAAGTGGTTGTTTCAACTTTAACCCCCGTGCCTAGGCTAGTCACTTGCCGGGGCGGTCATCGTTGCAACAATCTCACTGTTAAAAGCATTTTCTGAAAAAAAACGATTTTGGTATTTTTGTGGCTATTATTTCTGCAGACATCGAACAAAGATTGAAAAATTTTAAGACTCACTCGAAATCTTGCACTGTATGTTTCATGATTCCTAGTCAAAATATCGAACAAAATAGGTAAATAAAAGACAACTTAGCCCATATACTATTCGCTGTTTTTCTCGAAAAGTAATGAGGTGTTGAATACTACAAAAAATTGCCAGTGTTCTCCTATTGATGTCAAATTTTTTGAAATTCTGCTCAAAAAAACATGTTGTAAAGGAGGATCGTACAACTATTTGGCCATTACGAGTAGTCTATGTAATGGGTGAAAACTGAGATAGGAGAACAATATTTTCCGTGTTATGTCGTCCATTTTCAAGGGCTCCAAACAGATAATTGTGTACTATGTAGACACATTCAGCAGATACGTTGCCTTCTATTTCCTTTATAAACAATGAATGAATTGTTAACTTTTTAATTTATTACTGTTCCTTAATTTCCTTTCTCTTTTATTATTTAAGAGAAATGACAGACAAATTATAAGCTTTTGTGTGAAATTTGTAGCGTTTTTTGTCTTTAATTATTTTGAATGGAAACACATTTTGCTGTCGAACATATGTATTTATTTATTTTTAACTCGAAACTGAATACAACTGTTTTTTTAATGACATAACTGGAAACGCTCCTTCAAAAAATTCAAATGAATAATTTGGGTGCTAGGCAAAATAGAATATTTAGTATGAACAATAGCTTGACATCACTTAAAATCTCAGTAATGGATTAATCCATTGGGAAATATTTACTGTCCAATGTTTTCATAATATGGGGATCTGCATCTCCACTCCTTTGATTAGATCGTTCAAAGATGATACCAATCCTTCAGAAGCCACAGAACTCCCTACCAAAGGTAAATATTTGAAGGCAACAAATGAGAAGCCTGACATGCACATTCCACTCTGAACCCAAGAAACGAAAGGATCACTGCTTCTGTACTGAAAAGAACAACATGTACGTTATTATCTCATCGATGCTGTAATGGTTGTTATTGATATAGTGCTGATTGCTTTTTCTGTTTTCTATGATTACCCAATATTTCAAAGCAATGGAAATTTCAAATAAATATTATCCTACTTCTTTTTAAAAAAGTTACATTTAGCAACCAAAAAGTTTATCTCCACTACTATGAGCAATTAATGTACCGGTTTTCAGCTAATTATTAGTAAAAAAAGACCTGTTATAGGAGAGACCAAATACCGAAAACACCGATTATTGAGAGTATTTGTTTTAACCGTTCTGTTCTTTCCATCGTTGGCACTGCTCTTGGGGACGGGCCGATGTTACTAGTATGAATACGTGTCGCTACTTTCGTTTATATACCTGTGATAAGGAGAAAAACAGTAACATGTAACTGCATCTTTGATTAGAATTAGTTCTTGAACAGTTTATTTCGTTCGTCCTCGGAACTTCTATGGCGTTGTGCGAAGTCTCAGCAGCAGCAGCAGCAGCGGCTACAATGCACACACTTTATCGCTCCCTGGTGGTACGTGGCAGAAGCAGAGGCAGTTGTTCACGCGGCGTTAATGCTGCACGCGAAATTAAGTGTTCCCATCCCAAGTGGCAGCAGCCAGCGGTAACCAATAATACACAAGGCAGAATACTCCATGGGAAACAAATGAAACACAGTTAAGAACTGGCATTCCGAACAGTGATGAACACACCAGTACGGCTCGGAATGGTGAGTTATGGCTATGTAGTTCCGGTAAATCTAAACGTCTCCATGTCGTCCGAGGATTATAAGACTTCTGCAAGTAAGATAGTGGATATTATTAACTATACCATGAAACTGTATGAGAGAAAGACGAAGTTGGGTGAAAACATACCAACTTTTATTCTCTTTTTGATGTATTCTTTCACGTATTTCACTATTCGTGTTCTCTTGTCTTACCGCTAACAGATTCGATGAATTACCCGTTTATAATTGTGCTCTGTCTCGTTCCACGTCAACAATATTCAGAAAACTCATCATTCGGAGAAGAATAACTCGTATGATGCAATTAAGCTAAAGTAGGTAAAAGTTCTCGTTCTTGTCCTAGGTGGTACAATCGAAGCCGACCGACCGCCGATGGCTTCATCGGACGCGATGTGGAGGGGCATGCGGTTTATCGGGTTTCTTGACCTTGGAACCACTACTAATCAATCGAGTAGCTCCTCAGTTGGCCTCACGAGGCTGAGAGCACAAAGATGATGAAGAGATTGAAAGAATGTTTGCTTAGGGTAAAGAATTTATGTTGATCCTTACGGGAGATAACTGATTTGTCATGGTTATTGGAGTTCAATAGTAGGAACAGTAGAAAGAGGGGAAATTACAGTGAGCATGAACTGGGGAAAAGGAATAAAAGAGGAAGTCACCTTTTGTATTTCTCACAGAGCCGATTTTTAATCGCTTCTAACTCCTGGTTTAAGAATCGTGAAAGAAGACTGAGTACAAGTACACACTGGAAGGTTTCAGATGCATTACGTAATCGTATGATAGAGTTTTAGAACCCAGATTTTATATACTAAAATATTTCCAGAGGAAGCTGTGGACTGATCGTACTTTATTGGTTGCGAAATGCAAATTAAAACATAAAATTGCAAAACTTTAGGAAATTAATACAGTGGCACATCGATAAGTTAAAAGAAGTAGAGGTAAAGGAGAATCTCAAAGGGAGCGATAGACAACGACTGCCTGAAACAGGAGAAAGGTGTTATCTCGAAGACCAGTGGGTATCTTTGAGAGATGAAATAGTAAAGGCAGCAAGGTGTTAAAGTGGGACAATATAAACTCTTGGATAACACACGAGAAATTAAATGTAATTGACAAATGGGGAAATATAAAAGTGCATCAGATGGTGATGTCAAGATGTAATACTGCCGTCTAAAACTGAGGTTGGCAGAAAGTACAAAATGGGAAAGTATGAATGGCCAGTGGAAAATGCAAGGTTGTAGAAACATCCATGCAAAAGAAAGATACTACATATAAGAAAACTAAATTAAAAAATTTTTGTGGAGGAAACAAACGCAGCTGTACGAATTTCATGAGATAAGATAGCAATCTAGAACGAAGCAAGGAAGGCTGGAAGGTGAATGGAATATATAGGAGAGCTATACAAGCGATCCTGCGACTTTAGAAGACAGACTGAAGAAAGGTGGTGCGTGGAGTGCCAGAATTCTAAATGTGTTATGAAACCTTACTTACTTACTTACACTGGCCACACAAACCACAGCTGGTCCTGGGCCTCACTCATTCCAGCCTTCCACACCTTCTTGTCAGCTGCCTCATCATCTTCCAGATACAGTATCTGCATATCTCTCACGGTGTTATCGTTCCACCTCGTTCTCGGCGCTCCTGGTAGTCTCTTTCCTTCGGCTTCTCCATCCACCACTGCCTTTACTACAGTGTTCTTCCCTCTCCTCCTTACATATCCGTACCACCTGAGTCTTTTAGTTTTCACACTCGTTACTCTTTCTGGTAGTGTGTATAATTGTCTGAGTCCTCTGTTTCTCCTTATTCTCCACTGCTCATTTTCCTTCGCTGGCCCATATATTTTTCTCAGTACTTTATTCCAAAAGTCATGAGTTTTTTTGGTCAGGGTCCGTGTCTCGCTTGCGTAGCACACTGTTAGCTTGATAATGGTCTGATACATTCTTATTTTTGTCTGCCTGGATAGTAACTTAGATCTTGTGTTATGTACAGCTCCTATACGTCATCCACCCGCTTGAATTCTCGTGTTCTATAAGGTTTTGTTGGTGACTGTGTCTGCCTACTGTATTGTAAGCTTCCTGATTGTTAGGTGGTTTGGCCCTGAATGAGATTTTCTTCCAGTTACCATGAACTTTGTTTTATTTTCATTTATACTTATATATATTTTCTTAGCTTCTTCCACGAGTACAGTTCTCATTTTCTCAAGGTTTCCCATGCTCATTTCTATCACCACAGTATCATCTGCAAAAGTCAGGATATTTATCTTAATCCCTATGGTGACTGCTGCAGATTATTGTGTTGCCCTCCTCAGTATGTTGTTGAGTGACAAATTGAATGGCGTTGATGATATAATACCTCCCTGTCTCAAATGTTTCTGAGAACTCCCCCTGTACTTTCATTCTACTCTTTGATTCCATCACACACATTATGTTTAGCTCCAGGACATCTTATGAAACCCTGAGAATCTAAAAAGGAAAAGCAGAGGCGCAATATATTGGTGGTCAGTGAAAAGAAATGAAAAGAAGATACGGATTTTTGGTCAATGAATATAGTGTAATATCAGCAACAGCGGAAATGGTATTACGGGAATAGGATTTGTTACAAATAGGAAGGTAGAGTAGAAAGCGTATTACAGTGAACATCTGAGTGACAGGATCCAATTTGTCATAACCAAAAGCAAACCATGCCAAACAACAAGAGTTCAGTTGTAATTGGCGATGTCAAAGGCAGCAAAGGACATCACTGGGTAGCTCAGTATGTAAAAGGGGAAGACAAGATAACCATAGGAGATTGGTAGGCAGTAGCAGGGAAATAAATACAAGACAGAGTTACGGGGCTGTATGGGCTTTGTATTAGGAAGACTAATGGCATTCTACAATAAATTTCAGATATTAATAACGAATAAATATTTCAAAAATCTAAAGAGGAAGGAGTGTACTAGGGGAAGAACTGGAGACGTGGAAAGATTCCAGCTCGATCACACCATTGTCTGATAGAGATTCTTAAATCAGAAATTTGTATTCTAAGATGTACGCAGGATCAGATGTAGACTCAAACCACAATTTGTTACTGCAGTTCGCCACCAGGCACTCAGTTCAAGAGGGATCCACTTAGGCTGCAGGTGCAGCTGAAATTTACGCAAAAACCAGATAGGTACAGTTCAAGCGAAATGTTTGCTTCACTCTCAAATGGAGCATCATTTAAAGATTCACTGACGGCAAGAGGGGTGATGCAGAGTCCCAAAGGTCTGAGGGCACTTGAATGAAGCCCAGGCATTCCTGTTACAAACAAGCACGTTTATTGTTGCATTGCCACCTCCTTGAAGTCTCAAAAATGCATAAGAACACTTGAAGCAATTTCTAGTGGTGTACAGTCCGCCAGAGAGCGAGCAGCCGACGATGGAACGTACCACGAGAAGGGGCCAGTGTCATGCGGAATTTTCTAGGTTACATGCCAGCCACCGCAGGATAGGAAAATTTTGCCACCTTGAGCGAAGACTGGGTGGTGTGGTTGCACATTGTTGATCATTCATTTGGACAGATTTCAGACGGAGCCTGTAAACGACACAGATGATACAATGGGAAATTCAGCATCGTAGAGGACACAGTGGTGCTCTGTTCACAAAACTACTAAGTAGGACCAGCTGTGAGATCACTTAGACGGGGAATGACATTGATCAATCGGAGTGAGAGGGAGGAGAAGAGATCGGTTGGGCAGTAACTGTTCAGTAAGTAGAGGAGAATTGTGACATCCTCTGTATCGCGCCGTTTGCGCCACTGATCCTCAACCGAGAAATCTAGAGCAGCTGGCCATGGCGCTGGTGTCGGAATGGCTTCAAAACTTTTTCGGTACGTTCCACAACCTCACTGACTCTTTACCTGTACGTCTCGTAGCTGTACCTCTCCAAAATTTCGTTATTCAGGCTTGTAACAGGTGGTCACAATAACAAAAGCGGTCACACTAACTCACTGGACAGTGTATAAACGATCCAGACTATACACGAATGTCTGAAAGCTGAATCTAGTGGAGCATCTCGACGGATGATTCACGTAGACTGTTGATCCTCCCAGAGAAAAGCATCTTAGAATACTCATTAGCAATGTCGCTCATTTTCTGAGTATCACTTCAGTGATATGTACTCGCAGTGCAAAAAGTTTTGTCAGTGATTTCGTGGTTCCAGATTTTCATGGGTTGGCACTCACGATTCCATTTAGTGTCTCGCCCGAAGCCAGTGGAGAGCATTTGGACTGCCTCTTCACATGCTGGTCTTCGGGATTTGATGAGTTTCCAAGGCAGCGATAGGAAATTTACTTGAAGAAACTAGCTAGTGTAGGGAGCTGACCTCGACGAAAATGGGCTGGACAGATTTTTGTATGGTATGGATAGCTAGCATGTACTTATGTATCCGACAGTGACACTCTTGGTTCTTGTTATGCAAGAACCAAGGTACCCCTGAGGACCGGCAACCCATATTACATCACAGAGGATGAGGTTGTCTATTTCCAAGGCGTACGAAAAGCACCGCCGGCTGGAGTGGCCGTGCGGTTCTAGGCGCTACAGTCTGGAACCTAGCGACCGCTACGGTCGCAGGTTCGAATCCTGCCTCGGGCATAAATGTGTGTGATGTCCTTAGGTTAGTTAGGTTTAATTAGTTCTAAGTTCTAGGCGACTGATGACCTCAGAAGTTAAGTCGCATAGTGCTCAGAGCCATTTGAACCATTTTTGAACCAAAAGCACCATGGAAAACATCGGCTATTTACATACAAGATAATGGAAACAGACATTCCTGCAGGGGGAGCTCCATTCACGACCTGCAGGAAGTATCACTACGCCAAAACCTGATTGGCTGAAGACAGCTATTTAGGAGCTAGAACCAGTCCTGAAGTTTAGTTCACTCTGGATGCCAACCTCGTGCACTTCGACCACTGAAGATTACGTCTTCGTCTCCGAATTGGACTCTTACTAGTGTGTTACCACGAACCTTTGTGGAAAATTAGAAGTGAACTTTTTTTGCCTCAATTAGGAGAATTTTAATTGCATCGTTATTGTTACTTTTTGTTTGTTGTTCAGTCATCTACCTTGCGAACTTAACATCAGTAAAAGTTGTGTTTGTGAAGAATTGCGAATTGTCAGTCACAACAGTTCTCATAGCTGCATTCAAATAGACAACACCGTTCCTCATATGAGCGCTGCAAAGGCAAACAAATCCGAAATATCCTGCAGCACAGGTTATAAACCCGAGGGATGCTACTGGAGAACTGATGTATATGCTGTCCACCGCATGTGCTACCCGTCAGCTAGCACACCAGGTTCACTCCTGTTTGCACCTCCTCAGCTGTGATGGAAAGGTGTTTACGGCATGTCAGTATTCTGCCTAATGTGACACCATGGTATTTTGGTTTAGTTGTATTTGACCGTGCGAAGAGGGCCGAACTGGCGGATGACCTTCCCGACGCTAGGCTATTAGAGCGGTGGAAAAGACGTATTTTGTATTTTAGAAAAAGGTTTAAATCGTCTTAAAGTATTCACAGAGGTTAATGAGGCTGTTTGTTAGGCTTTCTTCGGATTTAGAAAGATCTTCGCTATGGTATGAAATTGCAATGTCATATGCATACTGGAATTTCCGGAGGTCAAGTTCGCCAAGTGTGCAGTGCAGAAACTGAATAACACAGGAGGAACAACAGAGCATCGTGGCTCCTCTTTTCGCTTTGGTGTACCTTAAACTGCCGATTGCTCAACACGTTGCTGACTACGTTACCTCGAGTTTTACAATGTGCTATTTTCAGAAATTTCAACATTAGGCCCTTGAGCTCCGCCGTGTCATAGCTTGCTGCCAGGTCAATGAAAACTACCCATAGGATTAATGAACTCTAGCGTATAGTCGAAATAGCATGGATCCGTCATTCAAGGTCAGTTAGTTCGATGCTCTGCTGAGTTTGAGACAACGTGCAATAAATTTGGCATCTTGTATTCCGCCATACACCCGATAAGTAAAATTTAGTTTTTTGCTCTGCTTCTTGTTGTTACAATTTTAACGGCCAATAGCGTATGTGTTATGTTATTTGTCTTTAATATGTAACAGCATGGCATGTCCGAAACCCTTGAAAAAGCGATCGGCGGAAGAGTATAGCTTCTCCGAATTTTCACTGTGCAGGGGGGCGTGCGCTGGAGTGAAACTTCTTAGCAGATTAAAACTATGTACTAGACCGTGACTACAAAGTGGACCTTTGTCTTTCGTGGGCAAGTGCACTACCAAGTGACCTAACCGAGCACGACTGACAAACCGTCCGCAGAGCTTTAATACCGCCAGCGCTACCCCTCCTACCTTCCACATTTCACAGAAGCTTTCCTTCCTAACTTACAGTACTACCACTCCTGGAAGAGGGAATATTGCAGAGACATGGCTTAGCCACAGACTGCGGGATTTTTTCCAGAATTAAATATTCAGTCTGTGGCGTAGTATGCGCTGATATGAAACTTCTAGGAAGACTAAAACTGTATGTCAGAACGGGACCCTGTAGTATCCTTTCTTCCGGTAGTGCTTGTCCTGCACGTTAGGCAGGAGAACTTCTGTGAAGTTTCGAACGTCGGAAATAAAGTACTGGTGGATGTGCAGCTGTGTGAGTAAGCTGTTAAGTCGTTATCGGGAAGCTTGGTAGAGCACTTGCCCGCGAAAGGCAACTGTCTCGGGTTAGAATCCCGGTCTTGCACACAGTTTTGGGAGGTTTGTTCCGAAAGTAATGCCTCCTATTTTTCTGTGATGACATTGGATATCCGCGCCAGATGTCATTTGTGTAGTGCTAATGCTTGAACCTTCCTCTTTCATTTGCAGGTGGTTCCGTTTCTCTGCGGCATTTTGCGCCAGCGGAGGAGTGTTCCAAAACAATCTTATATGGAGGCGCGTAAAAGCAGCGATGTGTGAATTCCTCTCTGCTGAAGGAATTGCTAAAGATGCATGGAGACGATAGAATAGATGTGAGCAACGTGAGGCGATGGGTACGGCATTTTCAAGGGGCGAAAACGGTGTGCACAACATGCCATGGACCGGTCGATCCTGTACAGCTGTCATCCCTCACAATGAAGAGCGTCTTGATCAACTCATCCGTGCTGATTTTCGGATAACGACCAGAGATTTGTGTGCAAAGCTGAATGTCGGCAGTACTGCCTTGGAAACAATGTTGGAACATATTGGTTATCGCAAAGTCTGTGTGAGAAGGGTCACACAGATGCTTAGAGAAGAGCAAAAAACTCGTCGAATGGGAATTTTTCGGGACCTGCTGGACCAATATGAATCTGAAGGCAGTGGTGGATACAGAAAAACCTCAATGAGGAGGCGCTGAAGATATCTTGAGATACCTTTACTTTTATCGTAATAAAAAATAATCAAGCCACATGCAAAGTTTAAGAAAGTTTTATTTGAACTGATTATACACATACATTCGACAATGCCATCTTATAATATAAAAAAGTTGGAACTGTGGTTCTCGTCCTTAAATAATGTATTCTATGCGCCTATTTTTCTCGGCAGTTTGATTAATTACGTCGTCAATAGGACAGTCAATGTCAGGGTGAGTGTTTAACAGAGGTAAGTCATCATGTCGATCCTCATTCATTGTCGACCTCAACTATGTCTGCAATGTTGAAAAACTTCTTTCTACTGTAGCAATAGATGCAGGTAGACAAGCAAATACTTTGTACAGTGTGTGCAAATTAGGATAGTCAGATCTAGGACAAACAGACAACGCTTGCATAACAGAATCACTATAATTAAGGGCATTTCTGCTCGTTTGCTTGTATTGAAGGATCTCTTCCATTAGTCTCTTTTTAATCTTCAAAGAACGGGTGGCAATGCGGGCGGCCCTGCAAGGGGAGGGGTGGTCTCCGAGCCCCCCCCCCCCCCCCCCCCCCCTCTCCCATATGTATCCGCCACTGGCTGAAGGTGACAATTTTCTGAATAGCATCTTCGCCGGAGATAAAACGTTGTGTCACTACTACAGGGTCCAGAGACAGTACATGGAAAGGTGACGTGCTATTTCTCTACCAAAGAAGACACAACCGTCCGGAGGTAAAGCGGTGTGTCCAGTCTTCTGGCACAGCCAGGGTGTGGTTCTTTTGGATGTCCTGGAGCAAGGAGGAACGGTCAGTACAGCACGCTACAAGACGGCATTGACTAAGCTGAAAGTCCGAATTTCCAGAGTAAGGCCAGTGAAAAAGAACAACTTTCACGTAAAACATGATAACGCCAGGCCCTACACCAGTTTTGCGACCAAGCAACTCATTGCAAAATTCGGTTGGACCCTCTTACCACATCCACCGTATGGTCGCGATTTAGTGGCTTCAGGCTTGCATCTCTTTGGGCCTTTGAAAGGTGAATTACGTGGCGAACGTTTTCAAGACTGGCATGGAGTTGTGAAAGTTGTAAGGAAGTGGTTAGCCTCAACTGTTCCGATTTTTACAGGCGAGGCAAGTAGGCTTTGGTTCATCGTTGGCAAAAGTGCATAACGAATGGTGGTGACTATGTGTAAAAATGACAGTCTGTACCTGAAATATTGCTCTATTTATCTGTGCTGTTGTGATTTATGTACCTCTTGCAGTTTCCATGAATAAAAATAGTAGGCTTTACTTTCGTAACGATCCTTGTAATCTGCCAGTAAGTCGTAAGCCCCCCACCCCCATCAGCTCCAACAACAATGGCACGAGTTCTGTCTGCTGCTCTGACAAGCAGTGTGACTTGTCTCCTGTCGCTGCCACCTACGCTAGTTCGCTTACAAGGGTGGTCTACTCAGCAGCCCCGCCCCGCGCGCCTGCGGAGAATTGGGAGAGTGGCACTCATTACGGACGCTACCTCCAGCGCCCACCTCCAGCTGAACCCCCAGCATCGCGTGTGTCCCCGCTTTTCCGCGCACTCGCTCTCTTTGTGACTCTCCGGGCACGCTCGCCCACACTACACAGGAGTGCTTCAGAAAGATAAAAACTGTGCCGCCAAAAAAAGGAAAAAAAAGGGAAAGTTACAATGGCGTTCCCCCCGTCGCAGGTTGTGCTGAGTCGAGCCCTCCTGTGGAACCGAGAGCTGACCACTCGTCCCGTTATTAAATCCAGTTTTGCACGCTGCTTCACCAGCTCGGCTTTGCCGCACTCCAAATATTCGTTTGCGCCGTCCACCCGAGTGCTGTGCGTCAGTTTCCATTTCTGTTCGGGGTTCCGACCGTACAGCAGTTACTGCAATTCTCCACCCCTCTCCCACCCCACTCCCTGGTTCTACCCCCTCCCCAAATCCACTCCAAATTTTTTTTCTGCTCTTCATCTGCACTTCATAACCATACCTTTCCTCTCGTCGAAATGAAAATTGTTTGATCACGTTTCATGAGTCACAGAATTTAATCTCGCCGTGAATGCTGAATGTGAGCGGCATGCCACAGACATAGCAGTGTAAAACAAATAGAATGGTGAACTTTAAGGGGTCACCGATTGTTAACAATGTTTACGGAAACATCGTTAACCATACCTCTTCTTCCTCTTTCTCCTTTGTTCGTAAGCTGAGCCTATTTCCCTCGATATCCTTCAATCTACTTCGACGTTGTCACTCCATCTTTTCCCTGGACGGCCTATATTTCTTCGTCATACTGATGGAAGATAATCCTAAACCGAATACAGAAGAGCATCGAATATCGGAAACAATTGAACATCGGTAGTGACCTGCGTAACATTTGTGACATTTAGAGCCGTGAATGCGACTGTGCGCTGAAAAGTATAGCCCACTATCTTCTATGTGCAAACTCTTGGTGCTTTTTAAATGAAACACACTTTATAAACATTCTACACTTTTATTCTTGGCGTCTTCGTATTTATTTCCCAACATAGCCATCATTGCGACGAACACTTTTTCCCGACGAGAGGCCAGTTTGTTGATACTGTCACTGCAAAAAAATGGGTGTGAAATATTATGGGACTTAACTGCGAAGGTCATCAGTCCCTAAGCTTACACACTACATAACCTAAATTATCCTAAGGACAAACACACACACCCATACCCGAGGGAGGACTCGAACCTCCGCCGGGACCAGCCGCACAGTCGCGTGGACCGCTCGGCTAATTCCGCGCGGCTGTCACTGCAGAATGTTTGACAATCTCAGCTCTCCTCGCACTGCTTCGTCACTGTGAAAGTGAAGTTGTCGAAGGTGTTCCTTAAGTTTTGGGAACAGTGTGGACTGCATGGAGGAGGAGCTATGTCAGTAAACACAAGGAGTAGAATTGCTGCACATGTTTCAGCACTTGCATGTGTTCTGGTATTATCGTGCTGGAGGAGAGGATGCTCCATGTGACGAAATCAAATTCGGAAATGGTTGCAGCGTTCAGTTTCTCGCGCATTGACATAGTTACGTTACACACCGTGATATTATACGCTGCAATTCGGAGCCCTCTCGGCGACATAGGACTGCAAATATGTAGTCTTGAATAATGAGGCTATAGAATGTTAACAACGTTTTTTTTAGCTTTAAGAGTTTTCATATAAAAGATTGGATGGCATTACTTTTCACCACGCCCTCGTACTGAATTTCCAATCAGAGCATTCTATTATGTAATGCACGGTGCAACTGAGGTCATTAGTAAGAATAGATTGCTGAATACGACTAAAGAAAGATACATCTGTTGGTTTTCACGTGGCCACAAAGTTTCGTGGCCGCCTTCGTTTAGCTGACGTGGCAGAGACGCAGTGATACTACACACTGATTGGCTACTGGCGTGCTGCAACTTTATAAATTCATTACTTTTCATTTGGTAAATATGCCGCAAAATAGGAATTTGAATACGTGGAAATGGTCTCTAATCAGTGTAGTCATTATCACTTCATAATGACTATACTGATGAGAGACTAATGAAAATAATCTGACTGTTCTATTTGAAACATAAGAAAATTAATGAACAACTCGAATCACCTTGTGCATTGCCGTGTTATCAAGAATGATGCCCGACGAGTGAATTTCTCGCTGAAGTTTCAAGTGTTGACGACAACCATTCAAAATATGGCTCTAAGCACAATGGGACTTAACATCTGGGGTCAACAGTCCCCTAGACTACGTAAACCTAACTAACCTAAGAACATCACACACATAAATGCCCGAGGCAGGATTAGAACCTGCGAAAGTAGCAGTAGCGTGGTTCTGGATTGTAGCCCCCTAGAACCGCTCGGCCACAGCGGCCGGCACAGCCAGTCAGATTGTGTATTGGCTAGCTAGGCGGACTGAGTTAAGAGTTACTGGCAACTAATAAACGTATATTTAGTGCTGTGAGTCAATGAGAAGTGCAGACTTAGTACATACTAGAAAGTTGAATGTATTATTTATTTGTGTATGAGAAGTACATTAATTACATGTATGGATAAATTTACGCGTGGATGTGTAAATCACCTATCCATGTGAACACACGACAATGGTCTTTAACCCTCCCATGCAAACAGAGGGATGTTTTAAATTTGACTTGTGTATCTGTGTATCTGTCTGTGACATCGTAGATGACAAAAAAAGTCCGATTTTAATGCCTTTTTTAATTTGAAAGCTCGTTTAATGGGGATGGTTCTTACCTATGTTCCATGAAAATCTATTCAGCCATTCAAATTCCATCAGCCAAATTAATTAAAAATGTTTCCCGCCGCGAGCTCTCTTGATATACGCTACGTAATACGTAAAAGCTACATAAATATACGTAGTATGAAATTGTGTAGCTCAAAAAGATCCAAATAAAAACCCTCAACAAAATATGTTTACGTCTTACGACCAATAATGATGATTTTTGTCTTTTGAAGTCGCCAATTTCAGCAGTTATCAAACAGAAAAATGGTGATGGTGACTCAACTGTAAAAGAAAAACATGTGCTCTCGCAGACATTTTTGTAGTTCTTTCTACAATTCAGTACTAACTTAAATGATTTTGCCCTAATAGTTTGGGCAGCCTATTGCAAGAGAGCGCAACGGCAGCACATAATCCTGCAACCTGATTTAGAATTATCGCCATTGCTTATTGCTTACGTTACCTAAATTAGCTAAATATACATTACAGTATAGTCAATGAATAAATGCATAACTTAGAACTAGAAGCAGGTTAAGTTGAAAAAGGGGAACAAAATATAAGAAAAAGAAAAAATTGAAATAATAATTTCAGGTTGAAACTTAAAACCGCACGTATGATACTGCATTGCCAAAACCTTGCAATCGTAATAACATTTACGAAAATACATATATTGTCAGAATCCGCAGACTGCGCCGAGGCAACATCTCGCGTCACAATTTCGTGTTTCGTCTCGGAAAGTACTTGTGTGAGTGTGGGGATAGTGTGTCGATCGTACTGTCTAGTAGTAAAACAGAAAGTTTAAAAAGCATGAAATGAAACTAAAATAACGTTAAAAAAGATACAAAAAACCTATAAAAGTAAAAATAAATAATATGTGTATCCCCTATAATATAACCGCTAAATACACTATGTGATCAAAAGTATCCGGACACCCGCAAAAACATATTAGGTGCAATGTGCTGCCACCTGCTGCAAGGTACTCCATATCAGCGATCTCAATAGTTGTTAGACATCGTGAGAGGGCAGAATGGGGCGCTCCGCGGAACTCACGGATCTCGAACGTGGTTAGGTGATAGGCTGTCACTTGCGTCCTAGGTCTACTGTTTCCGATGTGATGGTGAAGTAGAAAGAATACAGGCCGACCTCTTCTGTTTCCTGACGGAGACCGTCGACAGTTGATGAGGGTCGAAATATGTAATAGGTAGACATCTATCCAGATCATCGCACAGGAATTCCAGACTGCATCAGGATCCACTGCAAGTATTATAACAGTTTGGCGGGAAGTAAGAAAATTTGGATTTCATGGTCGAGCGGCTATTCGTAAGCCACACATGACGCCGGTATATGCCAAACGACCCCTAGCTTGGTGGAAGAAGCTTAAACATTGGGCGACTGAACAGGGGAAAAACGTTATGTGGAGTGACGAAACACGGTACACAATGTGGCGATCCGATGGCAGGATGTGGGCGTGGCTAATGCCCGGTGAACGTCAGCTGCCAGCGTGTGTAGTGCCAATAGTAAAATTCGTAGGTGTTGGTGTTAGGGTGTGGTCGTGTTTTTCGTGGAGGGGGCTTGCACCCCTTGTTCTTTTGCATGCACTATCAGAACATAGGCCTACATTGATGTTTTAAGCACCTTCTTGCTTCCCACTTTTGAAGAGCAATTCGGGGATGGCGATTACATCTTTCAACACGATCGATCACCTGTTCATTATGCACGGCCTGTGGCGAAGTGGTTACACAACAATAACATCCATGTAATAGACTGGCGTGCGCAGAGTCCTGACCTGAATCCTATAGAAACACCGACTTCGTGCCTGTCCTCACCGACTGACACCGATACCGCTCCTCAGTGCAGAACTCCGCGAAGAATGGGCTGCCATTCCCAAGAAACTTTCCAGCACCTGACCGAACGTATGTCTGCGAGAGTTGAAGCTGTCATCAAGGCTAAGGATGGGCGTTACCGATGGAGGGCGCCACGTGTAAGTTATTTTCAGCCAGGTGTCCCAATACTTTTGATCACATAGTGTATTTCCATAGCAACTTTCGTCCCCTAACAAATATTTCTTTATATCTAACCGTGAAGTGAAATACTAATTTTTATAAATTTAATTTTTTTTAGTGTAACGAAATATTTTCTTAAAAATTTTCATCCCCTACTGCACTCCCTTAGGGACTGAATTTCCAGAAATACACACAGACACACACACACACACACACACACACACACACACACACACACACACATATAAATTTCTAAACGGGAAGTCAAATACTAGTTGTCACTGATGTAACGTTAAAAATCCTGTAGTAGGTCTTTAGTAATTACTTATTCGCAAAAAATTTCACCCACTAATTTGAATTTCCAAAAAATGCTGAAACATGTAATTTTTGTCTTCTGAGTGAGAAACCAAATACTAGTTTTCGTAAACCTAGCTTAGAGATTCCCTGAATAACGACACTTACAAAACGTTTTATCCCCTATTTCACCGTCTCAGGTGTGGAATTTAGGACAGTCCTTCCTGAAATGATGCCTACAGTATGAGCTCCACGCACTCTCCAAACTTCAATTTCCATTCTTAGCCGCTCGGTTAGAGGCGCCGTGTCACGGATTCCGCGGCCGCTCCCGCCAGAGTTTCGATTCCTCCCTCGGGCATGGGTGTGTGTGTTGTCCTTAGCGTAAGTTAGTTTAAGTTAGATTAAGTAGTGTGTAAGCCTAGGGACCGATGACCTCACCAGTTTGGTCTCGTAGGAACTTACCACAAATTTCCAATATTTCCCATTCTTAGCGGTTTGTGCTGCACGATGATGTGTCAGTCAGTCAGTCAGGACATTGCCTTTTATGCATTAAAGATTTGTTTTTGGTTCAAAGATGCGATTTTTTCCAGTGAAGTATCGCAACTGTTGTTCTAACCACTCCACCGCCGTCTGAAGGCAGCGAGAAGGTATTTCATTGGATATTCGTCTTCAGTAAGGTCGTTGCAAGGGTCTTAGTAATCGGCAGCACTGGCAATCATTTCGCCATCCATCTGGTTGATTTCAAGAGTCTTTTCACAAATCAAACTGTTCTATTGTACGTTTGTCGGATACACTAAGAGCAAAGCGTTTGCGTTTGGTCACCACTGAGAACCGCACAAAAACAGCTAGAAGTGCAACGAGCATATGTTCAGACGTCGAAGAAGAACAACATTAATGACGGCTGTTAGGGAGAGGGAATCTGCTTAATTAGGCAGCAATAGCACCAGGGTCTCTTCGACCTGGTGTGCGGGCAAATCGGAAGTGTACATGGGAATAACGATCCAAATGCAATTTGGAGGACTGTGGGAAAATAAAATTTTGAATTTTGAGGCCTGTTATCAGGTTTAACTATAAGTAATTTGTAAGTTTTTCACCTAAACGGCTTTCTATCATGATATCATAATTACTTACAAAAGTCGACTGCAAAAATGCAAAAAAGTATAAGTAGAACAACACACAAAATTTGCTACTCCAAAGTCCATTCACAAATGAATCTGAAGTCTTAGAACATATTCTTTCTTTTCTATATCGCTTATATATTTGAAGCACAGGGTATATTCCGTTGAGCTGCGGGAGTCGCCAGAGGAACATCTGTGAATGTACAGTGAAACGCAGTGTTATTCTGTAGCGACGGGCACTCGAACAATCTGCTTTACTCTTGGATCTTTATTTGTATTTTTTGTATTGAATTAGATTTTTCAGTTGACTGATGTTCGAGTTTAAGGAAATAAAAAGTTGTTGACTACTTCGTAGTATGTCTTTAGCAGACAGAGACAAGCTGACAGAGATAAGCTGTAGTTGGTTAAAGTCGTGACCCCGACGGGACTGAATTCCATTTTAAGCGAGCAGATGCAGCAACGTTCGGTATCGTCGAGGGCAGAGCCGGCACGTCCGCGCGACACACTGCGTACTACGGATTGGCCCGACGCTTTGTTGAATCACACCGAAGATCTATGATGCGATATTCAAAACAAGGAAAATGCAGCGTTGAACTTTTCTATTGCGTCAAGGAACTGCCATTCGGCGGACAACACTAACAAGACGAAGATACGCCTAACGTAGTTTATTCCTGATAAACCTAAATTATGGCTTGCAATGCTCAATCTGACTTTCCAGCACCACGCATTGTAAACGAAGATACCAAATTTATGATCACTGTCACAGCGCTCGACAGTAAAACAGCAACTATCAGCACAGATATAATACTCCGCCCGCCAGCCACGAAGAAGTATACGCGTTTTAAACAGTTACTGCTTGAGCGACTACTCGTACGTCGGCCAGTGGAACAACGTAGCCAAGAAGCACTGAATGGTGAAAAGGGATAAAGATAAGTTGCCTTCGGAATCCTGGTGGCAGCTGCGAAGCTTAGTCGACGATACCGAGTTGCCAGATACGACACTGCAATATGTATGACGCGCACAGTTGCCAGAGGCAGTTAGAACGTTTGTGGCGCTTTCCGACGAACATAATATTTCATCTTTGCCCTCACTAGCTGACAAAGTCTATGCCTCGTTAGATGCAGGGTATAAGTCGCCTGTGACGTTTGAACGCAGCCATACAGACCTTCAGGAAGCTACAGCGATACAGCGGCGCCAACAAACGGACGTTACTCATCAACTAGACGACCTACGAAATCACATTGATGACTTGCGGCGACAGATATCACGTTGCTCGGAACCACATACAAGGCGACGCGATGCACAACAGCCTGTACTCAACCAAATGGCACAGTGATCGGCGCTATGCGCCCCTGGTCGCGAGTTCGAGCACCAGCGCCTACCAATGCGAGTTGAGAGCGTTGACGGGCAACTACTGGTGAGTAGACTTTCTTCCTTGCCCTCGCTATCCCACTGACTTTTTGTCACAGACGTTAAATCCGGCCGCTCTTACCTGCTCGACTCAGGCTCGGACGTCAGTGCATCGCCTGTTAGAAGTTGCGATGTGAAGGTTCCTCCATCTCAATCAAAGCTCACTGCAGCAAACCAGGCTTCAATAATGAGTTATGGAAAATGTCAGGTAGACGTAGACCTTGGTTTCCAAGATAGTTTACCATGGACTTCCGTGATTGCTGATGTGGCAGACGCAATATTTGGTGCGGATTTCTTGTTTTATTGTACAGTTGAAGTAGATACTGGATCATTAAGCATCCATCGGGGTAAGCAGTGCATTAAAGGCACCCTTGGACGAGGTACTCTGCCTTCGTTTGATGACAGACGGGGAGTGACGCCACACGTAGCAAACTGCGAATACGTTCCTTGTACGCAGAAGTTAAGCACAACGTGGTCCATACATCAGGACTACACCCGGTCAACCAGTATCTCAGCGTCCGCGCCTGTTAGCTGCCATTCGTTTCAATGCAGCGAAGGTAGAATTCGAAGGACCCTTCCGCTCGGGAGTCGTACGTAGATCCGACAGCCCGTGACCATCTCCACTTCATCTAGTAAAGAAGAAAGGCGAGATCTGGAGACTCAGTACCCGTCCTATTCCCGATCGCTATCCGATACCACATATTAGGAGTTTTACGTACAGGCTGGCAGATGCTACCATGTTTAGTATCATTGACTGCCGGAAAGCATCTCACCACATACCCGGAGCGCCTGCTGATGTAGCAAAGAAGGCCGTCACGACACATTGACGCACATGGCATTTCGGCGACGTCAGTTGCCGTTCTTGAGATACTCAGTGTACATATTTACTTAGATTACTAGATTTACTAGATGACTTAGATTTTTCAGTTGATTTGCGTTTGAGCTTAAGGAAATAAAACGTTATTGGTTAACGTCTTCTTTGTATCACTTCAGGAGACGGAGATAAGTTATAGTTGGCTAAAGACTATCTTCTATCTAATCTAATTCTAGGTCTACTAGCAATAATGCTTCTACAGTGAAAAAAATTAATACAACAATATGCAGGTTCCCTGTTAACACACTGACCTCACTACAATTGTTTCTGAAATTAGTTCCCAAATTTCCCATCGGTAGCGCCACTAGTCGTTCGTATTAAATTATTTTATTTAGCATTAAATTTGCTTATGCACCCTTATATTTTCTTTTATGCCCTTCTTTAATTACTTTATAGTGCTTTTATTCCCACCCAGAGATCTACCTCAAGATATGCTTGTCATTAGCTGATTAGCTCAAGTTCTGACATGACGTCTGCACTTGTTGTTTGTTTTCCTTATACCATTTTTATCCAGGCACTTCGAACCACATGTAAGCATTCCGGAGCTCATTTGATTTAAATGGATTCATTACAGTATTACATACTGTCCCAGAATTTTCTTAGTATCACAGCAATCTGCTACAAGCAGCTTACTTTTGCCACTCGCAAATAATGCAGTATTTATAAATATGTACCATTTACGAGCTTTAAATTTTTAAAAACTTTAAGCTTTTCGTTCTTAAATTTAAATTTTATATTTTTCTGTACAGCGTTATGAAAAAGGATACTAGGTGCCTGAAACCGGTAAAGGAAATAAACTTTCTTTTGTGCTGCTGGTTGCTGATTATTAAAATAAGTACAACAATGTTCGTGAAAATCGTTTTAAAATACAGGTTTTCGTTTATGAGTGTTTTGGATAACCAATTTTAGCAATGACAATTACATTTTTTTTATATGGACCACATGTATCATGAACTTCCATAGGCAGGATCATTGTTCTCACGCAATCTTGCCCATCAGGCATCAGAGGTGGTCGGGTGTAGTAGGTGGTCGAGACTTCAGAGGGCTGTCTTGGGTCGGTTAGTAGAGAAGGAATTGCTAGGTTCGCCATCCCTCGTGAGGTAGCGATGAACACGAAACAGTCAAATAACACAAAATTCGCAACAAACCGTGCTTAAAATTTCTTGCTGAAAGAACATGATTGTCAACTATATACAACGGTATTTGTATTGCCCTAACTCACTATCCTAACCTACTTTCTGGAATCGCAGGCATAATGTATGTGGTGTCTGATCTTTCGGACATATACGAAACAACAGACATATTTTGATCCTGCAGCCTTCATGAACAAAGACACAAAGGAATTAATGACATAAGCAGCTAGTGGGCACTGAGTTAAATCAGTGGGGGAAGTTGAAAACTTGTGACGGACAAGGATTCTAACCTGAGTCTCCTACTTCCTAGGCGGATGCGCTGACCGCTGCATTATTCGGACACAATGGTCACTGGAACTGCACGGTTTACTCCAGCACGCCTCACATCAGTCTCAGATTTTCAGCTTACTAACACACTACTGATGTAGTGCCCTACGCCCATTATCCTCATTACTTGCAGCATTTCCCTCATTTCCATAAGAGTTAAGTAGTTCTAAGTTCTAGGGGACTGATGACCACAGCAGTTGAGTCCCATAGTGCTCAGAGGCATTTGAACAATTTTTTTTTTGCTTCTGCAAAAGCTAAACAAGGCCCTCCCATCTGAATTTGTTTAATTTCTATGTATACATTTACAGCTGTGACATGATATTTGACTGAGTGTGGCACTTCGAAGTATTAGAACATAATTTCTATCGGAAATCACTAAAATTGTCATATCTTACAAACTTAATTACTTTCTTTTTATCCCTACCCCATTTATTCGACCTACCGTTGGGGACAACACATCATCAAAACTAGTTTATCGGCTAAGAAATGGATAGCTGATTACCACCATACATACAATTCCCGACCGATTTAGGACTCTGCCAGATAGAATTCGTGTTATGAGTGGCTGCTTGGTTGTGCCACTACAAATTGTTCTGCCTGTTGGCATGTTCAGGATTGAACCTATGACCCTGTCTCCTTTGCTTTGTACGACTGAAATGTTATTGTTATTCTTGATATTGTGATCACCGTTCATATTATGTTAGCTGTGATTATCTTCACGATTTTTATATTTGCGTTGTCATTATGATGATTATTGTTGAGACGAAGAATAAGGATTGGGGTTAATGTAAAGAACACACGCGAAGTGTGGCACAACTTGATGTGTCATTTGTCATTCCCCGACAAGTATAATTATTTAATAACTAATTAATCATGAGTCAACTGACAGTTATTAAGATTATTGCAAAGTTCATACAAATAGCTGAGATTTTTAAATGAAATTCAAAGTATATAAGGAAATTTGAACTATACATACAATTACAAATAGTACTCAAAAATGTTAATTGTGCAACACGGTCGTGGCCCGACTACAAACAATTAATTAAATAAACCTTCGGCGGCACTCCGTCCCCGCAACTGGATGACAACTATGAACTAATCCCACAAGAGGACTTGAGTGTAAATTCAACATACATCAAATAAAAAACATTAAGATGCCTACGTCTCCACTGGTTATTTCGCTCTCATTTAGATAAGATACGGCCAAGCTGCCCAAAGACTACCCACATGTAAAACCGAAACAACAGTAGTACTTCACTGACTGGCCTCAAACTTTTTCTACCTAAATCACATTTTAAGCCAACTTAACGCTGTTATTATCATTGTGTAAGATTGGAAATAAATAAACACTCAGATATCGATAGTAACAATCTGAGGGTGAAACGTGGGAACGCGATGCTAAGTAGTGTCGATCGAGAGCTAGGAGATAGAAGGCGTGTCACGCTGTCCTCACGCCGGTGATGGCAGATCTTACGACAGTCAAGGCCTTATTTCAAGGCCTGAAATATATATGTAGGGTGTCCCAGCTATCTTGTCCACCCAAAATATCTCTGGAACAATAATAACTATTGGAAAAGGACTTTCACCGGTATCAATGTACGGCTGGGCCCCATGAATGTACATATTTGGAAACATTCTAAAACGAAAGCACATGTATTTTTTAACACAAACTTATGTTTTTTTAAATGGACCTCCTATATTTTTTATTCAGCAATCCATAGCATGACAAAGCACATACACAATGGCGTTGATTGCATCTCAATATTCACATTACATCCTGAGATATTAAGACTCGAAGTTGACGCTTGAAACACCCGACATGCGCTGCTAGCGCACGTCCTGAGGCTCAGGCGTGAACCCCATGGTGCCCGTAATCGCGATGTGATTGACGTGTGTAATCACACCTCCATACCTATCAAGAGGTCCGAAACGAATAATGCGGTCTGCTGCCATCCTGCATTAACGTCGTACATTCCAGCAGGTATTTATCCCATAGGCTAGGGGTGATGCGGTTCTGTGACATATCTGTGTACCGCAACGTTATTCACAAAGTTAACTCCACTTATCGTTAATCCGTTACTAAAAAGGTACTGCCGTTCAACTTAAAACTTTACTTTACTGTAGACTAGCGCAAATGACAGTTAATCATTCACTTGAAATAGTAAAATTCGTGTTGATGGTTTTAGTGATATGAGAAAGTGGACTAAATGTTTTACCGTTGTTAAGGTAAAAATATTTTGATTTGGGAAGTTCAGGTAGGACATAGAAGATGAATGTAAACATATTTAACCAGTTAGTTTTATTATCACATAATTATCAATGTTATGTTTATCTAATGCGTTAAATGACAAATTGTTGCAAACAAATGTTTCTTAACATCACTGGGTAAAATGGCCCTTTGTAGAAACTTCCACTGTGACACCAGAACTACATATTAAACATAGCGTTTACATCTCATGCTCAAAGTGATGCCCATTGGCTTGCATACGTAGGGTCACTCTGCGGATGAAGGATGCCCTACTTCGTGCTGCTGTTTCCTCTTTGATGGCTGTACAAGCATCAATAATGCGTTGCTTCATGTCCTCTGGTGTTGTTGGTTCATGTTGGTAAACAGCATCCTTCACTGCTCCAAGAAGAAAATAACCCAGTGGTGTAAGGTCCGGAGATCGGCAGGCCACCGAAATGGGCCATCTCGTCCAATCCACCTACCAGGGAACTTACCGTTCAGAAGTCGTCGTGTTCGTAAGGCGTTATGTGCAGAACATCCGTCATGCTGATACCACATGAGCATTCTCCGGTTCTCAGGTACGGTGTCCAAGAGAACAGGAAGATTGTGTCGTATAAATCTGGAGTATTGTCTGCCATTTTGGATGCCATGTATAAAGAAAGGTCCGATAATGGTATCTCCAATAATCCCACACCAAACATTAACTTTCCACGGACGTTGATGCTCTACCTGACGGAGCCATTTTGGATTGTCTACGGACCAATAATGCATATTCCTCATATTGACAATTCCTTTGTTGGAGAATGACGCCTCGTCGGTAAAGAGAACATTTGCAAAAAAATTTGGATTAGTCAGAAGGTTTTGCTGAGCCACCGACAAAATGTTACCCTATTGCGGAAGTAATTTCCATGAAGATCCTGGTGTAAAAGAACATGGTAAGGATGAAATTTATGACGTTTCAGAATACGCTGTGCACTTGATTTCGACACACCAACTTCACGTTCAGTTTAACGTGTGCTGATTTGAGGATTCACATCTATGGAAGCGAGCACAACAACTTCAGCACGTTCATTTGTGCGTGTTCTAGGACGATGTCGAGGTCTTGGATTTAAGCTTCCCGTTTCACGTAGACGAGATGTGAGACTACCAAACATCCGGCGCGAAGGCGATGGCTTGTCAGGGAATCGTCTTCTGTACAGTCGTTCTGTGCGAACAGCATTTCGTCCACCTACAACAGGGTACAGTACAGGTATGTAGAGTAGGGTAGAAAACAGACATATTAACTTAATAATCACAATGTTCGCTAACAGTACTATCAACAAACAAGCAATCTCATAACGTATTTCCCGTCAACGTACATTCACCATAGATCAGCAGCATTTCTACCAGATCTTCATGTGTGTACATGATACTTTACAGTATAAGTTCCCCAACACAACGTTTATGCACAATGTGTACTAACTCCGTGCCGTCACTAGATTACTCTGATGCACGACTACACTGGCAAGCGGTGTACTGCACGTCAAAGCAACAACAAATGGGATGCTCGGAGGGTGGTGGAGTACAGGAATTTGCATGGGTCGCAAATCATAAACAAGGCACAACGGGTCATATAACGCATTAGATAAACCTTATTTTGGGTGTGCAGGATAAATAAGACAACGTGACGGGTGTACACCGATCGGTACTGGTTCTTATTCTGTACGTAGATACGTAAAACGTGCACGAGGGAAACCATTATGTGCTTATGAGAGTTGATGGCAGTAGACCGCATTATTCGTTTCGAACCTCTTGATAAGTATGGAGGTGTGATTACACACGTCAATAACATCGCGATTACGGGCACCATGGGGTTCACACCTGAGCCTCAAGACGTGCGCTAGCAGCGCATGTCGGGTGTTTCAAGCGTCAACTTCGAGTCTTAATATCTCAGGATGTAATGTGAATATTGAGATGCAATCAACGGCATTGTGTATGTGCTTTGTGATGCTATGGATTGCTGAAGAAAAAATATAGGAGGTCCATTTAAAAAAAAAAACATAAGTTTGTGTTAAAAAAAACACATATGCTTTCGTTTTAGAATGTTTCCAAATATGTACATTCATGGGCCCCAGCCCTACATTGATACCGGTGAAAGTCGTTTTCCAATAGCTGTTATTGTTCTAGAGATATTTTGGGTGGACAAGATAGCTGAGACACCATGTATATTATGGCTCAGTACCTTTCCACTCCACACCGGTTCCCTACCGCATTTCAGATGGAAATATGACATGATCTAATGACACCTTTGGTGCCGATTCCAGACGATCGCTTCGATGGTTTCTTTTTCCCATCCATAAGCCTCGAGGTACCTCACGGAAATGCGATTACCGCCTCTTGATGTCACCAAACAGCAACACAAAGATCTTTACCCGGCTGCTGGCTACGTGGCTTAAACTGACAGCTCGGTTTACCCCATCAGATTCTTTGGGAGGTGCCAATAACATACGCACAGCCCACTGTCACTATTGGTATATAATCGCTCTTACTAAAGCTCGTCATATGCTTGGACTCTTGGCAGTTTTTGACTTCATCAGGCGTTCGATCGGGTCGATCACGACTACCTGGAAGGGGTGTTCCGCAGTATTGGTTATATTGACACTAATGTTGACGTCGTAATGCGTCTCCTTCGTGGAGGTACGTCTCGTGTACTCTACAACGGCCGCCTCACTTCTCCCATTTCGATCCATCGTGTGACAGGCTGCCTGCTCTCTGCACTGTTTTAGGCTTTCACCATGGAACCGTTGCTCTGCGGCCTCCGTCAAAGCCTCTACGGAATGTCTCTCGGTGACCATGTATTCAGCTGTACCGCTTATGCAGACGATATCATCGTATTTCGTAGCGGCGCTGAGGCCAGGGAGTCACTGGGATGGTTACTATCTACGCTGAAGCTTCTTGTAGCCGCGTTAACGTCTGCAAATCTAGTTCCATGAGTGTAGGTGCGGGGTTTCCTGCGGACAGTGCTGCTCGTTTGCGTGTAGCTGATACTATCCAATGCTTGAGACTCGATTTCGCAAGTGAACTGCTGCGAACCATAGCCCTCAACTGTCGGCGCCTACTTTTCCAACTACGAGCTGGGCCCTTAGATCACTGTTTACGAGCACTTGATCATCTGCAACGGACACAATATGTCACGTATATTAAGCGTCACTTATCCCTCCATTATTTGCCGTAAGCTAAAGATCTGGTACTGACAACCTCTAAGAGGCCTCAACCCAAACTGATTTTCATCCAGTTGGTCCTCATCTAATACTCGCACTTTCCATTCAACAATACCTGAGAAGATTTTACCCACAACGCTGATTAAAGAGATACATCTGTAGTTGTTACAATCTTTTCTGTTTCCATGTTTAAAGATTGGTGTGATTACTGCTTTTGTCCAGTCTGATGGAACCTGTTCCGACTCCCAGGCCACTTCAATTATCCTGTGTAGCCATTTAAGACCTGACATTCCACTATATTTGATGAGTTCCGACTTAATTTCATCCACCCCAGCTGCTTTATTGCACTGCAATCTATTGACCATTTTCTCCACTTCCTCAAATGTGATCCTATTTCCATCATCATTCCTATCCCATTCTACCTCGAAATCTGAAACATTACTGATCGTATTTTCACCTACATTGAGCAACTCTTCAAAATATTCCTTCCATCTGCCCAAGGCACCCACAAGATTCACCAGCAGTTTCCCTGACCTGTCCAAAATACGTGTCATTTCCTTCTTACATCCCTTTCGAAGTCTGCTAATTACACTCCTGAATGTTTTTCCAGCAGCTTCACCCATAGTCTCCAACCTGTTTCCAAAGTCTTCCCAAGATTTCTTCTTGGATGCTGCAATTATTTGTTTGGCTTTGTTTCTTTCTTCAACATAACTTTCTCTGTCTACCTGAGTTCTAGTATGTAGCCATTTTTGATACGCCTTCTTTTTCCTTTTACAGGCTGCCTTGACTGTGTCATTCCACCAAGCTGTTTGCTTCTTCCTACTTTTACACAGTACTGTTCCAAGAGATTCTTTAGCCACTTCTAGTACTGTGTCCCTGTACCTTGTCCATTCCTTTTCAAATGACTGTAATTGACTACATTCAACTAACTGGTACCTTTCTGAGATCGCTGTTATGTACTTGTGCCTGATTTCCTTATCCTGAAGTTTCTCCACTCTTATCCTCCTACATATGGACCTGACCACCTGCACTTTCGGCCTCACAATCCCAATTTCACTGCAGATTAAATAATGATCAGTGTCATCAAAGAATCCCATGAATACACGTGTGTCCCTCACAGCCTTCCTGAATTCCTGATCTGTTATTATATAGTCAAAGACAGATCTGGTTCCCCTGCCTTCCCAAGTATACCGGTGAATGTTCTTATGTTTTAAAAAGGAGTTTGTGATTACTAAGCCCATACTGGCACAGAAATCCAAGAGTTGTTTCCCGTTCCTGTTGGCCTCAATATTGTCTCCAAATTTAGCCATAACTTTTTGATACCCTTCTGTTCGATTTCCAATCCTGGCGTTAAAATCACCCATGAGCAGAACACTGTCCTTGTCTTTCACTCTAGCAACTACATCACTGAGTGTCTCATAAAAACTATCCATCTTATCTTGATCTGTCCCTTCACAATGCGAATATACTGACACAATCCTAATTTTCTTGCTAGACACTGTCAAATCTATCCACATCAGTCGTTCGTTTACATACGTTATTGCAACTACGCTGGGTTCCATTTCTTTCCTGATGTACAGCCCTACACCCCATTGTGCTATTCCTGCTTTGACTCCTGACAGGTAGACCTTGTATTCTCCCACTTCCTCTTCTTTCTCACCCCTAAACCGAATGTCACTTACAGCTAAAACGTCCAGCCCCATCTTACTTGCAGTCTCTGCCAGCTCTACCTTCTTCCCAGAGTAGCCCCCATTGATTTTAATAGCTCCCCATCTCATTACCATTTGTTTGCTAAGTCGTATCTTAGGAGTCCTTGGTTTGTCAGTTAGAGGTGGGACTCCGTCGCCTCCAAAGGTCCGAGGCTCTGATTGCTGCCAGCATCATATTTAAAGTACCAGGGAAACAGGTTGCTAGCCTTACTTGCCCTGAGTCCCATTAGGTAATACCCCTAACGGTTGAGGGACTAACCGGTGGATTTGGTAATTTTTGCCGTATGAGCTCAAAGGTGACCACGACTCAGAATATGTCCGAGATGCCCTGCCTTATTCCAAAGTAACTGGTACCCCGACTGTCGGGACCACTTACTTGGCCACTCATACGTTGCCCGTGGTTCATGTACTAGGACATGACTACAGGAACCCATTCCATGAAAGAGAGAGTATGTGAGAATATTGATAGGATAATAAATAAAGGGCGATGAAAATATAATAGTTATGAGGGACTGGAATGCAGTTGTAGGGAAAGATTAAAAGTTATAGTTAAATTCTTTTATCTTGGCGGCTCGCGCATGCCCGCCCAGACGCGGGAGATTGCTGTGTTGCCAGTTGCACACGACGCACGAGCCAATAGAAGCAGCGCCATAGTATGGCATAGCTCGCAAGCTTACGTTTAGTGGGGAGTGCGCAGTACACGAAGTACAGCCACCACGGTCGCATTAACCCTTTCGCTGCTCCAAAGACGTGCTCCCTGCATTACGCACTGTGCGCGATTTTGTCACTGCACTGCTCGCCTGTGCAGACACATGGTGTTCCGACTGCTTTGACATTCTTATCATTCGATTCCACAAAAACTATTTGGCCCGAAAATTAGATTTTTACACATTTTCTTGACTGATACCTTCCCCCCATAAATGACATAATTTTATTTCGATGTTCAACGCAGTTATTATGCAGCATTAAATATAGTAAACCATTGCACGAAATTTTGAAGAGTTTGCAGAGGTAAATGTCCATAGAGTATACTTTCCGTATGGTCGATTTTAGTTGCCACAATGTTGAGAATGAAATTTGGACAAGGTACCTAAATTTCATATAAAATTTCCTATATAACAATATCTCATTTAAGTATCACATATGTGTCGTATGTAATATAGAGAAATATTCCAAATTTCGCAACTGTAACAAAGTGCAAAGAAGGTAACTGCGAGAAAACCACGGGTATTAGAAGAAATACTTCAGTTGATCGATGGAAGAAGCATGAGCATGTTCTGGGAAAGTCAGGAATACAGAAATAGAAGTCACTGTGGAATGAAATAAATAGGAAGTGCAGGGAGGATTAGACGAAATTGTTGCATGAAAATGTGAAGAAATCGAAAAATAAGTGACTCTCGGAAGGAGTGACTCGGGATATAGGAAAGTCAAAACAACATTCGGTCAAACTAAAAGCAAGGGTGATAACATTAAGAGTGCAACGGGAAATCTACTGTTAAATGCAGAGGAGACAGCAGATGGGTGGAAAGAGTACATTGGAAGCCTCTATGAGTGGGAAGATATGTCTGATGTGATAGAATAAGAAATAGGAGTCGATTAAGAACAGATAGGGGATCCAGTATTAGAATCAGAATTTAAGATAACATTGGTAGACTTTTGAGCAAATAAGGCGGACGGGATAGACAAAATTCCATCAGAATTTCTAAAATAACAGTGGGAAGTGGCAACAAAACGACTATTCACGTTGATGTGTTAGAACGTGTGAGTCTGGTGACATACCATCTGATTTTCGGAACAATATCATCCACATAATTCTGAAGACTGTAAGAGCTTGCAAGTGCGAGAATTGTCGCACAATCAGCTTAACAGCTCATGCATCCAAGTTGCTAACAAGAATAATATACAGAAGAATGGAAAAGAAAACGGAGGCTGTGCTAGATGACGGGCTGTTTGGTCTTAGGAAAGGGAAACGTACCCGAGAGGCAATTCTGACGTTGCAGTTGGTAATGGAAGCAGGACTAAAGAAAAATCAATACACATTCATAGGGTTTGTCGACCTTGGAAAAGCATTCGACAATGTAAAATGGTGCAAGATGTTCGACATCCTGAGAAAAACAGTGGTAGGCTATAGGGAGAGACGGGATATATACAGGAAGTACATGAGCCAAGAGGGAATAATAAGAGTGGACAACCGAGAACGAAGTACTCGGATTAAATAGGGTATAGTCTTTCCTCCCTGCTGTTCATTCTGTACATCGAAGACGCAATGATGGAAATAAAAGAAAGGTTTAGGAGTGGAATTAAAATTCAAGGTGAAAGGGTATCAATGATAGGATTCGCTGATGACATTGCTATCCTGAGTAACAGTGAAGGAGAACTATATTATCTGGCATATCGAACGAACAGTCTAATGAATACCGAATATGGACTGAGAGTAAATCGAAGAAAGACGAAAGTAATGAGAAGCAGCAAAAATAAGAACAGCGAGAAAATTAAAGTCAGGATTAAGGGTCACGAAGTAGATGAAGTCAAGGAATTCTGCTACCTAGGCACCAAAATGAACAATGTTAGATGGAGCAAGGAGGACATCAAAAGCAGACTCGCTGCGGCAAAAAAGGCATTTCTGGCCAAGAGAAGTCTACTAATATCAAATACCGGCCTTAATTTGAGGAAGAAATTTCTGAGAATGTGTGTTTGGAGCACAGCATTGTAGGTACTGAAGCAAGGACTGTGCGGAAAACTGAACAGAAGAAAATCGAAGCATTTGGGATGTGGTGCTACAGAAGAATGTTGAAAATTAGGTGGACTGACAAGGTAAGGAATGAGGAGGTTCTACGCAGAATCAGAGAGGAAAGGAATATCTGGAAAACACTGACAAGGAGAAGGGTCATGATGATAGGACATAAGACATCAGAGAATGACTTTGATGGTACTAGAGGGAGCTGCAGAGGGCAAAAAGTGCAGAGGAAGACAGAGATGGGAATACATCCAGCAAATAATTGAGGACTAGTGTGTCAGTGCTACTTTGAGATGAAGAGATTGGCACAGAAGAGGAATCCAAGGCGGACTGCATGAAACCAGTCGGAAGACATGGATAAAAAAAAAAGTTAAGATCCAGGGTATCACACCTTGCAGCTGTTCACACTGATGGGCTCTCGTTTGCCAGTAATTGACGAAAAAATTTCAGAATTTCGCGTGATACTTAGTAATGCTAAAAAGAGTCATATTGTGGTTGTTGTCATTTTGTGAGTTGCAGTGGACAGGATAATAGTTTCACGTGCAGAAGGTTGTGGGTACAAATCTCGTCAGATGCAGGAAGTTTTTCTTAGTTTTAATTCCTTATCGATACAACTTTAATCAAAAACGTAATACAGTTTTTGATTTATATTCCTTTGTAACATTATTTTAATCACCGTATGAACTTTTCCATTTCTAAAATTGTTTCATATCATTCTTTTTCCACTACTTTGTGTATATGAATTAAATTATATTTATGTATTATGATATTCAATTATTTGAAAATTCCGATCCATCAGTTAAATATCAAAAGACGAATCACTTTGTTTTTACTGACTGTGCAGTGGTGTGAAAAATGTATTTTTTGTTACCAGGTGTCCAATTGTCTTTTGTAGGTAAATGTCTTACAGATATTTAAAACATAACCTAAATACCTACTGCATATAGACAGAATAACGCACATGCAGATTTAAAAGAAAGAAGGGTTTATAAGTAAAACGAAATTCAAGCAAAATTAGAAATAGGTATAATGAAGTCAACAACGTGGACAAAAAACAGAATGATTAAATAAATTAAATCTAAATTAATACATAACATGATAGGAACACATGAACAAAGATTTCAAGTGGATAAAGAATAATAGGAAGAAAAATGAGAGGAAATGAAGACGTTGATATTATCAAAAAATTATCTGATAAAGGAATGGAAATGAAAAATTGCATTTCAGTCAATTAAATGAGTAAAAATGATGATCAAAGTCATTTCGATACAGATTTAAATGTTAAAAAATAACTGCACTGTACTAGATTCAGACCCACAACTTCCCGCAAGTGAACTTACGCAACCAGAGAATATCATGCAAATTTTTTAACGCTACAGAGAGTCACACAAAATTCCGAAATTTTTTCGTCTATTACACGCAGACGAGTGCCACCAGGGTAAATGGCTTATCCTACATATCCATAGAGGTGGTTTCAAGAAGTCGATCCCATCACTGGCGACCTCTCTTTTTTAATTTCAGTTATTACCTTACTGAAAATGCTATAGTCAAGCAATAATAAGTACACCATAGTTCAGTTTGTTATAAAAACAGTCTCTGAGTTCTTGAGTGACTTTTGCGCTACGCTACAGTAGAAATCGAAACTACTTAAAAATAACTCTATCTGCAGTGTGTCTACGTGCAAAATATTGTAAACCACGCTATCCAACTGTGAGAGATTCTAATACACGTAACACAGGACAGCTTTTTTCAAAAAGTATAAATTTACTGGAAATGACTACTGCCCCGCCGACATTCTTACCGCTGAAGCGTGCCGGTTTTTTGACCTTTTACATTTTTTTTTCTCCACTCATTTTTATATTGAGTCAATCCCTGAAACAGAAAGTACAGTTTTGTTAATATAAATGAAATAAATACGCATAAATTTTTAAAGAGTTCTCTAACGTGCACCAATTACAGCGTATCCTGTATCGCACGAACTGAAAATACTCAGTGGCATACGCGTTTCGTCCGATACGGTATAAATAAATTTAATAAATCTGAATTTTAAAGTAAATTTAATCTTTAAATCAAACTCGTTAGAGAAGTTCGGGTTCGATTATTGCTAAATGAAAGAATAGTTAAGGCTAATGAAAGGTAGCTGACACCAGACGGGATAATTATACCCGACAAACCGTAAATTTTAACTGTTCTCTCATGTCAATGTTGGACATTAAGTCTTTCTACAAGTCTATTAAATATTTCATTGATTGGGGTTGAGGAACTAGGTAATATAACTCCACGCATACTCTATACAAGCACTTTACTATATAAAGATAGCTACACCGCCATACCTTTCTGTTAATAAGATCAGTGCGTATCAGAGACCAACGACAGAATAAGTATTAGTGAGAGGTAGACATTAGTGGTAATGTATTACATTACTTTATGATAACCAGCGAGTAAAGTAAACAATAGCTCGGAGCCCTAAATTATCATTGCAGTATAGTATTCTGGTTTCTCCTGCTCCAAGAAGAGATAATCGCAAAGCGCGCATTCCTAAATGTGAACTACAACCTGTATACAGGGTTGGGACCGACTGCCACTGTGGTTACTGCAGGGTAATTTTAGATTTCGTGTGACACAGTAGATGTTGCGCTCTGTAACTGTTATGTTTTATATTGTTGTTGCATGCTTTGTTGTAAACTAAGCGGCGTTCCTATCCTTAAACTTTCGTCTCTGTTGAATGTGAACGTGAACAATGCAAGTAGTATGATTACGTAAACGCTGTCTAATAGGAAGAATTACCAAATAGCTGACATCTTGTAGCTATATTGTAATTAACTTTTACCAAAAATAGTTAGATAACCTAAAACTGTATGCTAACGAAAATTTCCTGTGAAATTCTGAACCGTGCAGTGCAGTTAACAATACTACAATGTGCGACGTCACAGTAAGTGACCTACAGTTCCAGCATACGAAAACCGAGCGAGGCGGCGCAGTGGTTAGCACAATGGACTCACATTCGGGAAGAGGACGATTCAAACCAGTGTCTGGCCACCTTGATTGAGGTTTCCCATCATTTCCCTAAATCGCTTCAAGTAAATGCTGGGATGATTCCTTCGAAAGGGCATGGCCGACTTCCTTTCCCAGCCTATGACCTATGACGTCGCTGTTTGGTCCCGTCCCCCCAAATCAACCAACCAACACACAAAACTAACGGACTAAAAATTGGACCACCTGGCAGATTAAAACTGTGTGCTACAGCACGACTCAAACTCGGCTCATTTACCCTTCGCGGCCAATGCTTTACCGACATTTTTTTATCTCATCTTGTTCTATACAGTTCGTTGAATTTGTTCAGGGTGGACATCCGAAGACGCCCGTTTAGGTTCTTCGTTGACCTGTTCACTCAGTTTTTTTGTTGCAGTGGGTAACTGACCCTCTGACACACGGTGAGTTACCGTGCCCACGAAAATTCATGGCGGACCGGGACACCGAGTGAACTGCCCACGCACGTATCGCGACTCTTCTTCACAGCTTTACTTCCGGCAGTCCCACCTTACAAACTCCACAAAAGCTCTCCTGCGAAACTTGCAAGACTAGCACTCCTGGAAGAGAGGGTATGGGGAAGACAAAGCTTAGGCATAGCCTGGAGGGTTGGGGGGGGGGGGAGGGGGAGAGGGGGGGGGGGAGACGGGGGGAGATTGGGGGAGGGGGGGGTTGCAGTATGCAATTTTCACTCTGCTGAGTGTGCACTGATATGAAACTGTCTGGAATGTTAAAACTGTGTGCTGGACCGAGACTCAAATTCAGCACCTTTGCCTTTCGCAAAACAAGTGCTCTATGGATTGAGCTACGCAAGTACGACCCACAATCCGTCCCCACAGCTTTACTTCTTGCAAGTACTACGTCTCCTGACTCATGTGACGTTTGGAAGGTAGAAGACGAGGTACTGGCCAAAGGTGCGAGTTCGAGTCTCGGACTGGCACACAGTTTTAATCTTCCAGGAAGCACACGCTCCACTGCAGAGTGATAATTTCGTTGTGGAGAACAAAAATTCTACCTAAAATTACAAATTCGGATTTTGAAGGAATAAGTGTTCTAAAATGCTTTTATTACAATACCCTGGAAATTTACATACACCAACTGACTCAACAGAATTCCAACATTAACTGTTACACAACACTATAAGGCTAAGATCGTACCGTAGTAAGATCTTTGGTGGTAACGGTGTCGCCACCTGTGGGCCACGCTGGGGGCACCTGAGCCCGGAGCTGGACAGTAGTGAACCAAGAACGAGGTAGTTCGGGAATTCTGATAAGAGCTGTGAGTTTCCGAGCAGAAAACAGGGAAAGTGTGTTGTACTCGGCCCGGTATGCGGTCTGGTCACTTGGGCACAGAAGTATGTTGGATTGCAATTGGCGCTCCTTGTTAATGTTGACGGACTGGGAAAAGAATAGTGGATTCAATCACAGCTAAACTTCCTGGAGGGGAGTCATATTCGTGTACAGCCTACAGCAGTACCCGGAGCTGTGAAATTAACGGTCCGCCAGTTTATTAACTGCAGTTACAGTGTTTGAGACATTTCACTGATCCGACCGTTACTTTAGACGATTCTGATACAGTGCTCCCAGACGGCGCCTCTGTTTAATGCTTGTGCAGTTTGTGTAATTAGTACTTCTTGAAACTTGTATTGCCCTTACGTCGTTGTAAGTGTAAATGAAATCATGTGCAGGTGACCAAGACTAGCAAGTGGGTCAAGGCTCAGTGAGTATACAAGCAATTACTATTAAAGCACTTACGTAACACGAATGGTGATGGTTCTTCGAACTGTCAAAACTTAATTGCCCAGTGTAAGTTGAGTAATGTATAAGGAGCAGGGCAAAGAAAAGTCGTCCGGACGAGTGGGTACGATTGGTCGCGAATGTATGCATGTAACAGAGAAGGGAAGGAAGTACAGTTGTTACCAACGGGATGAAACAACTACCCATACAGCCGGCCGAACTTTAGAGCACATTTACGCAATCTTCAGATCTGACAGAGTTATTAGCAGTGGCCAGTCTGGTTGTGGCCCTGGCTGGTCACCCAGGTCACCTGACCTGTCAGTGTGCGGTTGTTTTTGATGTGGGGAGCCCTCAAGTGTAGGGTGTATCGCAACATTTCGAATGAGAGTGCAGCAATTTCTGCAGTCCACATTCGATCCGCCCATGGCAACTTTCGAACCAGGCCCTAAAAGTGCCAAGACATGAGCGGTGGCCACTTTCAACATCTGCTATAGTCACCTTAATGCTGCATTTCTTTTCCTCTGCTGTGTTTCTTTGTACCCTGGAACTCTGTTCTTCTTCGGGTCAATTTTATTTGCCCCACCTTGTATTAGACGCTTTGGTAGTTCACGAAAAGTTAAATGAACTTTGATTTCTATACTCAAAGGACCGTGGACTTCTCTCGGCGGTTGTTGCTAAGCATTGTGAGCGTTTCACAGTAAACATAATACATCCAGCCCAGATTGGTTCTGTAGAATTATAATGGTTATTGGTATGCAATATGTAAGAATTCTTTTCAGATTACTTGAGCTCATGTATTGTGTCCACTGTTATGTGGCCGTGCAACTTGTACAGTGAATTGTGTGGCCTATGATGCTCTCCAGTTAGTAATATTACGTGCCACTGTAATGGTTCATCAGATGTCCGCTGCAACGACGGAATAAACAATGAGGCTGTTGGAATTTATTTCTGAATCGGTTGTATATTGTAACTGTCATATTTAACTGGTGCATCTAGGTATTTTACCAACGTTAGTTCAACTATTAGTTGAACTTAAGCTCATTTCTTAAATATTGGTGTACTGTGTTTGCTTTAACTGTAAATCATTGAGTTGTGGTTTTTTTTTTTTAAATTTAAATTCAAACTACTATTTCATACTGCAGTTCATTCTCAACTGCTTGTGATCTGAATTGTGGTAAAGCATTAAGCTGATATGCAGCAACATCTGCATTCAGTTCCTTTCGCAGACCGTGGACGATATGCATGCCAGTTCTGTATGTCTTTCCTGCGTTTATGCAAGATGTCGTACCGCTTCTATACGCATCTGGCATCTAGTGGTAATCCGCTCCACCAGCTGTGGTTTTATTTGTTGTGAAATAATAACTTTTAGGAGTGTACATACCACAAAGTAACGTTGTTTTAAGGGCCCTTGGGAAGCACTCCTATCACCAAAATAGTTTCTCATAGAGGCTTGGAGAGTAAAACTTCACACAGAATTAGTATCTTAGTGGACCTTGTGAATATTACTTCCACTAAGTTAGTGGTTTTACAGATCTTTTGCACATGTCCTACCACATGTGGATCTGTTTGACATGTTGTGTCGATGCATTACACCAGGTGCATAAAAACTGATAGAACAGTCAGTTTCTCTTTGTCGTGAGATTCCTACGGTTGGCACTTACGAAGTGGGAAACAACTGCTTCGTTTCTACAGTACTGTCGAAATAACAACTTACAAAAGGGTTGTGGAAGATATATATACTATCATCGTTTTTGGACTTAAATTATTTTTTCCCTTTATTATCATTTTAACACTTAATACAAGGTAGGGCGGCAGCGGCAATACTAAGTCGCTCTCCTACCACAGATAATACAAGCAGAACATAGGAAGACATAGGAAATACAAGCAGAACATAGGAAGACATAGAAAACCAAAGTAAAATGATGGACAAAAAACAGTAGACACACTAAGCAGGAAACATGGAGCCGTTCACAGGGGTAGGAAAATAAAAAACGTTCAGCACTGGTACACGAACACAGGCGACTGCAATGACACACGTGAACGATGGAGCAAGGGCAGTGAAACACTAAGGCACTAACACGATGGCACATAAAAAACTGATGGTGATTATCTCTGGCTCACGAATGTTCACTGCACCTGTACAAGTCCAGGGACCTACCAAAGCGGAAAAAGTGGGGAAGGGGGGAGGGTCCAGATGCCAGTGGTAGAGGAGCTGGGAGGGGGAGGAAAGAAGGTAGGGGGTAGGGGAAGTCTGGGGGAGAGGAGGGAGGGAGGAAGGGAGGAGGGAGAGAAGGGAGAGAGGGAGCCCTTGGGAAAAGACACATTTGGTGGAAGGGGAGGATCAAAGTTGGTAGGAGGAGTATATGGAGGGGATGAGGGCATCATCAGGGAGGGGGAGTTGGCGGAAACCACCTTGGGCGAGGGTATGGAGAGTGGAGAGATGGAGAGCAGGTGGGACGTGGAAATACAGGCTCGACAATAGACGGGTGTGGGAGAGGATGGGGGAGACAAGCAGGTGAGGGGGATCAAGTTTATGGAAGGTGTAGAGGATCGGTATCTGTTTGAGGAGAAAGAGGAGGTGTGGGAATGGAATGAGGTCATACAGAATCCATGTGGGGGAGGGAAGGCGGATGTGATAAGCAAGGCGAAGCACATGGTGTTCTAGGATTTGAAGGGATCTGTAGAAGGTAGAGGGGCAGAGATCCAGAAGGGATGGGCTTAGCAGAGGATAGGGCGCATGAGAGATTTATAGCTGTAGAGGATGGTGGAGGGGTCCAGTCCCCATGTGCAGCCAGAAAGGAGCTTGAGGAGATGGAGTTGGGAGTGTGCCTTGGCTTGGATAGTCCAGAGATGGAGGGTCCAGGTCAGGTGTCGGTCAAGTATGACGCCAAGGTACTTGAGGGTGGGGGTGAGGGTGATAGGATGGCCATAAATGGTGATGTAGAAGTCGAGGAGACTACAATGATCGCCTGGGTCTTGAAAGAATTGACATTGAGCAACCACTGGTTACATCAAGTGGAGAACTTCTCAAGATGGGATTGGAGAAGGTGTTGGGAGCGTTGCCGGTGGGGCTGAGGGCAAGAAAGGCTGTGTCATCGGCGTACTGGAGAAGGTGGATGGGGGGGGGGGGGGTGAAGGCAGCAGCACGTCTGCCATATATAAGAGGGGAGAGGATGAAACCTTGGGGCACACTGGCACAGGGATAGAAGGTGTAGGAATCCATGTTATGGATGGTAATATAGGAAGGACGTTGGGAAAAAAAGGACCCAATCAGACAGACGTAGTTGATAGGAAGGGCGAAGGTTTGGAGCTTGAAGAGTTGACCAGAATGCCATACACGGCCATAAGCACATTCAAGGACGATGGTGGAGAGACGGGAGTGGAGCTGTGCGGAGAGGAGATGAGTGAGGTGAAGGAGAAGGACATCGGCAGAGAAGGACGATCGAAAGCCACACTGGGTAGTGGCAAGGAGGTGGTGCTGGCGGAGGTGCTGGTGAATATGTCAGGTAACGATGGATTCCAGGACCATGCTGAAGATCGAGGTAGGGCTGATGGGACAGAAGAAGGAGACAGCAGATGGTGGTTTATCAGGCTTGAGGAACATCATGATCCTGGAGGTTTTCCACAGGTCGATGTTGTCCCACATTATATAGCTTGGCCAGGGTGGAGAGGAATGAGACAGGAGCTTCACAGAGGTGGCTATAGGTAACACGATCGTGACCGGGGATGGTGTTGCATTTCATGTGGAAGGTATTTATGATATCCTGAGTAGTGATGGGGGCATTGAGTTCATTGTGTGTAATGTTGTCCAAGTACTGGAAGCCAGGAGCAAGTGGAGGGACAGAGGTGTCAGTTCGATCGAGGATGTCTGGGAAGAGGGAGTAATCTAACTGGGGATCGTCAGGGAGGGTAAAGATATCAGAGAGGTAGGAGGCAAAGGGATTGGCCTTGATAAGGTTGTCAGTGAAGGGGTTGTCATCATGAAGGAGAGGGTAGTAGGCGGGGGGTTAGATCTGGTAAGGTGGCAGTAGGCTGACCAGTACTTGGACGAGTTGATAGCTAGGGTAGCATTAAGACGGGTGCGTGTCTGTCGCCACGCCCAGCGTTTCTTAGCTGCGAGCAAGTTTCTGATGTGTCGTAGTTGCTGGTGGCGTCGTAGTGTGCCCCAATCATGCGTGTGAAGGAAGGCATGGTAGAGATGGTGAGATTCACAGAGGAGGAGGACCGTCTGTAGGGTAAAGTGTGACGTTACGGGTGGATGGCGACAGTAGGGATGTGGGCCTGCACAGCCTCGGACAAGGTCAGCTAGAGAAAGGTGGTGGCAAGGGTAACGTCATCAGGGTGGTGGTAGGCGAAGGGGTGGCTCTCGACCTGGGTAGAGAGGGTATCCCGGTAGGCATTCCAGTCAACATGGAAATAATCATGGACATATTTCGGAGGACGGTCGATGTGAGCATCGGGACGAGGGCGACGACCATCTGAAATGGCGAGGAGGACAGGGAGATGGTCACTGCCAACAGTGTGAAGGACGTCCACCGCTATGTGGCCAAGGAGGTTAGGGGAGGAGAGGACGACATCTGGAGTGGTATTGGATTCAGGGCGGGTGTGCTGGGGAATATGAAGGAGGTTACCTTGGAGGGTGGAGATGAACCGATGACACCGCTGTAACTGTGCGGCAGAATGACTACGGATGTTGAGGCCGGCTGCAATCACGTAGGAGGAGAAGGTATTGTCAATGTGAGAAAGGGAGTCAAAAGGCAAAGGGCAGTACGGTGGACATAGATGGTGGCGCAGGTAATGGTAAGGCAGGGGAAGAAGAGACTGAGAATTAGGTGTTCTGTGGGGTCGGGAAGAAGGAGTTGGAACAAAACAGGGATCTGGAGGTGGTAGCCAATGGCTACTCCACCACGCGCTATCGGGAGAGGATTATTGGAGCAGTGGAGTAGGTAGGGTGATGTGTGTACGGTATGCTGGGCCTGAAGAAAGGTTTCGTTGAGGCAAAAGGCATCCATGTGGTGGGTTGTGAGGGTATGGAGGAGGAGGTTTTTGTTTGCAGGAAGGGAGCGGATGTTACTGAACAAGATATGGTGCTGTCGCGCCATGACAGGAATTTAGACAAGGGTGTCGAGATGGGAGAAGGTGAAGTGGGCTTGGTTATGGGAATAGGTGGAATAGGTATTAAGGTGGAAGACGGATCGAGCGGCGAGGGATATCTGCTGGAGTGTTTTGGGGCACTGGAACTGGTGAATGTTCTGGAGGACAATGGTGCCAAACCTGATGATGTCCTCAGCAGGGGGGGGGGGGGTGCAGACGAAGGGAGTTGCTAGGAGGGGTGGGGGTTTGCAGGGGGCAGACGGGGATGGTGGGGGGCTGTCAGGCCTTGCACTTCTGGGAGTAGGTAGGGTGTGGGAGGTTGCAGATCTTGCAGGAAGGAGGTGACAAGGTTGGGACACTGCCTGAGGAAGTGCTCCTGTCTGCAGTGTGGGCAGACAGGGCCCTCATGTTGGGTGTGCATTATAACGCAGGGACCTCTGGAAGCAGAGGGATTGAGGAGGGGAATGGGAGGGGTCGATTTCATATTGGCATTGGAAAAGGAGGGCACCCTTCTTCAGAAGAAGGTCGATGGAAGGGGCATGTTCATAAAACACCCGCATAAGGTGGGTGGGTCAAGCAGGGTTGAAAATCCGGCATACTTCACGTATTTCCAGGTATAGGTGTGCCTTAAGCTCTGCCAACACCTCCTCCTCCGTAATCGTCGGACTAAGCCGAGTGGTGAGGGTCGGCGGGCGACGCGGGGGTAGGGGTTGGTGGGAGGGGGACAGGGATTGAGCAGGGGTGAGGGAGGCATTGAGACCAAAGCAGGTGAGTGGGATTCTGAAGAGGATGTCAGAGTGAAGCGGGGGTGGGGGGCTAGGGGAGGTGATGAGAACGGAGTCCCGACGGGGAGCGAGGAGGGCGATGAAGGCTCCGGGATAGTGTTGGCGGAGGAGCAGGCTCAGTTTCTGGGCCTCAAGGAGTGCAGGATCAGGATGGGACAGGAAGAATTTGTAGGAGGATGGGGGGGAGGAAGAGGAGGCGGTAGAAGGAACAGGTTGGGAGACATCCATGGCATCCGGGGGGGGGGGGGGGGGAGGAGGAAGGAAGAGGCTGGGATTTTTTGGAAGCAGAGTAGATGGGCAGGCCACTAGAACTCCTGAGGATAGACGCTGACTGTGGATATTGTATCACAGACATAGTCCCTTTGTCTATTAAAAGATCGAAACAACTGTGCATGAGCAGCGCCTATTAGATGGAGGGGGTCCGACAGCCGATCAGTTCCAGTCATTCCACCCAGATGGAGATACATGGCTCGTGTTGTTTGTAGTTCAACCATGCCTAGACGGTCAATACCGTGGTTCGAAGGCGTGCGAATTGTTGTTTTGTGCCAGGAACGGTTCTCAACAGAGGGAAGTGTCCAGGCGTCTCGGACTGAACCAAAGCGATGTAGTTTGAACGTGGAGGAGACATAGATAGACAGGGACTGTCGATGACATGCCTCGTTCAGGCCGCCCAAGGGCTACTACTGCAATGGATTACTGCTACTTACGGATTATGGCTCGGTGGAACCCTGACAGCAACGCCACCATGTTGAATAATGCATATTATTCAGCAACAGGGCGTCGTGTCTGAAGGAACAGATACCATCTTTTTATATATAGTTAATGCTGACCGGCCGTTTGACTATCTTCTTCTGTGCGGATGCACAGACAGTTCCCAAACTCAAACTCATACGGGAATCGGCAAAAAGCCGCAAGTAGTGAGTATAATTGGCAGGGACACTATGAACAAAAATTTGCGAATGTGGGTTACCGGAGGCGTGCCAGAGATACGTCCCTGCAGTCGCACTATCCTCTGTGTCCTCGGTGGCTCAGATCGATCGCCGGCACGGTAGTTCAGCGTGTTCGGTCACAGGATTAGCTACCCTCTGTAACAAAAAAACTGAGTGAACAGATCAACAGAGAACCTAAATAGGTGTCTTCGAATGTGCGCCCCGAACAAATTCAACGAACAATATAGAAAAAAAGAAAAAAAAGATGGATAGAGCGTCTGCCGTAAGAAGGAGATCCCAAGTTCGAGTCCCCGTCGGGACACACATTTTCAACTGTCCCCGTTGACTTATATCAATGCCTGTATGCAGCTAGGGGTATTCATTTCGTTGTAATTAGGTATTAGATTTAGGAAATCAACTGCCACGCACCAAACTGTACCAAAATTAATGTTACAATGGCATGCTATAAAACAAGTGTTTAATAAATGTAGTGTGGAAACATTTAAGAAACTATATCAGGGAAACATTTCTCTGCTACTGTGGATCTTTGGGCTGAATTACTAGTAATATTCAGTTACTATAATCGCAACAGTGTACAGGGTTAAGAAAAAAAATGGCGCACTTGGATGTCTGCATGAGATTTCTCGTCTAGATTCAAGAAAAAAGTTTATCTAGCAAAATCAGGTTGGATACATGCTGGTAACACGTGTATGAAAACAAGAAGCTGGCAATACTGCTACATCATGCAGCGCATCAAAACGTACAGAGGAATATGAATCACGCAGCATTCCACACCAACCATCATAGGTAAGTGAGTAGACTGCTGGGACATAAAATCCCCACCCAACCTGGAGTTACGGTTCGAATCTTCGTCAGGTTCACTTTTTTCTCATTTTTATAAGTCCGTTCCCCATTTCTCGTCTCTTATAAGCAGAACATCATTTGTCACATGACAGTGGGATTCATTAAACTGCACGCATGTGTCTGTAACCGCACAGTGCACAGCCATAACTGGTCCTGTCAGCTTCATGTAGGGTAGCACACAAACATTAACGTAGGAGCTTTTGGTGCTGGCTGTATCCATTAATCAAACTGCCGCTGCTGCTTGTGCGAATGTTGCGCTGTACCCTCAAAGGCGCCGTCCCAGTGAGAATGGTTTTCGTCGCGTGGAGTACCGCCTTCGAGAAACCGGTAATTTTCGTCCGCAAGTAATGGACAGAGGTCGTCCAAGGACTACAGGTACTCCACAGAGGACGCGATTCTTGAAACTATTCACCAATCACCTCAGTGAAGTACCTGTGTTATTGCAGGGCAGTTCCAGATATCTCAAACACTGGTCGTTGAAGTGTTGCACGCCGAACAACTGCATCCATGTTATTACACATTAACTCAACACCATGGCCAGAAGACCGTACAGAGCAGTTTTGTGGATGGCTTTTGCACCATGTTGAAGATAACAAAAAAGTAAACAATGTGATATAGACTGACGAATCTAGCTTCACTCGTGAAGGTATTTGCAACCTCCACAACAGCCACTATTGGTCGGGACACAACCTACACATCACCTGTGAACGTGGCTTTCAGGCATGCCTGGTATACACCTGTGGGCTGCAATCGTGAGAGGAGTGCTTTGGGTCTCTTACCTATTACCAGGCAAATTCAATGAGCACCTGCAACGTACGTTTATTAGCATTACTTTGCCTGACGCATTGGAAAACTTTCTACTTGGTGTTCGCTGACAACTACTGTTTTAGCATGATGGTGGACTGTTACACTTTGGAATGAACGTACGTAACTATTTAAATGAAGAGTTTCGAGGAAAATGAACTGATCGTGAAGGAACAATGTTTAGGTCTCCACGTTGTCGGGACCTTAGTGCACTAGATTTTTATTTGTGGATACACTTAAAGTAACACCTTTACAGTACACCACTCATGGGTGCATACGAAATAATCGCTCGAGTGCATGCAGCTTCGGCAATGGTGGATGCGCCTGTGTAACGTGGAGTTCATCAAAGTACGACCAGCGAGTGACGTAGTGTATTTAAATGCAACGTGGTCTTGAATTGGGATGAGGAATCGCACACCAATCACCAAGTGTGGCATTTTTTCGTCATGGTGTGTAAATCATATACACTAACGACACACATAGAACGATACATGGACATAGATTAAATTAGAACAGAATAGTAATTAGCACAGAACAGCATAGAATACAGACATGAGGCAGCGGCTCCACGTTCATTCAGAGATGATTCCACACAGTCAGTCACGAAGATTAGAAATCAGTATGATACATGATGCAACTGGCTCGAAGTCAGTACCGAGTTCGCCGCATTATGAATGACGCAGATGATGGGATCTTACACATCCTAACATATCTCCTTCTTGTTTCCTTTCCGAATCAAATAATCTTAAGTTACATTGTTCTAAATTATCAACCTAATGTTATTTTATTTTAATTGTTCAAAAATGAGTATATTATAGGAGCAAATAAAAATTTATTTTGTACAACATTAAAGAAATGAGATGCAGAAAACCTATGTGGAGAATTGTCAATAAACGCAAATCCTAATAAATCCCACGTGACCGCTTAGATCGCAGGTTCGAATCATTCCTCGGGCATGGATGTTTGTGATGTAATTAGGTTAGTTAGGTTTAAGTAGTTCTACGTTCTAGGGGACTGATGACCTCAGATATTAAGTCCCATAGGCTCAGAGACATTTGAACCTAATAAATCTTATCGGTTTTGTAACATTTTAAATGATTATATGCCTTGGTTTTCTTTATTTAATTACCAAAAACATACACTAATTTCACTTAGAGATGCTGTGACACATGTTAATGGATGATACAAGTGTTCAGTGTGATTCCAATATAAACACACGTGCATGATGCTACTGTTTTACTTCAGCTATTGATTGCTGCTACGAGTGCTCTAATCGTCATGATTGCAGGTAATTCGAATAGAGACAAAAGATTAAAACAGGCCAGAGAGACGTTTGAGAAGTCAAGTTTCTTTTTCGTAATGCACTACGTAAGGCTTGGGGCTTTGTAACGTTTTCCTTTCGAGCGGTGACGCAGCAGTGCCACTGATTTCTTCTGGGCTTAAGAATTTCACTTGTGTGGCTCTTAATGTTCTATGGGCATGTGAGAAGGTGCACTTTAAGCCAGATTTCTCATGCTGTGCTACGTAACTTTCATGTTCAGGAAATTCCACTTCTAATTCAGTTCGATTTTATGTAGCGGGTGAAATACAGAGCAACACGCAGGAAACTCGCAGGCTTGGTAGAAGCCGCCTCAAAGTCTGCGCTGCCGCCGCTGCGTAAGGTTTATGGGGCGGTTTGGTTGGCTGGCCTGGTTTGGCGCTGTTATTTAAAGGGAGGCCGGCATTCTTCAGCGGCCACGGAATGGGCCGCCCGCTGCGGAAGGCGGGCGTTAACGCGGCCTGCGAACAGCGGAACCAACTTAAGCCGCGCCGCGTTCATCAGGAGCCGAGGCCGAGTGCTTAAGCCGGCGGACGCTGGGGAATTCCTCACCGCGCGCTACGAGGGCGCCTGAGGTCCGACCTCCCCTCTACCCCCTCAGTCCGCTTCTTCTTCTTTTCTTTTCATTCCCCTGGTACTCACAATCCCCGTACACGATTTCCAGGGGGAGCAAACTTTTATTCACTCTTAACAATAACCGAAACACTTGTGAAATTCTAGTGTACGATTCCACCCGTTACCTTTCAGCAGTGACGTCGCATCGCTCCAAAGGTGCATCACACACAATTTAAAAAGGGCCTTGGATCTCACTGACTGGAATAAATGGAAATCAGCGTTTGGCGTCATTGGTCAGGAGGCCCCTTGTGGATCAGGTCCGACCGTCTTGGTGCAGGTCTTATTACATTCGACGGCACATAGGGTGAACTGCGCGACGGATGGGGATGAAAGGATGATTAGGACAATACAACACCCAGTCCCTGAGGGGAGAAAATCTTCGACCCAGTCGGTAATAGAACCCGGGCCCGTAGGGCGGCAATCCGCCACGCTGACCAGTCAGCTATCGGGGCGGACATTGACTGGAATTTAATTGTATTCAGTGATAAGTACCACTTCGAACTGAGGCCTAGTGGCTAGTAAAGACGTGTCTGGAGACTCCCTGTACAGCGGTGGGATGCCAAGTTGACTGTCGTTCTCCGTACTGCACGACAACCAGGAGTGATGGGCTCAGGTGACATTTCATTTCATAGCAGGACCTATTTGGTTGTCATCGGCGACACCTCTACAGCACAGCGTTATGTCGATGATATCGTAAGCTCCGTTTTGTTGGCCCATCCTGGGCTCACATATCAGCAAGATGATTTCGCCTGCACATGGCTTGTCTTCGTACTTACCAAACCCTACATACCAGTGAGGTTGCCGGATCTCTCCCAGTTGAGATCGTTTGGAGCATTATGGGCAGGGCTCTTCAACCATCTCTGAAATTTGACGATCTAACGGTCCAATTGGACAGAATTTGGTCCGATATTCCTCAGGAGTACATCCAACAACGCCATCAATCAATGCCAAACCGAATACTTTCTTGCATAAGAGCCAGAGTTAGTTATTGATTTTCTCAACTTGTGTAGCTCTTTCTCTGGGATAAATTATCGAATTTACTGAAAATGTGTGGCACTCGCAGTCGAGCAGCCGACCCGAGCGGAACGCTGCTCTCTGCACCTGGCGTAGCTGTCTGCCTGATAGCTCCTCGAAGTGGTCACAAATAAGCTGCAACTGGCGTAGCTGCCGGTGACGCTCATCTGAGCGCCACAAACTCGCGCAAGCCGCTTAACGCTTTCGGGCGGTAAGCGCCAGGAGCTTCGGCTCAACTCTCAATAACTTTGGTTGCAATACCCCGAGCGGGACTCTCCCGTTCTTTGGTAGGGTAATCTCAGTGGCAGGGGCTCGTTCACGTCGGATAACCACCCACACTGTAGGCATTTCTCTTCTTCCCGCACCTTCTTCAGGTGCCGCGCATTGCACTACGCGCAACTAGGTCGTAGGGACCCCCAACTTCTGTAGGGCAAACTATTCTTCGCTCTTCTTTCTTTTCAGAATAAAAAGCAAGATTGTCGTGACCGCTCCTACCTACAATAAATAATCCTTCACACTGGGAAGATGTCTGATCCTCCCATCCTCTCACTCACCTCATGGCGGCATGGCGGCAGCTCAAGCGGCGGACGAAGCGGCTGCTCCTGCCGCGCTGTCCCTCCCACTCGCCACCTACCAGGAAGAGGTTGACCTGCGTGATCGGCGAATAGCCGAGCAGCAGGCGATCATAGACCTGATGGTGGCGACTGACATTTCACACCCAAGACATGAACACGTCGCACACAGTGCAACCTGGCAATACTAGCTTACCCTCGCTCTCGCCTCTGACGTCTCCCGCTCCGGTAGTAGCACCGGAACCGGACACCCTAGAAGCCACACAAAACACAGAAGACGGACCATGGCAGCAGGTCAGTCCACACCTCAAACAGGCCACTTCCACACCTACAAGTGAGGCACACTCACGCGGCAACCGCCCAGTGCTGTTGCCTACTACACACACACCAAAACAAACACGCCACACAGGGACCAACGCGAACAGCCCTGCGGCCGCCGTCACACGAGCACCAAACACGGCAGCTACGCAGAACCACGCAACACGGACCGGATACCCACCGGTCATCATACGAAAGCCAATGTGGCCAACTACAGGGGGTGCACAGCATACCTCAAGGCTCTGTGGCGGACAAACAACAAAAACACCACCGCTATCACCCACACAGCGCTAAGCCCCCCCCCCCCCCCGACCGGTAAGGAGCGGAGTCTCCTTTGTTGGCGTAGTCAGTGGAAGGGGATGGGCAGTGGACGCGCAGAGCCCGGAAAACACAGCCAACACATCCCCAACAGCAGAAATACAGACCATGCAGACAACACAAGAAACTGCACCTGCACACAACCTATCATAAACAGCACAGTGCCAACGCCTGATACCACTGACTCTGACACACACGAGAGCACAGTAAACGCACCTACACAGGGAAACCCGAGACCCCCAGTGTAGGAGGAGGAGACAAAACAAAAATCCTAGGAATAAAACGGGCTCAGAAAAATCACACCAGCAACAGAACACCAACAAAAGGGAACACAACCCAGACAGACAGACCAGTACACCCACGACCCACCCACTCACCACAAATGCAACACAGGCGCCAATAACAGCTACACAAACAAGCAACACCCAAGCCAGCCCATCCCCAGCACCAAGACGTATTCCAGCGGCCGCCAACACAGCACCAAACTCACAGGCCGACACAAACAGTACCTTCACCAACATTGAGAGAATGCTGGAAACAACATTCCCCCAGAACCCGATCGTCGGCTACCTCGTAAGAGCGATCCTGATCATCACTTCACTCATCTCACAGCTTACGTCAGCCCCAACAGGCCAGCATTTGGCTCACATACTAAACGCAGTAACAACGCTCTTTACTACCTACAATGGCTAACACACCAAATTCTATTACAGATCCTGTTCTAGAACGCAGACGGGATCGAAAACAAAAGAGCCGAACTCGTGGCGCTAATGGAGAGCAGGGGTATCCTCATCGCTCTCATAAGCGAAACTAAACTCAAACCGCACAACAACTTAAACTTCACCGGTCATTGCGTCTATCGTACCGACCGAATGGACGGCAGCGGTGATGGTGGAACGGCCATCGTAGTACACAGAAACATAGAGCTCACGAACATCGAGCTCCCTGTACTTGAAAAACTAGAGGCCACGGCCGTCAGGGTCAAGTTCAACGGAGCTTACACAGTGCTGATATCGGTCTACAACACACCTAGGAACATCAGCACACGAGATATCAGCTCACTACTCAACATAGCACCGCGATCGCCGATGGCGATCTAAACGTCAAACACCGCGACTGGAACTCACGTGTACGAAACGCCAACGGCAAAAAAATATACGAACATGTTCTAGATAGAAACTACATCACTTTTGCACCGGTTGAACGACTTATATTCCTTACCAAAGGAATCATAGAGCAGACGTGCTAGACATGGCCCTCATCAAGGGCATAACAGTAACCCTCAACCTTGAGGTTGTAAACGATCTGCCCTCAAACCACACGCCTGTAATACTGCACACGGAAGAAACACTGCAGAACAACGAACCACGCAGGATACTGAACTACAAGCGCGCGAATTGGACGCTGTTCAAGGAAACGCTTGATAGTCGTATTCTTGAAACTCACGAGATTATACAAACAGAACAAATCCATGCACCTGTTGTAGCTCTTACCACTGCTGTCCAAGATGCAATGGCTGACGCCTTACCAATTCGACCACCACAACATCACTCAGCGGCGCTGCCTCAGGAGATACTGAACACTATCTCATTGATAAACCGTCTCAGGAGATATTGGCAGAGGACCCGGCACCCGTTGTATAAACGGCACGTTAACAGGCTCCAGGGAATCATACGGGAAAAAATACATAAAGAACACACAGTAGGATCAAAAACTCGCAGGGATGGATATCACACGTGCTGGAGTGTGGCAGCTAGCCCGACATTTCACCAGGGAAAAACACTACACCCCAACGCCACAGGGACCGGACGGCCCCGCCTACTCCGCGGAGGAGAAGGCAGAACCCATGGCCACTACACTAGCAGCGTCTTTCACACCGAACCTGGTTCCTTCCAACCCAGCGTTCATACTTGAAACTGATCCGGTGGTTACACAGCTTGTAGCCCAGCCAGCACGCACCGAAATCAGACGCACAACAACAAACGAAATCACATGGGCTATTATGCACTCCACACCTAGGAAAGCCCCTGGCCCGATAGCATTCAGAACGACGTTCTCCAGGAGCTCACGGTCAAAGCCATAGAGTATCTCACCTACATTACGAATGCCATCCTCAAACACCAACACTTCACTGCCTGTCGGAAGGTGGCCAAAGTCCTGATGTTCAGGAAGCCAGGGAAAGACCACTCCCTCCCACAAAATTATCGACCCATCAGCCTCCTGAGCGCGCTCAGAAAGGTTGTTGAGAAGGTAATTATAAAACTATTCACTCGGTTTCGCATTGACAATGACACCCTGCGCCGGAGCAATTCGGATTCAGGAATACATAACACACGGCTACAACACGAACAAAGCAACTGGGTCAGTGTTCTTTGACATCGAGAAAGCCTTCGATCGTCTGGCACAATGGCCTCATCCGCAAACTCATGGACGCTGGGTTCCCCGACGGACTCGTATGTCTCGCACACTCCTACCTCACCAACAGAAGTTTCAACACTGACATTCAGGGTAAACAATCGACACAACATATTATCCAAGCAGGGGTACCCCGAGGAAGCATCCTAGGGACCCTCTTCTTTAATCTCTACATTAATGATATTCCAACGAAACAAAACACGACGTTTGGCATCTAAGCGGATGACACGGCCATCCTTGCGCAAGAATGGAAACGATCAAACATTAATAACAGACTACAGACAGCACTCAGAACTGCTGAGCCTTGGTTGGAGAAGTGGCGTATTAAAGTAAAAGTCGACAAGTGCGTGGCAGTTCTGTTCACTCGCAGGCCGATATTACTGCGCAAACACCAAAACTGCAGACCAATAACACTACATGCAAGTGCAATACGCTTCGCTGCGAAAGTCAGATACCTCGGTGTTTGGCTAGACCGGAAGCTCACATGGGGGACCACATACAACACATGACCAACAGGGCAAACGCGAGGCTCAAACAACTCTATCCTATGCTCAACAGCTACAGTACACTGAATAGGAGGATGTCTAGGACATTATACATGACACTGATTAGGCCGCTGATGACATACGCAGCTCCTGTTCAAATGGTTCAAATGGTTCTGAGCACTATGGGACTCAACTGCTGTGGTCATTAGTCCCCTAGAACTTAGAACTAATTAAACCTAACTAACCTAAGGACATCACACACATCCATGCCCGAGGCAGGATTCGAACCTGCGACCGTAGCAGTCGCACGGTTCCGGACTGCGCGCCTAGAACCGCGAGACCACCGCGGCCGGCCGCAGCTCCTGTCTGGGGGTACGCAGCGTCCACACACATGGACCGCCTCCAGAAAATACAGAACAAGGTATTACGTATCATAAGCAATGCTCCCCGATACACACGGACAGCGGACCTTCACCGAGAATACCGAGTGGAAGCTCTCCAGGAGGTATTCAAAAAACTCGCCACACAACTGTACAAGAAATCAAGTCACTCGAACAATCCTCACATCCTACACTTAGGCGACTACGATCACAACCATAGATGGAAACACAAGCGCCGAAAGACACTCCTTAGGGACTAGCCATCTATGGTGACTTCGTAACTACGCAAACGACACAATGAGGCGAGCCCCTGCACTTCAGCCACTGACTAGCTTGCTAGCTGAGCCTCTGCCATGAGAACTGGCAATCGCAGGGAAGCCACACACGACACACAAACAAACTCCCAACACATATCACACTGCCAGTTCCTTTGAGGACCATCGAACTGACAAACCTACAACGACATGGCTATGCTACAGGCTCAGCAGCAGCAGCAGCGCAGCAGCGCTCACCTCCTCGACAGGACTGATCATTCCATGACAATCTGGCTTTGCTTCTATGGTACTGACGCATTGCAGCCAACCGCTAACATAACCCTACCTTGCACGATTTGTAGCAGTTAGCAAGAAACCGCTACTGCCCTTACTACCCAACCTGAAACTGCCGCAGAGGTTTTTTCCCTTGGCACTTGCCTTGGCACTTTTTTCCCTCTGCCCTTAAAACCACTCTTCTTTCAAGCTTGACTCTGTCGAGCTTTTTCGACCACTTCTATCATCCTGATGCGCCCGTATTAATGGGTAACCCTACCCAGACGTACGGATCTCCTCGATGTAATTACTAACAATGCAGAGGTGACAGTAGACTTTTTGAGTTAATCACCATGCTCGTACGAGCGTGGAGGGGCTCACATCTTTTTAAAAAAACTGAAAATGTAATCATTTGTTTGTCTGCATATGTACATCCACCGATTTCCGTCCCATTCGGATAAATGCTTCGTGGTGCTTTGGTTTTTAGTTTTTGGTGAAACTTATTGGTTGTATGGTCGTGGTCCATGAAGCTTTGTTATTACTGACGTTTAGTCCAGAGCTTTCGTCCAGAGCTTCCGTCCAGAGCTGAATATGCCATACGCAGCTTCGCATGAAATGGCAGGCGCAATAAAGTTTCGTGGGCCGCGGCCGTACAACACGCAAATTTCAACAGCTACTAAGGCAACCGGCCGTCAAAGCCTTTTTGTTGTCTATTAGGTTGTTTTTCGACCAGCATATAATAAGGGTCACTAAAAATCAATCAACGTAATGGCAGTGGAAGACCTTGACGGCTACATACACGTTCTTGAAGCTCGACGGGAGGCAAAAACATGTAGATCACCTGTCACCGAAATTTAGAGGCAGAAATGTTTTCACCAGCGGAAGGGTCGATTTTAGACGTAGATGAACGCTAATTGGCAATCGCCAAAACCAGAACATATTTAGTAAGTACACAAATTTATCAGCGTACTTCCTTAGAGTAAGACGCTGTATACGCCATTTCTCAGTAGTCTGTAGTAAGACGCTCATCCACAAGCTCTGGGATTAACTATTTTGTTGTACACAGTTCTACGTCAAAAGAAAGTTGCACCTATTACGCCATGACAAATAGTCAGTAGTAAAGCTATATGTCCCTGCCTGTTTGCTGTGATGTAACTGTACATACGGATTGTGATTAAATAATACCATTTCTCATTAATACACTACCCGACACCAAGTGTATTTTTTCACAGTTGCAACAATTGAATCCCAGGGAATATTTTATTCCACTACGCTAGCACAGCTACATGATTCTAGTTGTTTTATACTGATTTAGTGTTATTATAGGTGTTAACGTATTAAATTTTAGTCTCATTAACAACTGCTCCTGAATGAAAGATATGCTTTCTTCCGTTAATTTACGAACAAACTTTTAGAATCCACAAAAAAAATAAAGATCATTTATTCAGAAATGTAAGGAATGACGTGTAAAGATTGTGTATGCGTTAGCACTAAATTTGGAATAAATTTATATGTAAAAAAATAATCAATACAAAATATGTATTTTTTTATTTGTTTATCTACGAAGAGCTGTACTTTCGAATATTAGAGCTGAGATGTAGTCATATAGAAACAGTACGAAAAGTTTGTAATAGTTTAAACTGCGTTTTTACATGTGAAAGATAATATACGGTTCTGTACAATTACAAATTTTATTTATAGTCCACGCAAATGTTTCTGATGCTTGAGTGTTTGTTTGGCTCAGTATTTTGTTTGTGTCAAGAGATAGTATCTCATTACCTAGTTCAGCTGTGGTTTGGATTTGTTGGGTCAGTGAGATGATGAGCAGCTGTAATAGAAGTTTCAAGTAATAGGAAGCAGAAATATTTTTATTTGTGTTTCAAGTCACACACCACGTTCACACAATCAAAAATCATCCTCTGACTGAGCTAACTGAGGTGTATTTATTTCGTGTTTATAATGTACCACTCTGAAAATAATTTTAAAGCACTACATTAGCAGTTACATAGAACCAGCGAAAAGGTGCTTGGGTGTAGAAATTATTTATTTGAAAAATGTGTTGTGGGCAGAAATCGGCAACGTGTAATACCGTGGTCGGCTACCACAAGAGAGACACCTCGTTTGCTCTGGACGTAACTGGTTCCAATCTTGATAACGAAAAAACTTTGACGGTAATGATGGCAACGTGAGCAAACCTTTTGCAGTGACCCATCAAACCTACGACCTCTAATCGAATATGTTCACGAAATGAAATACAAGAAGGCCAGCATCATGGTGCAAACGCTAAGTGTCTGTGACTGTGCAACTGAAGAGTACATTGAAATACAAAGGACAGGAAATCGAATAAACAGGGACGACATTTCAGTTTAAACAAGGGCTCAGGTCAGGCACTCAGTTTATTAAGATCTCGCTGTCACAGTTTCTACCAGAGCCGGGGAGCACTGAGCTAGAGTGCATTTAACGGAATACCCGCACGGGCTCTGAAAAACAAGAGTGGGCAGAGAAAAGAAAGGTTTAGTAGTGGGATTAAAAATCAAGGTGAAGGGATATCAATGATAAGGTTCTTTCACGCATTGCTATTGTCAGTGGAAGTGAGGAAGAAGTGCAAGTGAAGGTGAAATGGAACGAATAGTCTAGGGAGCACACGATATGCACTGAGAGGAAACCGAAGCAAGTCGAAAGTGACGAGGAGTGGTAAAAATGAGATCAGCGATAAACGTAACATCAAAACTGAGCCGACGTAGTAGATGGAATCTGCAAGGCGAAGACGGTTGAGAAGCTTTCCGTCTATGTTGTTACCCTTCTGTACCAAGGATAGACACTTCAACACACAATTACTGCGGTGTACTGTAAGAAGCCATTGTCGTAAACACTATGATATTCCAAACGTTTTTGAGGTGTTTATTTCTTCATGAATGAGTTGTAAGTTATATCACTGAATCACTATGATGAGGCTATTTTCACATGCATTTCACGATAATTCATGTCTGTTGGTAACTTACCAACGCATGGAACGCAAAAGTATAACAACTACCCCGTTAATTAAGTAGAAAATAATTAAAAACAAACATTACCCTTACGATGCATATGACTGCTTTCTCGCCGCTTGGAGCGCTAGTGTCGCTCCAGCTGTCAAATGATAACAACTTTCGCACCAGAGAGTGTCATGACTGTGTATATGGTTGTAGTAAGGCTACAGAGAGAACGCAAGGATTATGTTATTCTGTCGTCTTGCTCCCAAGGAGACATCCTAGGCATCAGTACACTGTAAAGGGAAATATTATAATATTCCTTGGAAGCCCTGGTTTCACACTATTAAAACGAATAAGGTCTATGAATTGCATGAAATTTTATCTTGGGTCATTCCTGAACCACCTTCATCGAATACACCATCGAAATAATCCTTGTTGTGAATGTGATGGAGTAACAGTAGGAGATATGAATGGTAATTTCTTCGAATGCATACTACATGAAAACCAGCAATCGATTTCATGCAACAGTTAATTAGATGTCGCTAATCATTATCAGATAATATATCAGTTCACTGTCATCAACATACTACCTTAATTTTAAAAATAGCTATGAAAATTTGATCTAAATGAAAAATTATCTTGTAGCATCCCATAAATTTGCTAAAACACGCTGTATGGTATACAGGAAAGAAAAAAGACAGCAGTTAGAAGAGTACCTCAATGCGGAACATTGTCTCATTACTAATATACAGTTTCTGCCAAGAAGCGAAACGACATGACACAACTTACGTTAGTTATCGTTCATTAGAGCAAGTGCCCGCCTCCGGAAGCTGAGTGGTCAGCGCGACAGAATGTCACTCCTAAGGGCTCGGGACTGGGTGTTGTGTTGTTCTAGTCATCATCATTTCATCCCCCTCGACGCGCAAGTCACCGAAGTGGCGTCAGACCGAAAGACTTGCACCCAGCGAACGGTCTACCCGACGGGAGGCGCTAGTCACACGACATTTCACATTTCATTGGATCTAGGACTTTATCAAGGTTTAAAGACAGACCAGTGCTAATGAACAATCATGTACATTGCCACGTCTAATCTCCACATTCCGCTTATACATTGAAAAACATCTTTCAATATTCTTTTAATAAATGGTTCAAATGGCTCCCGGAGTACTATGGGACTTAACATCTGAGGTCATCAGTCCCCTAGAAGCTAGAGCTACTTAAACATAACTAACCTAAGAACATCACACACATCCATGCCCGAGGCAGGATTCGAACCTGCGACGGTAGCAGTTACGAGGTTCCGGACTGAAGTGCCTAGAACCGCTCGGCAACCGCGGCTGGCTTTTAATAAATCATTGGAAGTTTTTATTAATCTATGCTTCAATACCTGTTGCATTAAACTGTTTGAACTGAGATGTTGTATATTCACACCGCCACATCTCGTATCATAAAACACTGATTTCAGTAATGAAAGAGGCCAAGAGCCATTTATTTGTCCATGTGTAATATTTAACAACGCATTTTAATTATCTATGTTGACAAATTTAGAAGGAGAAATGAATCCAACGCCCCTGATGCACCTCAGAGACTATAGACTAATTCAGCGCGCATGTAAAAACATCAATATTAAAGACAGACTCTGAAGACATTTGAATATTACAAAAAACAACCCATCGTCCACTGCCGGACGATATCACTGTTTTTATCTCCTGTATCATACGGACGCAACATTACATACGCGTCATTATAAGATGTGTAATTTGTTCAAATCTGTTGAGAAATACGGTTACTTTGTTGCATGTGACACTAGTATTTGTGAAAAACACAGAGTGGTGTAATTTTTTACGTGATTTGTAAACTTTTCAAACCACCCAAACTCTGTCATTGTTATTGACGTTAGCGTTAACATGTTATATATATGTTAAGTCCAAGTTGTTAGTTATAGTGCGTACTCTAAATTTGTGTTTGCTAAATCATTTATTTTCCATGTGCCAGGATTTTTTTTACAGAGCCAACCGTGTCCGACGGGTCATTGAGCGGACAGAACAGTCGAGGGCGACGTTAACGTACTACTTACATTCCCTCCTTGTAATGTTCTTCAAACTCAGTTTTAAACTGGCCCTTAGGTACATTTTCAGTGTGAGTGACGTCCGGGAACTTCTTAGCGAACTTTACTTCTCCAACCGCACATCGCTCGCACAAAGCCTCACTGTTCCACAATGGTACGCGGCACTTTCTAAACGGTAAGGGGAGCCACGCAAGTATATGTTGCTTCCCCTTCTCAATCTGATGCTTAATAATAATGACCATAAAAATAGTAATAATAACATTTACTTACAAGAGGCCCTCTGATAAAACAGTATTGTTGCCGCTTGGAAGCGAGGCATGCCATAATAACAACTAATCGGTGGTAAACGCCAATCCTCCAGCCACACATACACAGAGTGTAACGAACATATATAGCCAAACTTTCAGTAAACATTCTTCACACATAGAGGAATGAAATGTGTTGTATGGGTCCGGAAACGCTTTATTTTCATGGTAGAGCTCATTTCATACTTGTCTTCATAATCAGTCGTGGGAAAACCACAGAAAAAGAACATACGAGCATTGCATGAGACGTTTTCTTACATGGAATGTTCAGAGTACCGTCTTGGTTAGGTTTACTTAAAGTGTTGAACTTTTAGGTTCACTGCCAAAATTTGTTGTGTGATGTCCTTAGGTTAGTTAGGTTTGAGTAGTTCTAAGTTCTAGGGGACTGATGACCATAGATGTTAAGTCCCATAGTGCTCAGAGCCATTTGAACCATTTGAAAATTTGTTGCTTCAGTTCAACGAAGGTAATGTTGACAAGTGACTCACTTCATTGCTTTCGTTGACATGCAGCTACCTTCATTCCTCTACTAGCGTCGAGCACGTAGCAACAACTATTTAGTGTACCTCATGAGTTGGTTTCCAGTACAGTGCAATGGAGGTGTACTCAAATTCGGACTGGCAGTTGTCCATTTTCTGTAGGGATTAGCAGATGGCAATGGCTATGACGCTCAGCTTCTGTATCGGGGGAGACTTCCAGAGCGATAGTCCCTCAACAAGAAGACGTTTAAAGCAATTCATCGTCGCCTCATGGAGAACGGTACGTTTACGCCCACTACTCGCCTCTGGGGGAGGCCTAAGATGAGGAGGACACCTCAGCTTGGGGGGGAACTTCCTTACGCAGTTCGCGACAGCTCTAGTATCAGCTCCAAACAATTATCTGCAGCACGTAATGTTGACCATACGACCATCTGGAGAGCGCTAGATGGGAACCTGCTGTATCGTTCACGTACAGTGTGTGCATGCACTATCAGCAACTGATTTTCCTGCACAGGTACGCTTCGAGAATGTTCGTTCAGCAACGTGTGAACCCACACTTTAGTGCAAATATGCTGTTCACGGACGAGGTAACATCTCAAAGTAGGTGATTAATGTGTAGAAGAGTTGAAGAAACTAAGCTTTAACACGGAAATTAAAGTTTCCTGGCGTATATCCCTATAGCAAATTTTCTTCCTCTACGTATTAGGAACGTTTCCTGAGGTCTGTCCATACATTTTCGTTACATCGTATATGCTTGGCGCCATATTTATACATTTGGTGAATACAACACCAAGAGATTCGGCTACTTTATTGTCGCCGTGCCACGGACTTGTCGTAATACATACACTCCTGGAAATGGAAAAAAGAACACATTGATACCGGTGTGTCACACCCACCATACTTGCTCCGGACACTGCGAGAGGGCTGTACAAGCAATGATCACACGCAAGGCACAGCGGACGCACCAGGAACCGCGGTGTTGACCGTCGAATGGAGCTAGCTGCGCAGCATTTGTGCACCGCCGCCGTCAGTGTCAGCCAGTTTGCCGTGGCATACGGATGGCATACGGAGCTCCATCGCAGTCTTTAACACTGGTAGCATGCCGCGACAGCGTGGACGTGAACCGTATGTGCAGTTGACGGACTTTGAGCGAGGGCGTATAGTGGGCATGCGGGAGGCCGGGTGGACGTACCGCCGGATTGCTCCACACGTGGGGCGTGAGGTCTCCACAGTACATCGATGTTGTCGCCAGTGGTTGGCGGAAGGTGCAAGTGCCCGTCGACCTGGGACCGGACCGCAGCGACGCACGGATGCACGCCAAGACCGTAGGATCCTACGCAGTGCCGTAAGGGACCGCACCCGCCACTTCCCAGCAAATTAGGGACACTGTTGCTCCTGGGGTATCGGCGAGGACCATTCGCAACCGTCTCCATGAAGCTGGGCTACGGTCCCGCACACCGTTAGGCCGTCTTCCGCTCACGCCCCAACATCGTGCAGCCCGCCTCCAGTGGTGTCGCGACAGGCGTGAATGGAGGGACGAATGGAGACGTGTCGTCTTCAGCGATGAGAGTCGCTTCTGCCTTGGTGCCAGTGATGGTCGTATGCGTGTTTGTGGCCGTGCAGGTGAGCGCCACAATCAGGACTGCATACGACCGAGTCACACAGGGCCAACACCCGGCATCATGGTGTGGGGAGCGATCTCCTACACTGGCCGTACACCTCTGGTGATCGTCGAGGGGACACTGAATAGTGCACGGTACATCCAAACCGTCATCGAACCCATCGTTCTACCATTCCTAGACCGGAAGGGAACTTGCTGTTCCAACAGGACAATGCACGTCCGCATGTATCCTGTGCCACCAAACGTGCTCTAGAAGGTGTAAGTCAACTACCCTGCCCAGCAAGATCTCCGGATCTGTACTCCATTGAGCATGTTTGGGACTGGATGAAGCGTCGTCTCACGCGGTCTGCACGTCCAGCACGAACGCTGGTCCATCTGAGGTGCCAGGTGGAAATGGCATGGCAAGCCGTTCCACAGGACTACATGCAGCATCTCTACGATCGTCTCCATGGGAGAATAGCAGCCTGCATTGCTGCGAAAGGTGGATATACACTGTACTAAGTGCCGACATTGTGCTTGCTCTGTTGCCTGTGTCTATGTGCCTGTGGTTCTGTCAGTGTGATCATGTGATGTATCTGACCCCAGGAATGTGTCAATAAAGTTTCCCCTTCCTGGGACAATGAATTCACGGTGTTCTTATTTCAATTTCCAGGAGTGTAGCTCCATTGTGTCACACCTATACTTCGAATCATCTTACTGTTTTGATTCCATTCAACCGACTAATACTTTCACAGCAGTTCCCTGTCAGCATTATTTGTTTATTTACTGCTTATTTATCCTGACAAGATCAGGGCCTTAATGCCCCCTCCTACATCTAACCAGGGACAAGCAAAAAATATTACGTAACATTCACAATAAAACACTTAACTCCATCCGAAGACGTTATGGAAAGCCCAACGGTACCGAACGACCACCTTGTGTCGAAAGACATCTCTGGCTACGGATATGGAGGGACATCAGGTCAGCACACCGCTCTCGCGGCCTTTGGTAGCTTTCGTGATCAGAGGCTCTTCTTCTCAACCAAATATGTCCTCAACTGTCCTCACAAGCGATGAGAGTCACACTGATATGATGATAAAGAATGATACTGATTACTAATTACATAAAAGCTCAATAACAGTAATATGCACAGGCAATAATAATCGTGATAATATTAATAACACTAACAATAATAATAAAATAATGGAAGCATAAGTATGATATTGATTAGTTTAGTCTTTAGATGGTTAGTTTGGTATTAGAAGAAGTGGACGGAAAACTAGAAGATGAGCAAGACGTGAAAGGGTCGACGGTCTATGTTGGGCTGCATGCTCTCTGAAAAAAAAAAAAAACAAAAAAAAAAAAAAAAAAGCCACTGAGTCAAGGAATGAACGATCAACTTGAACGAATGTCTTGCGACGTCCGCCCAGACCAAACGCAACGACACAAAAAAAAAAAAAAATTCGATTCCCTGGGTCGGTGATTTTCTCCACTCGGGAACTGGGTGTTGTGTTGTCCTAATCATCATCATTTCATCCCCATCGACACGCAAGTCGCCGAAGTGGCGTCAAATCGAAAGACTTGCACCAGGCGAACGGTCTACCCGACGGTTCAAAATGACTCCGAGCACTATGGGACTTAACTTCTGTGGTCATCAGTCCCCTAGACCTTAGAACTACTTAAACCTAACTAACCTAAGGACAATACACACATCCATGCCCGAGGTAGGATTCGAACCTGCGACCGTAGCAGTCGCGAGGTTCCATACTGTAGCGCCTAGAACTGCTCAGGCACTCCGGCTGGCCTACCCGACGGGAAACCATCGTCACGCGACATTATTTTTTACCACCTACAGAGCTTCGGAGTGACCGGTGTGTTCTTTCGAGGGGCCGACTAAAATTTTAACTGTTGAGCTTTTCTCGAAATCACTTTTTCCACACGTGACAATGAATACCTTATAAAGCTAGAGATATGGCCTTTAGGTCGTTCGCTCTGCTTGAAACGTTTTGGTGTAGATGGCTGGTGCCTCTGGTATTACCTTATGAGCGACTCGTGCAGAGACGGCAAAGTGAGTTCTCGTCGTTAGCGTGAGATCGCACACCTTCCTCGGGAAGTTCAGTGCGGCTGGCCCCCTGTACTACAGGTGCTTTTGTGGCCGCCTCGGCGCCAGCGACAGCCTCGCCGCTGTTGCGCCGCCACAGAAGTCTCGGCCACCAGGGTGCCTTTCATCCACCGCGCCATCCGACAAACGCCTACTTCCGGAGGCACCCGTCCCATTCCTCCCCCCCCCCCCCCCCCCCACTCCTTCCCCTCATGCCTTTGCCTTTTACGGAACTTAACAGACTCCGGAGGAGCCGCGGCGGCATTTTAAGGGCCTCCCGTCGCTTCTGCGCCCGCGTCCTTTGTACGCAGCTGTCCGCCAGGCGCTCGGGCGAGTGTGCAGAGGTATGGCCTCCACTGAAAGGCGCCACGTGTCCGCCTGGGCACATCGAGCTGGCTCGCGATTCCTTTTTCTCTGAAGCCACAGACATTCTCTATACCCAACAGTGTGGCTGCTCCGTACAAAATAAATTAAGATTGAAAATGTGGGTATTCGCAACAAACTTGTGAGTAAAAACGTAAACATAAACTCTGTCCACTGCCCTGGCGGGCCCATCAGTACCGACCGAACGCCGTGTCACCATCCGGCAATAGTCTCGTTGGATGCGATATGAAGGAGTGTGGAATCGGCCCACCGATTATTCGGCCACAGTCAGTTCTCGTGATTGGTCAGCCAAGTCACATCTCAATTGGCGTGGCGAGGCTGAGCGCACGCCTTTCACCAAGGAAAAGTCCATAGAACTATCAACCGAATCCGAGTCCTCTGCAAGGCAATCACCTGCGCTAGCAAAGAGGTGGACTCAAGATCGTAAATAAAAATTAAATCACGTTTTACTTTATCGACCCCTTGCTGAGAAACCCGGCGTTGCCTGGGTATTTATTTATTCCAATCTTGTGTTAGAGCCAGAGGTCTCCAAACTACGGTCCGCGGGCCGAAACCGGCCCGCGAGGGCCGGATAACCGGCCCGCGTTAGCTGGCCGGACATCCCCGGTATCCGGCCCGCCAAATATTTGAGGTGGTACCTATACTCGCAGTTATTGAGTTTCGAGGCCTATCGCGACCAATATACCGCCACATTGTCGGAGCTCTATCTGTACAAAGCGGAAGGCCGTGGTTAAATCTGTGGCTATCCACAATAAACAGACAGACCATTATCCATGCGATAGTGAAAAAAAAAACGGTTAACAGACTAGTTTGGCGAAAACGTTATAAGTAAAAATATTCTTTGCATTTTATTCTACTCACGCGTCTGGTGCAAGTCTTTCAAATGGACGCCACTTCGGCGGCTAGCCTTAGTAATCAATCATTCTGGGAGATGCTGCTTAAGCGAGGTTTCACTTTCCTTTGATTACGTTGTAAAATACATACAGAATGTGCAGTGACATACTTTTTTGTGGGTGAAATTCGCCTCAATAAAATACACCAGAATTTCGGTCAGGTACGTCCACCAATCAAAATTACGTAAGTAAATAAAAATCGTAGTTCGTTCCAGTGCTAGCTATTCCCACAACCTTAGATTTTTGCGATTTCATTTTTCCTTTAGCCTCACATTACGGTGATCATGGAGTGCTAGGGTGTTTTAATCCCACTAGGTAGGTCTTGGCCCTTATGACTTCGTGGAGGAGTCAATGTGGCCCGCAGACTAAAGAGTTTGGAGACCCCTGTATTAGACCATCTCCTCCTCCCATCTCTCTCTGTCCATCTCTGCCTTCCCCCCATCTCTGTCCATCTCCTTACCCCCTCTCTCTGTCCATTTTCTCCTTCCCGTTCCCTCCATCCATCTCCTCCATTACTCTTGTCCTTTCTTCCTGTTCTCTCTATCCATCTTCTCCACTCCCCTCTTCCTATTTCCCCCTCTTCCATTCTCTGTCCATTTCCTCCCCCTTCTCTGTTCATCTCTCTACCTGTGCTCCTCCTTCTGCCTCTGTACATCTCTTCTTTCTCTGTCCATCGCCTCCTCTCCCGTCTCTCTGTTAATTTACCACTCCCCTATCTCTCCTCCTATCTGTGTCTATATCCTCCTTCCCCCTAGCTGACAGTCCACCTCACCATCATAGAGTTCTCATTGTTCTTACCCCTACAGTCTTTCCAGCAGTAAGTAATACAGGGTGAAAAGTATTTAAACCGCCAAACTCTGGGAGGTTTTAGGGGATATCAAAACAAATATTTTTCCCTAATGTCTTTTTTTCTTATGAGGGGTGTTTAAACCGGTAGAGGAAGATTTATCTGGCGGCAAATTAATTAAAACAACAAACACTTTTCCATTTTTTTATGACCAAGAGACAACACATTAACACAACCCAATTTCAATTACAGTAGATTTTCAAAAATGCCTCTTTTGACATGTAAACGAAGGTTACACTGTCGGATCATGTTCTGTCCGACACGGGCAAAAACCCCATGAGTATTCTAGATTGTTCCTGCTGCTGCTACTATCCTGGCAACCAGATCCTCTTCTGATGCAAAAGGAATTGCGTAAACAAGGTTGCGCTTCTCTCCCCACATAAAAAATTCCAGAGGGGACCTATCTGGGGATCGAGCAGGCCATGGTACAGGACCACCTCTGCCAATCCACGTTTCTGGAAACCGTCGGTCCAGGAATCGACGCACACGACGACTGAAATGTGCCGGCGCCCCGTCATGTTTGAACCATATGCGTTGTCTTGTAGGGAGCGGGACTCCGTCCAGCAATTCTGGCAATGCTCTGGCGAGAAAATTTAAAAGTGCCTGCCATTTAATGGCCTAGGTAGCAGATACGGCCCAATTAGACAGTCCCCAACAACACCGATCCACACATTAACGATGAAGTGCACTTGATGAGCGCTAGTAACTGTGGCATGTGGGTTATCCTCACTCCAGACATTGGAATTGTACATCTTGATGACTCCATCACGCCCGAACGTTGCTTCATCGGTAAACAACACAGAAGTTGGAAATGTAGTTTGCATTTCACACTATTCCAGGTGCCACTGCGAAAACTGTGCTCTGTGCGGATAATCACATGGTTCCAGGTTGTGGACACGCCTTAAGTGAAATGGACGTAACAATTGCTCTCGATCTACTGTTCTTACTTTCGTCTGATTCGTTCCCATGTTACGTGCAATTGCACGAATGCTGATTGAAGGATCCCGTTCCACATGCTGCAAGACAGCTTCCTCAAGTAGCAGCGTTCTTACCGTGTGACGCTGTCCCTGACCAGGTAATCTGCTAAATGATCCGGTCTCACGCAGACGCTGGTCCACAGCAGTAAAGGTCGTATGATGCGGGATACGGCGATTAGGATACTGTTGTTGATCAACTCGCTGTGCAGCTCGTCCGTTGTGGTTCGCTACGTAGTACGCACCGACCATATCGGTGTACACACTCCAGGTGTATCACTCCGTTAGTAAACAGAGACAATGCACTAATACACTGGTGGACAGCAGTTGCCTACAACTGAAGAGCGTAATACGCCCTCTAAAAACTGAAGATTGTAACACTGCCTCTAACAATTGAAGAGCGTAATACGGCCTGCACCGGTTTACATAATCCTCATAGGAAGAAAATGACATTAGGGAAAAATATGTGATTTGATGTCCCCTACAACCTCCCAGAGTTTGTCGGCTTAAATACGTTTAGGAAGCGGTTTCCGCCCGGGGCTTTGATCGCATATGCACATGTCAAATATGTTTCACACAATTTTAATATATTTCACATGTATTTTTACACATATTTCACGTGTATGTCTACAGAATTTTGCCCTGCAGTTTCATTTTGCCACAAATTGTTTTTATGAGGTCGTATCTCTTCAACTGGGTTCTACACAATGACATAATTTTGCAGGTACATCCAGTGGTGTATGTGCCATCTGTCTGCGAAATGGGTGTGAATAGAGTTAGCAGTAAAGAAGTACTAAATTGAAACGTCATGCAAAGGGCGGCAATTTCTCAGGCATCTCAATGTATGTGACGTCATATCCCCTGAACTATATGTCGTGAAATGATACAGTTGTCTGGGTACATTTGGCGGCACACATGGATGCTGTCTGTGAAATGTGAATTGAGTTAGCAGCAGAGAAGCAGAAAATTAAAACGTCATGCAATATGCGGAGTTTTATCTCGCATGCCGTCAATTCTCCTGAACTATGTGTCGTACAATGATGTATTTGTGCAGATACATTCCTTGGCAAATGCGGAGAAAAGTGTTCCGAATAGAGTTGGCAGCTAGGGAGTAATAAATTTAAATGTCTTGTATGATGCATTAGTTTTTCATGCATTTGTTTATGACGTCGTACGTCCTGAACTAAGTGTCGAAAAATGATGTAATTGTGGATGATGTACGTCAGTATGTCAGTACTGTCTGCAAAGCGTGTCAAGAATAGTTAGGAGTAAAGAAGTAATAAATTAAAATGTCATACTTCATACGGCAGTTTTACTGCATGAACAACGAAAATGCAATAAGTAACAAACTTATTCCTTTCATCATTTTAACGGGGTGGTCTGGATAAATAAAACATGGGTATTTTTGCGTGTTGGGCTACACGGATTTCTCACTCCCATTACCCATCCCTTGACAGGTGGGTCGTTTTTACCCACACAGTGATTCTTTCCTGACAGTAAATGATATATGTACCTTTGTTTGAAATAAATCCAGTAGTATATGAGTATGTGGAACATGCATACGTACAACTAGTTTTGTAATTTGTCTGGAGTACGGTTTAAGGAAGGTAGTAGCTCTGTGACAACTGACTGGACATGCTACTCTCAGAAGATACACCAGACAATGAAGACGAACTCCAGAAAAAATGAAAGGCGATGATATATTAGTTCACACCCTCAAAGCCGTTCACTAGAAAACGTCTTCCACATAAATTATTTATACGTGAGTTACTAGTTTGCTTGTTACTTTATTTAGACGCTGTGTACGGCTGATGAGTCTGAGGGAGCGCTGATTACAGCTCCCTCCATCGCTTATCGATAGGGACAGTTCTGCCCGAAATAAGAATAACCAAAGCATTTCACGACATTCGGATCAGGTCACGTGACGTCACTCACCTGCTACTTTGGTGACACTATATTCAATTTCATCGTATTTTGATTTTTCTGTATTATGACTTAGGGGTTATAACAGTATGCCATCTCATGACAATGGTACATTAAAGATTGAGCACGAAAGTCACTCTAGATACGATTTGTCACAATTAAATGTCAGTTAGCGTCGTATCAGTGGTAAAAGGACTTCAGGAGATGCTAACATTAACCATGTTGATGGAAATAGTTGTACGTGAATGGTGTGGCCTTATGGCTAGAGACGTTGGGGAAAGTAGGCTGCATGCTAATATTTTTTTCCATTTCCGCGTTTGTAACAGTTTATGGTTCTTTTTTATTCATGTAATATACGTTCTGAGTATTTCGTGGTAAACAGATATAAGAGCGTGCTCTTTCAGCAATGAGTTTCTTCGGTTTTGTGACTTCAGTCTGATTAAAAAATGAATCACCTGCAAGCAAAACGACCAGCAATGATATTTGTATTCTAGTTTGTTATGAATAATTTTCAATTTATTCCGAACGTGCGGACAGACAGGAACTTAAGAGGAGAGTTTAAAATGCGGCGAGCGAAACAAGCAGAAGTCATGTTTTTAATCTTACATATCACAAATATTTTGCTGTTTATTCCAGATACGTCGCGATCCCCGAGGGTGTGGTTAATCAGTAATCTAAGATTATAGTATAAATTGCTGCGAGAGAAAATAACAGCAATGAAATTTGTAGTCTTGCTTCCCATAAAAATTAAGCTGCGATCAAATCAATAACAACACTTTCGTAAATTCAGCAGTCAAGAGAAAGGTCGCACCACACAGTGAGAGACAATGAACTTTGTGCAAAATAGAGAACTGACATTGAGGTTATGGTGTCCGACTGTTATCTGAACCATAATTTCCATACCTTGCATTTTAAGTCTTACTAAATGATTATTTGAGGACAAAATGTAAACTGTAGCAAGTAACACTATTCAGCAAGACCACTATTCGATACACTAACTAGTATAAACTACAAACAGGTTTTCGTGAATCCTTACAATTCGTGTATGTTCCAGGAGAAGATGCGAGAAACACAAGCACTCAGGTATTGAAAATATGGACCTAGTCTTATTTTCCTACCCCTTTTAGCAAAAGTAACTGCAGTTCACAAAATACACTATTCCACGAAATACTTGCTGACAAATTGTTACCACAGTGTTTCACACGTACGCATTCTGCTTTCAGAATGTCCACCACAACGCCACAGATAATGCCGCTGAGAGCCAGGTCTAGGCCCACGCGAGGTGTGGGATTGGGCCCTACCTCCAAATACAGTAATCCATTTTTATTTTTATTCTGAAGAAGGTTTGACATTATTTAAACGTAACATTATTCGGGGAATATTGGAAATACACAAAAATACTCATTCTGATCAAACGTTGAATAAATGTAATTTCTTATTAAACACTACACATATCTTCGTAGATTCAATTAACCTAAGATACTGTACGTTGTACAAGTTACTGTCGGCGGTATTCGAGCGAATTCGCAATATGGCGCAATACATTGAATCAGAGAGCACAGGAGTACGCAGATGTGTATCATCGGAGTGCCATTAACAGCGCTAACTTCGGTTGCATGTTGGATACGATGTTATCTTGTACTGACAGCCCTTAAACATTCGGGGAAACTGTACAGACGGTGACATGGCATTGAAATTTGTATAGAAAGCAGATGCCCCAGAAGAAATAGCGAGAAATGTCCCGGCGCAGAACAGAATGTTTATATACAGCCGTATCAGAGTAACTGTTCCTGATTTATCTGATGTCGTAGAAGATAAGAATGAAACAATACTTACCAATAATAGAGAATCTGCAAATACTTTGTTTTCTGTGCACAAGCCATTCCTCATCTTTCAGATTGTAGATGCTTTTGTTTCAGCTCCTATCACGGAGATGCTTTTGTTTCAGCTGTTATTCCTATCACGGAAACATTGAGCTAATGCAGTTTGTTTGTTATTATTGGTCACTGAATAACTTCTGCGTAACTTCAATACTTAGTTGTGGGTATTAAGATACGTAACATTGTGAGTGCGAAAGACAGGCTTCCTGATTACTCAACAGACGCTGAAAGATTTGCTGCCGCCAGTATGTAATGTTTTTGTGAGCACTTTTTCTGCATTCATATTTCTGATTTCTACACACATTTTCAGTCAGAATTAGAGTAGAATACAGTAGCTACAAATTCAAATAAAGCTTATAAATAAATTTTAAATTTTCATTATATTTAATTATAACAATTTCATAGAAAGAAAACAGTTTTTAGTACACCTACGTGATGTGCCCTTGCTAAGATCGTGTGCTAAATTTCAGATTAGTTTCTCAAGGAAGTCCTTCCAGCACTTCTATTAGAATATACAGTTTCCCTCATCCCTGTACAAGGTCCAAGTGACACATTACTGCACATTGCTTTATTAAGGAAAATGTTTAATTTTGTGCCTTCGATTACTCCAGGAAACTAGAAGTAGCTATTACGATACGGTACACCTTTATAAAGATCTATTACAGTCAGCATTAATTGGAATTAGTAAAACGAAAATAGTCGTAAGAATTGTCTCCAGTTCCCCTCTGCGGCTCTTTAGATCTAACATGGTATTAGATGAACCAGGTATGAGTGTACAAAGATAAAATATATCGAGATAGAATACTAGCCCCTTGACGCATTCATGGATAAGGGAATTGAAAGAATAGTAAAAAACTGGTTGGAAAAGTAGTGATGAAGACGATCGCAGCTGGGGAACTCATCCGAGACATACACGACGACGGGGGAAAACTGATTCGCTAACAATCTTACAAGTTTGGCTGCAGATGCTACTCAGTAATGAATTATTGTAAAATATATGTATACTTCACTTGATTTTTTAAATCTGGTTTAGTTTAGTCTCACTAACTTTAAAACAAAGGCTAAGTTTAACTGATTCGTATCTTGAAAAAATGAAAAAAGTCTGGTGACAGTAACGCTGCGATATGAGATGTTCTGCCCCAACTCATACCCTGGCGTGTCCACATATTTCGGTAACTAAACATTAGCATACACACCTGCAAACCACCATAAATCATGCAAAGGATAACATATTATAACCCACTTGCTTGTAACATTATCAATGGTGCTTTGGGAGCCTTTCGTTCAGCAAATGTTTGAACCGTAGCATACAGATCTAGTTGCTAGCCAAAATATATTCCGTTGTCATGGTCCCCAAATCTGTGAGCCATTGTTGATGCATCGTTGATGTGAGACGAATTTTAACACGAGCCTGAGTGCTGAATGATCTTCTTGCTTCAGCTACAGTCACCGGAAGAGTGTAAAAGATGCACACAATTACGCATGCATTCGGTAAAAAAAGCTTCTTATTGAACTGAAGGCTTCTAATGGTTCCAAAATAATGTATTCGAAGTTAGTAGTACGAACTGCTTACAAACATTTAATATCTTCTGCCAAATGTGTCGTGATGTTATTATGCTATTCATTTGTAAATAATTTTTACGCTTCAGTGACCTGAACGTCAGTCGTATTTGAGTACATCTACATCTACATCCACATCCATATTCCGCAAGCCACCTGACGGTGTGTGTTCGAGTATTTCCATAAAACTCAAATGTATCCCCTAAAATGTTCACTCTTACATATCGAGTTCTCAAGTTAGACACTAGACTGTCAATAATGAAATGAAATACATTTATTTTGAATACATCTTCTGAAATCACGACTGTCACATCATTCCTGATTTCATCATGAGGTAATTTCCTCTTCTTAGCGTGAACCTCCGGAAATTCACGATCGATATTAACTGCACTGGCATAATTTTTAGATCAAGAGATATTTTATGTCATTTAGCAAGCTCTATAAGTGTTTCATCTCAAGAATTTCGAGGTTCTAATGCTTTGCTTCTGTAGTGAATCAGAGCCAACAACATTAACTAAATGAATGCCATGACTGAACACTTCAAAGATCTCATATACTCCAAAACTTCCCCTACCACAAAAGTTTTTCAACGAACAAATTTAACTTACTGAAAGTTTTAACAGCAATGGAAATCTTATCCATATGAGCTGCGATTGGTTTTGCAGCGTCAACATGAGCACTCAAGTGGATATCAGACATGGAATATAAGGAAGTTCCAAAACACTGCTTCAGAATTTACCATCATTGTGGACTGAAACTAAACAGATTGTAAAAAATCTGAATCACTTCGAGAAAAGTATGTTTCATGAAAACCTTCACCTCCGTGTATTCCACATGAGGCTATGACAAACACACAAAGAAAAAATTTTCCAAACTTTTCCACTGAAGAAAATGTGCCTGTGCTCTTTCATAAGAGACTCCAATATTACTTCCGTCATGATAAATTTGTCCATTTTCTGGTTGGGATTGAGTGTTTCACAAGTGTTGGTCGAATTAAATGTGTAATAGCAACTCTTGTTTTCCGCCTACAATCTACGATATCCAAAAACCGTACATTTATTTAATATTTATCAGTTTCCATCTTGAAGTAAATGTAACAAAGGATGAAAGTCTTTTGTTCAATATTATCATAAATGGTGAAGTCCAACGCTTGGAGACAAGGTTTCAAGGACGATGAAGAAGGAGATAGGGTATTTGTTAAGGTGACGATAGGTAATACGATTGTGACCAGGGAATGCGTTGCGTTTCCTATGGAGGACTTGTTTTATGTCCTGTGCTGTGACTGGAGTTTTTAATTCTGTTCCTGGTAACTTGTTCTAGTGTAGGAAGCGGGGAGTCAGGGTTGTGACTGGCGTATCTGTGTGTTCATGGACAGTAAGGAATTGGGAGTAATCAAAGTGTACGTCTTCAGCAGTGAAGAAGATGGAGACATGATGCAAAGTGATTGGCTTTGCTCAGGTCGTCAGGTAGGGTAAGGTTGTTGTGAAGGATCAGATAGTGAGGGATGGGATGGGTGCCAGTAAGGCAGTGGAATGCTTTCGAGTACTGGGGAAAGCTGACTGGGAGTATAGCTTTAGGTCTGGGGCATGTCTGGCGCGAATACCGGCATTTTTTGGCATTAAGTAAATTTCTAATGTGTCACAGCATTTACCAGTAGCGTTTCAGTGCGTCCCAGTCACAAGTCTGGAGGAAGGAATGATATAAGCCATGAGATTCACGGGTAAGGACTATAGCTTTTGATGGGAGAGGGCGCAATGAGAATATGTGGATTTAGTAGGGATACAGGCAGAGAGGGCACCTGATAAGGTCTGTTGCAGGAAGGCTGTGGTGTGGGGGAAGGTTAGGGGATGGCTTCCGTGCATAGTATCTATAGATTCCCAGAAGGCATTCCAATTGCACAGGAGTAGTTGTGATAAACTTTTGGATGGAGATTAGGATGGGATGCATGGGGAAGGGGTAGTGTGTAGGATTTGTGGAGGAGGATAGGTAGGTGGTCACTTCCAATAGAATTTAGGACTTCTGCAGTGAGGTGTCCAAGGAGGTTGGGAGATGCTAGCTAGGGCAACACTGGTGGTAGTGATGCTTTCAGGGTGTGTGTGACAATGTCATGTAGGAGAGATTCGGTTATGAGACGCCACTGTTGAGTTCTGAAGGGGATCTGCTATGGATGTTGAGGTCACGGGCAATAATATAGATGGGAAAGATATGATCAATGTCATTCAGGAAATGGGAACGAACGAGAATATTAAATCAGACGTGTGTAGTAGCACAGGTTACAGTGAGCTCTTTGAAGAAGACGGTAAGGAATTGTTAAGTGAGTTTTATGGCCAACAGGGTGTTTTCTGTGATGACCAATTGATACCAGTGGGAGAGAGCTGTCAGTGCTGTGGAGGATATAGGGAGAGGTACAGATGGTGTGGTTTGGTTGCAGGAATGTTTCATTGAAGATGTAGGTATCTATGTTGTGTTGAGACGATGTATGCATAAAAAGGGTTGGTGGGAAGAAAGCGGTTTTTTATAAAGGAAACTGTAGTGCTGTTCCGCCATGATGAAATGCTAGGAAACGGGTTGTAGGTGTTAGGGGTAGAGAGGTTTACATGAGGATGCTGAAATAGGTGAAAACGGAGCGTACCTGGTTTCAGGAGATTGTTGCTTTGGTGTTCAGGTGGAATAACGAGTGGACAGCAAGGGAGGGTTTCTTGGTGGGGATCGTTGGAAGGGATGGATATTTTGGACTATGATTGTAAGGGGGCGGGTGTGGAGGGAGTAGTTGGTATGAATTGGATGGTAAATAACCTACAGGATTCGGGATGGAGATTTTAACAGTTCGATCTTGTGATAGCAGTTGTAGATAGGGTCACCTAACTGAAGATACAGTCTGTGGTGGGAAGCTCTGTGAATACTCGTACATGGGAAGTGGGACCAGGGTGATTACAGACACAGTGGGCAATGTGAATTTCTATGGGAGGATTGTAATTGAGTTCTGTGACCACCACTTGTGCTATAATCTTGGGGCCATGCTATGTAATCATGACAGTGATGATGGGGGGACTGTGAGAACATTGGGGTTGTTTGTATCTGTGGGAGGTAGCGAATGGAGTAATAGTGGCATGAGAAACAAACATAACATGGGAGACTTCGATAAGAGCTGTATGGAAGCTGGTATTCGTTGATGTGATGAGGACTGAGTCTTTGCTGGGAATGATTTTTATGTTAGGATTTTGAGAATGAGGGATTAGGCGTTTAGGAATTGATGGTCAGGCTGGATTGGAGGAAAGTGTGGACAGGTAGGGAGAGGATGACAGGGGAGGGGGGGGGGGGTTGTGTTTAGTGGAGTTTCGGTTGGTTTCAGGTTTTTGGATGGTAGTAGTGGCTGTTCTGGGATTTTTGGGGACTATGGGGTGGGTTTGGATATGGTACTGGGCAATTCCTTCCAATGGGCTGGAGCCAGTACAGCTGCTGGTGCTTAGAGTTGTGGCATCTGGTGTACCGACTGTGGCGTGGTGAGATTTAACTCGTGCAGGTGTTGCAGGTGAGTGTGGCGAAGTTAGGAGTGGAGAATGGGCAAATGGAAAGGTGGAGAGTAGGGGTTATGATGTGTGTGTGTGTGGTGGTGGTGGTGGTGGTGGTGGGGGATAAGCAGTTAATGTGATTGAAGATATGGTGGCGAACATATGGTAATGGACTGGAGGACTATTGGTGGTGGAAGCATGGTGTGGGGTAGTGTAAATGACAGAGGTGGTGTGTCAGTGGAGGCAGGGGACAGAAGGTCGATGCCAATAACTGGCGGCAGAGCGTCGTCTGAATAGTAGAGGGTAATGACAGTGCCGTCCAGTGTGATGTAGTGGCAGCAGATAAGGGTGCTGGTGGCGGCAGTGAAGACTATGTCGTAGGCTGCGGCGACGAAAGAAGTGGAGAGATGAAGGCTGCGCTGGTGATGGCTATGGCACTGGGAAGACAGCTGGAAGCGATGACAAAAGCGACAGTGATAGGAAAACGATGAGACAGATTGAGATGATGTACACAGACAGCAGGAAGTCTCGATGACACAAGCAAACTAAGTGGCAAAATAGACACGAATGCAAAGCATAGGGGAGTGGCCCCTACCAGTCTACGTACAAGAGTAGCAAGAAACGAAAACTAGAGGCAGAACCTTCCAGTCAGTTGATGGCAATGCGAATGTTTACATATCGTCGGAAGATTCTTGTTAATATGCATACCTGTCACCAATGCATTGAGAACACTTTCCACTCATCGGAAATGACATCACATTGGCTTGACAGACACGCAAAAATATAACATAAAATATCCACTGCAGCGACTGTGTGCTCAGAGGTGGATGTGAGTAAATACAATGAGTTGTTGTGAGCCTAGCAAGTCACAGAAAAAACTGAGAGGGCAAGCAGCGTACTGCAGAGCAAGCCATTACATGAATGGTCGACAGGTAGTGCATATCGATACTTGATATTCTTACAGAAATACACTGGACATTAATTGACATTCTTACAAAAACTACATTGGAGAATCATTACATTAAACCATATAAAGCACCAAGTAATTGACATCCACCTAGATACTAGCCTAAATCAGTTACTTCCAGCTCTAGTCTGAATAAGCAGAACACATCATAAGCTAGGACAATATATCCTGATTTGCACACCATAGCGTGGGGGCATTAACACAATCGACTAAAAGTCTTTGTCCCTAGTTTCGTTTGTTGCTACTCCTGTTGTGCATAGACTGGTAAAGGGCACTCCCCTCTGATTAGCGCCCATGTCTGTTTATCTATGCAGTGCTTTGTATCCCTGTAGTTTTTTGTCTTGTGTGATCGAGACTCTCTTCTTCATGTATATACCAGAACTTATTCATTACCCGCATCTCGTGGTCGTGCGGTAGCGTTCTCGCTTCCCGCGCCCGCGTTCCCGGGTTCGATTCCCGGCGGGGTTAGGGATTTTCTCTGCCTCGTGATGGCTGGGTGTTGTGTTTTGTCCTTAGGTTAGTTAGGTTTAAGTAGTTCTAAGTTCTAGGGGACTGATGACCCTAGATGTTAAGTCCCATAGTGCTCAGAGCCATTTGAACTTACTCATTCTTTACCTTACAAGTCCATCTAATTTTCAACATTCTTCAATAAAATCACATCTCAAATGTTTCATTTCTCTTCTTTCCTGGTTTTCCAACAGTCCATGTTTCACTACCATACAATGCTATGCTCCCACGGTACCTACTCAGAAATTTCTTCCTCAGATTAAGGACTATTTTCGATAGTAACAGACTTACCTTGGGCAGGAACGTCTTTTAGCCAGTGCTAGTCTGCTTTTGGTGCCCTCCTTGATCAGAAAAATCAGGGACCTAGGCCCCTATAAAGCCCCTAGGAGGCCCCTAGGAAGCAGAATTCCTTAACTTCATCTTCTTCGTGTTCACCAACACTGATATTACGTTTCTCGATGTTCTCATTTCTACTACTCCTCACCACTTTCGTATTTCTTCCACTTACTTTCACTACATATTCTGTAGCCATTAGACTGTTTATTCCATTCAACAAATCCTGTATTTCCTCTTCACTTTCACTGAGGATAGCAATCTCATCAGTGAATCTTGTCACTGATATCCTTTCACTTTGAATTCCAATCACACTCTTGAAAATTTCTTTCATTCCCGTCATTACTTATTCGATGTATAGATTGAACATTTTGGGCGTAGCGTTGCATTCTCATCTAACACCATTTTTAACCTGAGCACTTCTAGGTCTTTCACTTTTATTGTTCCCTCCTGGTTCTTGTATATATTGTACAGGGCGAGGCAAATAAAAGTGGCCTGGACGGGTGGATACGATTGGACCGTCGTGGCAGCATTAACGGAAGAGGAAAAGACCTGCAGTTACTTCCAACAGAATGGAACTACTGCCCACAGAGAGAGCCAAATCTTGGAACACATTTACTCAATCTACTCGTCCGATAGAGTTGTTAGCAGCCAATCTGGTCAAGGCCCTAACCGGCCACACAGATCACTTGATCTGTCATTGTGCCACTGCTTTGCACGGGGAGCCCTCAAGTCTAAGGAGTATCGCTACGACCCTCATTGTCTTCAAGATCTGCAGCACAGCATTTCTGATCAGAGTGCAGAAGTTCCAGCAGTCCATTTTCGACCTGCCTTCAGTAACGTGCTGACGAGGGCCCAAAAGTGCCGAAAAATGAATGGTGGTCAGTTTCAGCATGTGTTATAGTTAGGTTAGTACTGTATTTCCTTTCTTCTGCTGTGTATCTTTGTACCCTGGAACTCGGTTCTCCAAGCCACTTTTATTTGGCCCACTCAGTGTATTACTCTTCTTTCCCTATAACTTAACCGTTTTTTTTCTCAGAATTTCGAACATTTTGCATTATTTTACATTGTTTTAAGCTTTCTTCAGGTCGACAAATCTTATGAACGTGTCTTGATTTTTCTTCAGCCTTGATTGCATTATCAACCGCAATGTCAGGATTGCCTCTATGGTGCCTTTACATTTCCTTAAGCCAAACTGATGCTCTCCTAACAGACCCTGTTTTCTTTTCAATTCTTCTGCATATTATTCTTGTCAGAAACTTGGCTGCAAGAGCTGTTAAGCTGATTGTGCTATAATTCTGGTACTTGTCGGCTCTTCAATATTCGCAATTGTGTGTATGAAGTTTTTTTGAAAGCCAGATGGTATGTCACGAGACTCATACATTCTGCACAACGTGAATAGTCGTTTTGTTCCCAGTTCCCCCAACGATTTTAGAAATTCCGATGGAATGTTATCTATCTCATTTGCCTTATTTGATCGTAAGTCTCTCTTCTATATCGACTCCTGTTCCTTCTCCTATCACATCATCAGACTAGTCTTCTCCCCCATAGGGGCCTTAAATGAACTCTTTTCACCTATCCGCTCTCTTCCCTGAATTTAACAGTGGAATTAGCATTGCACTCTTAATGCTACCGATCTTGATTTTCATGTCACTGAAGGTTGTTTACTTGGCTATATGATGAGTCAGTCTTCCGACAATCATTTCGATTTCCTCACCTTTTCCTGTAACCATTTCGCCTTAGCTTCCCTTCACTTTATATTTATTTCATTTGTAAGTGATTTATATGTCTGTATCCCTGAATTTCCCTGAACACTTTTTTACTTCTTTCTATCACTGTTTAACTGAAGTATTCCTTGTGTTACCCATGGTTTTTTTAGCAGTTTTATTCTGTATTAGATGCTTTGTCGTCTTGTATGCCACATGGTCTGTTGTAGGACGTATGGAACCCCGTTACTGAATTCTGTTGTCTATTTAATGAATAATGTACCAAAGTTATGTTAAAATCTGAGTCACTCCGTATTTTATTACGTTTTTCCTCAGATGTTCTCACGTAAACAGCTAATATTTTTTAATCGATAGTGGATGCGAACTGTATTTACAAAATACGTTTTTCCTTCTGCGACGTCGTTATCCAGACAACCTACCATCGGTAGAAACAGTTTTAATTTCTTTGCATTCGTTCGCTGTATGGTGCTGAAAGTATGCCTCTGGGGTGGAGAGACGTGAGTCGTGAGAGTGAATCTAAGTTTGCCATTCTAAATGACCAGATGTTCTCACGTACACAGCTAATCTTTTTAAATCGATAGTGGATGCGAGCTGTGTTTACAAAATACGTTTTTCCTTCTGCGACGTCGTTATCCAGACAACCTACCATCGGTAGAAACAGTTTTAATTTCTTTGCATTCGTTCGCCGTATGGTGCTGAAAGTATGCGTCTGGGGTGGAGAGACGTGAGTCGTGAGAGTGAATCTAAGTTTGGCATTCTAAATGACCTGCGACGTACCCATATTTAGATATGAAACTAAGAACGTTTGTATATCAAATGTTTGTTACTAAAAGCCACCGTTGATACAATAAATGCTGGGAATAGCCTACGAACCATCAAGACTTTGTTACCTAATTCCACTATGTCGTAAACTATTTATATCGGGAAAGAACGCTGGTTTTATTCAGCCGACAGCGTACGAATTATTCCAAAGTAACATGGTGTGTACTTGAAATTTCAGTGTACTTGAAATTACAGTATGCTACAAGATCTGCTACAAGGGACTACAAATGTCAGGACAATGCACAGAACACGTGCGAGGAAGTTGATTTGCAAAGGTTACCCTGTAAATTATTAACTCAAATTTCGCAGTTTTGAGTGGACAGGAATGATCAGTTTTACTGTACTTCGCGTATACCACTTTCTACCAATTAGTTGCTAGACTAGGGAAAATTTATGGGGGTTTAACGCTCCCAAATGTACTACTAGGTTCTCCCATCTTCTGACAGCTGTATTGTGGATTCTTCGAACTCTCCCTCTATTCCTTCCTCAGAGGTAACTGCGTGAGTGTTTATACTCGCTGAACTAGTAATGACGCTTCTCTTTCAATTAGCTATCCAATGCCGTCTCCCTTTTTTGTTCAAATGGTTCAAATGGCTCTGAGCACTATGGGACTTAACATCTATGGTCATCAGTGCCCTAGAACTTAGAACTACTTAAACCTAAGGACAACACACAACACCCAACCATCACGAGGCAGAGAAAATCCCTGACCCGCCGGGAATCGAACCCGGGAACCCGGGCGCGGGAAGCGAGAACGCTACCGCACGACCACGAGATGCGCCCCCCCCCCCCTCCCTTTTTTGTTCCTCGCATTTAATTTCCAGTGCATCAATGAATCCTCCCAGGTCCGCAATAGCCCTTCTACATCTGTTTATGAAATTATGACATTAGTTACCTCTAATAATGATTTGTGATCATTGAATTTTGTCTCGAATTCTGTTCACATACTACTTATATCAGTTTGCAACTTTCCTATTTTATCTTAATTTCCAGTTTTTCCCCTTAGGGTAGTTTTCGTTTCCCTACTTCCAGGCCGGCCTGGATGGCCGAGCGGTTCTAGGCGCTACAGTGTGGAACCGCGCGACCGCGACTGTCACAGGTTCGAATCCTGCCTCGGGCATGGATGTGTATGATGTCCTTAGGATAGTTAGGTTTAAGTAGTTCTAAGTTCTTGGGGACTGATGACCTCACCTGTAGTGCTCAGAGCCATTTGAGCCATTTTTTTTATAGAGTGGAATTAAAATTCAAGGTGAAAGATATCAATAATAAGATTCGCTGATGACATAGTGCTCAGAGCCGTCTGAACCATTTGAACCTACTGTCAGGGCTTAATTACCACTGTCCATGAGTTCTCTGTAGCCAGATGCACAATCTATTCTGCACTTCCTCTGTCATCATTCGACGCCTTGATACCATCAGCCAAGGATAACGATTTCAAATGCTACAAAAACAATAGCGTAGCTGTTAGTTGCTCAAACTTATCCGTTGCTGCGTCCACCAGCCAATGACAACTCATCTATTGGAGAGACTTAAGGCACACCGCCTCAGCACATCTGCCGCTCATAAACAACCACCACTTGGCCGCTTAATTTTGGTGTCATGCGGCTTGTACATATCTACTTTTCGTCTAACGAGGGTATCTCCTCGATAAGTCACAACTGTCACCAACAAATTACCGAAGTTGAAATTTAAGAACGAGACTCTAGCCTCTTTCGTGCCAAAGTTTTCTATTGTATCTTGGGAAAGATCGTTCTAAAATGGAGGAAAATACTGGACAGAGAAGGCAATGAAGGTCGATTCTAGGTGGATTCCAATTAGGCTTCGTAGCCGAAGCGGTATATGTTGACGTTCTTGTTTTCACCGACTGATGATTGATCATTTTTCCCAACAACATCAGCTTATGAATCATGGAGATAAACCATTCTCAAGAGACAGTAGAAAGGGAGAGACAGAGTGAGAGAGAAAGAGAGAGAGAGAGAGAGAGAGAGAGAGAGAGAGAGAGAGAGAGAGAGAGAGAGATAGAGAGAGAGAGAGAGAGAGAGAGAGTAGGACTAGACACCTGCTTCGAGAACGCGAAGTACACGATGAATATCGGTGATGGGGTTGCAATGTACCAACAGACAAAAACATCTATGATACGGACTACAGCACCACCTAAGATATTACACAACTATTGTAAAAGCAGAATATTAGTATACTTCGAGAACCTGCATATGAATTAAGAGGAATAGGTTAAACAGTTAATTACAGGAGAAGACAGTACACTACGTAATAACTTAGGCAACAGATAGGTTGAGGGACAGGATTTATTGTTATGAAATAAAGTAGTGTGCAGAAGATAGTGTGCAGAAGATGGAGCCAATGTCAATAGTTACAAAGAGAAGGTTACAGCGTTTTGGTCGCATCTTCCGTCTCAGGAAGATAATATATTGTTAGAAAGATCTACGACAGATAGGCATCTCCGCACATAAAACACGTGACACAAATGGTTACAGGAAACCTTTTACTACAAGGGATATCCACATACATAACATCCCACATCTAACATCTAAAAAACATCACTGGAATGTTATGTGTGTTCTATGCAACTATTTGTTTTTATTTGTCCCAAATCTGATTTTATCTTTAACAAACTTGTGTGGAATTTGTTAGGGTTTCATGCTGGAGTAAGAAAGACTTGTGCTTTGCTATATGAGTGAAAGAATGCGCTGTTTGACGGGCTCTGTAGATACTGGCAGGCTTTGACAGCAGACCGATGAACAAGATTCGGACGCTGAAAATTAGATTGGTTGTTGTCATGCATACTACAGAGTTTAAGTTACAATAAAAAAAGGTTCACCTACTTCAAATATACAGATGATTCCATGATAATGTTACAACTTTTCACGGATGGTGGAAAGGGAAAATATATCAATTTGTTGTATGCGACTCTGATCCGGAAACAACCGAGTGGAAAGCTATAAGCGTAAGTCATTTTGCTACTTCTGACAGTGGACCTCTTCTACTGCAAACTCTTTGCTTTCCATATTTTGGGTGAAGGTAGTGTGGACCAAAACAAGAAAAGAATATCCTGTAAAGATAAGCTCTACATACCTTAAGAGCTTTGAATACTGATTCATCTTTGCTACTGTGAAACACATCCCTTCTGCTGGAAAAGTGCTCATGCTTCTGAAGGTGTTTATTTTGGAGCCTATTTTTACTACAAAATTTCTTTTTCATTTGTTCCATACTACCTCGTCACATAATATAGAAAGCAAAGAGCTTGCTGTAGGAACGATCCACCGTCAGAGGTATCAGAACGATTTTCGCTTATGGCTCGCGACTCGGTCGTTTCCGGTCCAGGACCGCTTACCTCGAACTGATACATTTACCCGTCCCGATCATCCGTGAAAGCTTGTGACAACATCACGGAATCACTCTGTATTTTATCAGTCACTGAAAATCAGTAAATAACCTCAGTCGCTAAAATTATAGGTTGCGGCGTCAATTGTACACTGTACTATGCACATGTCACATCTTTTAGTTCTACCTTTATATTCTTACAGCAGCGTTGGTAGTACTTCGGCTCTTCCTATCTGCAGATTAAATGACACTTGGACTGCTAGTAAAAGAGCTATTATCAATTGATTCATTCAGCCTCCAACTCAGGGACCAATCTCTTGGTTTGCTGATATGGTTCTACCGTAACAGCACTTTTAGGTTATTGGTTTCTATTCGTGTCGAATGGGTGGCATGCAGGCACTTGCAGCCATTTCTACCCAACAAAAATAATTACTGTAATTGGTAATCTTGAATGACATTGTGGTACTATTACTATACGTTCTCCGTAATCTGAATTTGTACTCATGTTCTAGAAGATCTGGCAATCGATACATCTGCAGCAAGTTTATGATTTCAGAGGAAACAATTAATTAAGGAGCTTGAAGGAAGTTAATGTATACACTTCAGTGTAAACAGCAACGTTAAATTCAAATTTCACGTAATTAGAGGTTGGTAGGTGCGATCTGTATATGACTTGAAGAAACTATTAATAACGGAGATCGCATTCGATCCTATTTATTCCTGATGACCGGTTTCAACAGTTAAGATCTTCAAAAACTTGTTGTTACACGTTCTGTTCCATTATGATTGTATCACATATGCCATGTTGACATTGTAGTGTATAGTATGTAGGACATTCCACATAGATTCGTTAAAAATAGAAACAGGCTTGCCACAATTAAAAACAATACACTTAAAAAGCACATTTTGTTAGAAGGGATATTCACACACATAATATTCCACATCTAACAAGCATCATTGGAATGTTATGTGTGTTCTATGCAACTGTTTGTTTTTATTTGTCCCCAACCTGCTTTTATATTTAACAAACCTGTGTGCAGCGTGCTATATACTGAACACCATTATGTCACCATGGGATGTGTGATACAGACATTATGGAACAGATTGTATATCAAGTTTTTTGAAGATCAGGAATAAACAGTACCGAATGCGATCTTGGATATTAGAAGTTTCTTCAGAGTGATATTAAAGCCAGTGTTTAATATACTGAAGGATTGTCAAACGTAGCAACAAGATCTATCTTAAATATAAACAGATGGTCTTCCAGTGAACTGTTCGTGTTACATACGAGGTTCTCTGAACGGATGGAACACCCAACAAACTGACAGAGCTCACTCATCCATAGTTGTAGTCAACAAAATTACCTGAGAAACAGTCGGCAGACGATATCACTTCAAAAAGCATGTGACGTGGTAGGAAAAGGGTAGAAGGCCTGATGTGACTACGGTCGTAGTAGGGCAGTCGACTGAGTGACAGAGATGGACTAAGGAAATCATTTTCTTGCCTTTTCATGACTAAAACGCTCAAGACTAACAGTTAATGAGTTATGAGTAACTTTGTGATAAAAGAGCCAATTGGGGCACTTGCAACCGCAAATCGTAATATTTGGGGAGTTTAGGAAGATGCTTTTATCCAGCTGCAGATGGAAAAGGACTGGTGCGACGGGAGGCATAGAGAATGTGTACCAAACCAACTTATATTGAATACTGTAATCATTAAGCCGACCACGGCTTAATAACCAAGGACGTTCTACATTGTGCAGTTACATTAATATGGCCATCTGTAGAAAGCCAGAATAACTACCTTTTACAGCTCAGACCGCCGTGAGACGTGCAGGAAGAGATTAATAAGGTTTTGGGAGGTATTGACATGGACGTGGAGCATGTCATGTACAGTGCCACGGCCAGATGCCCTAGGTTTCCCGGTTGAGGATCCATGGAACGAACAGCCTCATCGAAGTAATCCCACAGATTCTCGGTTGGGTTTTAGTCTGGGGAATTTGGCGGCCAGAGAAATAAGGTAAACATATACTGGTGCTCCTCGATCCTTGTACGTACATTGCGACACGTTGTATTGTTCCGCTGGTAGATGCCGTATTGCCGAAGAAAAACAAATTGCCTGTACTGTGGACGCGGCCCCCCTAGGATATATGAATATATATGTTGATCCATTGTGCCTTCCAGAATAACGAGACCAACTAGGGAATGCCACGATAACATTCCCCATGGCATAACGCTCACGCATGCCACTGGGACCGAGCGGTTCTAAACGCTTCAGGCCGGAACCGCGCTGCTGCTACGGTCACAGGTTCGAATCCTGCCTCAGGCATGGATGTGTGTCATGTCCTTGGGTTAGGTAGGTTTAAGTAGTTCTAGAGGACTGATGACCTCAGGTGTTAAGTACCGTAGTGCTTAGAGCCATTTGAACCATAACGCTCACTCCTCGACCTAGACACTTCCGACATAGTTGGCGTGTGTTGGCTTTCAGACGTTTCACGCCGTACACGTCGACGACCATCTGTCATCTGGTAACGCCACCTGTCGCCATTTAGTAAACACAAAGTTGCGGTATTGTCGTGCAAATTCCAGCGTTCTCCACTGATGAAGAGCGTGGGTGCATCAACCAGGCACCTGCTGTGGAGGTCCATACACAGCAACGTTCTACAAATGGTCATTGAGGAGAAGATGTTGATATTTCCTTCGTTCATCTAGGTGTTTAGGTGCTCAACAGTTGCACATCTCTTCGCTCTTACACGTCCACAAAGATGTCGTTCACCCTTGTGATCTGTGGACCGTGTTGCACCACTGTTGGCTCTGCTCTGGTTTTGTTTAGTGACATTTTTGCTATTCACGGTACACTTTAACAACGGCGGTACATAAACAGTTTACAGACTTAGCTCTGGTTTTGGATAGCGCCATTTTTGCTGTTCACGGTATACTTTAACAACGGCGGTACCTCAACAGTTTACGGACTTAGCCATTTCAGAACTGCTTCCAGCCTTGGCCTAAAAGCCAATAATCATTCTCTTCTGGACGTGAGAAAAATCATTTCGTTTCCGAGTTATGCAAACGAAAGGGCTGTTTTCCACGTTCCCTTGAAACGCTAGTGCTGCCACCTGCCGTCTGTGAGTGTTTATTGCGTGTTGTCGTCGAACATCGCCGGTGGTCACATTAATGTGACTGGAGCACTTATCCCTATCTATATCTTCTATATATACATTCAGAACTTTATGTTAATATATTATAAAAATGTATGTATGTATCTACATATGTTCAATATTTCCTCCTAAACCACTTGGTACGCACATTAATTACTGCCTAGAAAGAATCACTGTGGGGTAAGGACACCTACCTCCCATAGGTGTTGGGGCAGATGCAAAAAAATAGTTCTTCCATACTATGATGTATGCAGTGCACCACCTGTCCAATATTGGTTTCCGTATGGGACTGGCATGTTGTGGAGGAAGTATCAGAATGCGTTCTGAGTGTATGCGCAGAAAGGCATGGCTGTGCAGAGATAGGGGAACAAGGGGAAGGATATTGGGAGGGGAAATGAAAAGATGAAGAGAGAAAGGGACAAAGGAGGTGCACCGAGAGATGGTGGAGGAGAAAATGGAGGAGATGGACAGATATTGGGAGGAGGTCATGAAACGGAGACGGTGGATGAAGAGATGTGTGCCAATACGTGTCATGTGAAAGTGTTGGCATAACTGCCGGTAAATCAAAATGTGTATCTGTAAATTGCAGATCTCCTAATAAACCACTAGATCGAATTCAACCAGACTTGCTGCTCATATCATTTGTTACCTGTAAGTAAGCACTTCATGAGTAAGCACCATCTACTTTCCACAGGGTTGAGGGTGTGGGTGCAAATCACCAAATTTCCTAAGGGGTGGGGATGGGGTGACAGGAAGGGTTGATGTGTAATGTGGGAAACAGTATAGGCAAGCTGCCCAGCACATCTTTTTTTCGGGTTGCCAGCACACTCGGAGGTTGCCTATGAAGACAGTAGTAACTAATCTGCTCATGTTTCACCACTAGCTGTGGTTGGAGGGGAAGGAGCGGGAAGGGGGGAAGGAAATACAAAGACAGTGAAACATTACCCTATCTCTGTAATCTCTGACGCAAAGTCTGTTACACTGGGCATATCTCAGTGGTGCCTGGAGCAATTTCAACCAGTTTTACTATACGCATGACTTAGTGTTTGTGTAAAAATACTGTGGAAGTAACCCCCACTACTCCTAGGGTTGGGGATGGAAATGAGAAAGGCGTGACTTGTGAAACTATATGAAAGCGATCTGTTGGTATTTCTCTTGTGGGCTTACTCAACTTAGAATATTTCTAAAAGCAAGAAATGCGATTTGTCTCTTATTTGAGACGTTCAGTGTGTCGATTAGGTCGCGAGAATTGGCTGTGCAACGAGTAAAATAACTTTGTCAACGAGTTTCGGGCCACATGGCTGAATACCACCGATAAATTAAAAATCATCTATGGAGTCGTATGGTATGAAACAGCAGAGAATCAATATATATGTATGCAATATATGTGGCATATGAATTAATGTTGTAAACTACGACGAAAGTTCGAAAATGAGGACCTAATAGGTACACGGTCGCAGCAGTTAATCGCCATTTTTCATCCGAATGTAACTCTTTCGCTCTGCAATAAATAAATTACGATGGTCTTGATTACATTTTAAATATGGCAGGTGACACTCTTTGTACGTATGTTAATTTTGACAGTTATTAGAGAAGTAGCATGAAGACTCTTCGTTGTTGTTTGATAGCTTCGCTTTTATTCGGAACTTACTTGTTCTGGGAAATTGCAGGATGGAGTATGGAATAACGACAGGTTTATCTGCGCGAGTTCCAACTTCGCACTTCAGAGTGGCAGTTAATTACGCTGCCATTTCGTCCTCGACGTCGATAATAGCGAGGGTGGATATCCTTTGTTCCGGCGAATTACAAGGCTATGCTCCGCCTTAGTCGGCTCCATTGTTGTTTCCAGGTCGGTATTTGGGAATGCACAATACCAGTTCAGCTGCGGTGACATTGTCTTGTGAAGTAATTGCACCTCTGCACAAACACTTATTTTACGAAATACCAGTTTAGCTGCGGTGACATTGTCTCGTGAAGTAATTGCACCTCGGCGCAAATACTTGCTTTGTTACCTGGAACTGCATTCCCCTTTGAAAATGGTAGGCAAAATAATTGTTAACAGAGTATTAATGTCATTTCTACCATTACATATATGTGGTAATGGAGTTACTTGGCAGACTGAGCACAACAGAAAAGTCTACATATCTTTCAGTGTAATTAAAGCACGAAAGTCAACATTAAGAGTGCAAGAGGGATTCCAGGAATGAACACGAGAGGGGGGGGGGGGGGGGGGGAGGTTGCAACAATACACTGAGAACTTGTAAGACGAAAAGAGGAAGAAAACTCTCTGTTGACATGATAAAAGAAGAAATGAGTGCCAGCCAAGAAGACATATAAGAAGAAATAGAAGAATAAGAGGGAAAAGCATCGCTATTGAGGCCACAAACAGCCAATCGGGTTCGACCGACCGCCGTGTCATCCTCAGACAATGGCGTCATTTGAATGGGGTATAGATTGACGTGGGGACACCACAGCAATCTCCTGATTGTTGTCGGGTTAGCACAACTTGCGGATAGACGTAGGCGATCCAGTATTCTCAGAGATTGAGAAAGCTTCGTACGACTTGCGATCACACAAGACAGAACATATAGATGGGATTCCCGTGGAATTTCTGTAACCATTGGGGTAAGTGACATCCAAGTGCTTGATGAGGTTAGTGTGTGGAATCTGTGAACCTGGAGACATATCATCGCACTTCACTAAGAATTTCATATATTCAATCCGAAAGATCTGAAAGGTAGGTATGTGCCAAGCTGTCGTACCATCAGCTTAGCAGCTCATGCATCCAAGTCGCAGAAAACTGTAAAATAAAATAATGCCTCTGTTATATGACAATCAGTTTGGCTTTAGGAAAAGCAAACGTGTTAGAGAGGCATTTCTGACATTGTGCTTCATAACAGAGGCAATACTTACAAAAATAAAATCTCCTTCGTCGGATTTGTCTACCTATAAAAAGCGACCGTCTTTGTAAAATGCTCAAAAATGTTTAAAATTATTACGAGCATAGATAACAAAACCAATAGAAACAGAGAAGTCACATTTAAAATGGTGAAAGGGAGGGATGCCGTTTTGCTTCTCTATTGTTCAACCTCAGTTCGAAGAAGAAATTACGGAAATAAAAAAAGTGAGACCAAAATTCATTGTGACAAGATCAATGACTACTTTAGCATCCAATATAAAAGCTAAAAGAACTGCAGGAACTGTTGACAGCCTATTTAACACAGCACATGGCCTGTGAGTAAACTGAAGAAAAACGAAAACATTGTGGTTCAGCAGAAGTTCAAAAATCTTTGGACGCAAATAACTCATGACAGACGTAGGAATAATAACTTTTTGATACAGGCTTACACAGGCAAAGGTAGCATTTCCAGGTGAAATAAATCTATTAATATCAAATACTGGCCACAATTTTAGGAATACATTTCTGGGAACGCACGATTCAAGGAAAAGGTAGAGAATAATGGATAGTGGGAAACTAGTAAAAGTTTGAGATGTGATGTTACAGAAGGATGATGAAAATTAAGTGGGTGAATAAGGTAATAAATGAAGTGGTGCACTGCAGAATCGCAGAGAAAGGAATATATAAAAACACTTTGAAAAAGGGACGCGATGACAGGACATAAGGAAATATCTTTCATGGTATATGAGGGCGCCGTAGAGGGCAAAAACTATAGGGGAAGCAGAGCATGGAGCAGATCCAAGAAATAACTGAGAGGATGTTGGGTGCAGACGGTTATCTGACATGAAGAGATTGACCTGGGGGAGGAAACACGGCGGATTGCGTCGAAGCAGTCAGAAGACTGGCGAAAGTAACAAAACTCTTACAGATACGATGTTGGATATCAAACTGAAAATCGTGGAATAAACAAGCAAATAAAATTCTGAACGTTGAAAGGGATGTTCTAATGCCTAATGTTGTGCTCGGAGAAGATGGATGCCCAGAGCCTCAAAAATATTAAAAATATTTCGTTAGTGTCGGACTGATAAACGTATCTTCACGTTAAAATGTAACTTATACTGCGAGCAACCTCGAAACAAGAGATTGTTTGTTCTTGACGCTGGTGAGATGGTGAGTAATTTGCACACAGTTGGCGATGTACTTTGATAAAGTTGCGCCACATTCTTAGTTTTACAAAATTTTTAAGGGTTTCCTGGGCACTTGTTGGCAAACTGCCTGTTGGCTTTTGTCTCGGGTTCTTCGGCCGACGTTCGTCTGCTGATTTTTCTGACGTTTCGCCAGCACGAATGGCTGACATTGTCAAAGTTTTACCATCCATTGCCGGTGGTAGACTGGAGCCGAGCTATCTCCCGCAGGCTGTATGTAGCTGGCGCGCCAACGTCCAAAGGCTTCTTATTTCTAGTTGAAGCTTTTGTCATGTTTGTGTATTTCTGTAGCTTCTCTGAATAAGTGGGTGTGATAGTTCTTCTCTACAGCAAGAACTTCCGTGTCACCGAATTTTACCACGAGGTCGGTCTCACACAGTGTGTGAGCTGCCACAGCCTATTTCTCCACCTGTGCCAACCAGCAGTGTTGTTTATGTTCCGTGATCCTAGGGTTGATGGATCGTCCAGTCACTCCAACATAAACTTTTCCGCATGTGCATGCTATGCGGTATATTCCCGTAATTGCAAGTGGGTCTCTTTTCTCCTTTGCCGATCTGAGACACTCTTTGATCTTCTTTCTCTTTGTAAATAGTCTTTACGTCGTGTTTGCGCAATATATTGCGGATTCTGCTATTCTGTCCGTCACTATGGGAATATAAGGCATTTCTTTTTCTAATTTGTCACTTCGCCGAGCGTTTGGCTCTGTTATACTTCTAATATAACCAGTGGACTACCCAGTGCTCCTCAGAACACTTTCCAAGTGTTGTATTTCGCGTCTGAGTGCTGTGGCTTATTCGTCTTGCTCGCATTACAAGCGTATTAATCATGCCTCTTTTCTGGCTCGCGTGGTGATTTGTTAGTTTGTGCAGGTAACGGTACGTGTGTGTCGGTTTTAGATTCACTCTATGGTTCAAATGGCTCTAAGAACTATGGGACTCAACATCTGAGATAATCAGTCCCCTAGACTTAGAATTACGTAAACCTAACTAACCCAAGGACATCACACACATCCATACCCGAGGCAGGATTCGAACCTGCGACCGTAGCAGCAGCACAGTTCCGGACTGAAGCACCTACAACCGCTCAGCCACAGCTGCCGGTGATTCACGCTATGTTTCCACCAGTTTTGCAACATCCCTTGTCACCAACACATTTAGAAATGGTAGCTTTTTGTCCTTTTCTACTTCCATGGTAAATTTTATGTTGGCATGGAGGCTGTTCAAGTGTCTTAGGAAACAATCAAGCTGTTCTTCACCATGGCTCCTTACAGAGAAAGTATCATCGACATATCTGTACCACACATTAGGTTTACATGGCTCCAGGTCCAGCACCTGTGCTTCGCAATGTTACATGGTGATGTTGGCCGCCACTGGACTGAGAGGACTACCCACGGCGACGACTTCCAACCTTTCGTGGAAGGTGCCATTCCACGTGAAATAGATCTTGGTAAGACGTGCACTAAAGTGTTTTGTGATGTCTTGCGGGAAAATGGAACCGATGTGCTCCATAGAGTCACTGAGTGGCACATTCTTAAACAAAGAAACAACATCAAAGCTGAGCAGCATGTCGTTTGGTGCAAGTAGTGAAATGTCCTCAGTCGTTTATGTATCTGCTAGTCTTCCCTTCGTGCGGCTGGAGCAGAGAGGCCAAGTGTTTTGCCACTTTATACGTCGGTGACCCAGGAGCGCTAACAATCGGTCTTAGTGGAATGTTATTCTTATGGATCTTAGGTAATCCATGCAGCCGAGATGGTAGGGCTTCTGTGTTGCGCAGGACATGCAGAGGAATCTGTGCAACACAGACGCCTTCCCCACTGGGCTGTATGGTTTACCTAAGACCCATAAGAATAACTTTACCGTGCTGCAGTGAAAGACCGTCGCAGGTAGCAAGATAACCACACCGGAAATGACGGCGGAGAAGCCTTTGGACATTGGCGTACCAGGTACATATAGTCAGCGGACGCGATCTAGGCTCAAGTTCATTACCAGAAATGGTCGGTGAAGCTTTGACAATGCCAGCCACTCGTGCTGGCGAAATGTCAGAAAAATCATCAGACGAAAGTCGGCCGAAGAACCCGAGACAGAAGCCAACAGGCAGTTTGTCCTTTTTGTGTCAAATCTGTGACGAGCCACCTAATTTGTAGGGACCGTAGCCGGTCTGCCCGGAAGATGGGCCATACAAATCATACAAAGACACCGAAATTGTTTCCAGAATGGAGTTTCCACTCTAAAAGGGTGTGAGTGCTGATATAAATCTTCCTGACAGATTAAAACTGTGTACCAGACCGAGACTCGAACTCGGGATCTTTGTCTTTCGCGGACAAGTGCTCTACCAGCTGATTTACCCATCCACGACTCACGAGCCGTCCTCACAGCTTCAGTTCCGCCAGTACATCGTCTCATATCTTCCAAACTTCACAGAAGATCTTCTGCGAACCTTGCAAAACTAGCAGTCCTGGAAGAAAGGACATGGCGGAGATATGGTTTAGCCACAGCCTGGGGAATGTTTCCAGTATGAGATTTTCACTATGCAGCGGAGTGTGCGTTGATATGAAACTTCGTGGCAGATTAAAACTTTGTGTCGGACCGAGACTTGAACTCGGGAACTTTGTCTTTCGCGGGCAAGTGCTCTACCGACTGAGCTACCCAAGCACGACTCAGAACCCGTCATCACAGCTTCAATTAAGCCAGTATCTCGTCTCCTACCTTCCAAACTTCACAGAAGGTCTTGTGCGAACCTTGCAGAACTAGCACTCCTGGAAGAAGTTTTAATCTGCCAGCAAGTTTCATATCAACGCACACTCCACTGCAGAGTGAAAATCTCATCCCGGAAACATCCCCCAGGCTGTAGCTAAGTCATGTCTCCGCATACATGGAAAGGGGAGAAACATCTTTCCCTAAGACACAACGCGGACGGAAGTGATCGTGACAGGGGATCATTGAAGAGAATTCTGCCGAAAAATAAGACAGCTGTAAAAGTCACCGCAGAACTGAATGTCACACTCGCGAACCGTGTCAGCACCAAAACAACACGAAGCGAGTTTCATAAGTAGGGAGTTACAGGACAAACTGGAACTCCAAAACCACAAATCGCTGATGCAAATGCCCATAAGAGGAGAACGTGGTGCCGATACTATGAAACTTGGGCTATGGAACAGTGGAAGAAAGTCATTTGGTCAGATGAGTCTTGTTTCATCCTGCTTCCAAACTCTGGTCGAGTTTATGTCTCAATAGTGAGTGGGGCTTTGGCGATGATTAGGGCAACCATATTGTGTTGTTTCATGGACCTTATGTTGATTCGGAAATGTCGCATTACTGCCGAGGATTCTGTCACTATTCTGGTTGATGAGGACTATCCAATGGTACAACGTTTGTTCCCCAGTGATGATGCTGTGTTCCCAGACAATAGGTGCCCTGTTCACACACCTCGCATCGTACAGTACTGGTTTTGTGAGCACGAGGATGAATTGTTCATATTAAGCCTCGTTGTTCAACTTTTGAGAGAAGAACGCGTTGTCGCCATCAGCCATCATCGTTATACGAACCTGCCACTATTTTGCAAGAATGATATAAAATTATCATGAAAAATTTATTCCAAGATGACTTGGAGGTGTTCTAAATTTAGAGTTTCCAACAACGTATTAGGCATGGTAATGAGTTGTGTCTTTTCATATTTCTGTCCACCCCTTGTAAGTGGAGAAATGACTGACATTCGTATGTTGAAATCATGTTTTCCCCAGCTTTTTTACTTTTGTTAATTGTATCAGTAGTTGATGCACTCCATGAGCAGCTTCTCTTAACCCCACCAATTTGCAAAGGAGTATAAGCAGCTGTAATCGAGGGGGTAGTAGTGGATCACATGTTATGCAAAGAGTTGGTTTTCGCTGGGAAAGTCTGCGGAGGAGAAAGCGTCGTGCGTCGTGTGAGGTAAAAAACGGAACTTTCTTCTTGAGACTGATTGATGCCAGACCGATCTGACTGCCAAGAGCGTCCGTTGGCTCAAGGACTGTTAATATCTCTAGGCTAGTCGCATGTGATTAAGAATTTTTCTGTCTCTGCTGTGTTAAATACATTCTTAATAGTGCTGTAAGATTATAGCCGATATTTCGTGACCATATTTTATTCATTTTAACAGTTGATTCCTTTCTGAATTTGTACAACTGGAACTAAGCGAATTTTTGTACGTACCATGGTCTTATAGTTCTATAGAATGCGAGAGAAAGCACAGACTCTATCACCATAGATCACTCTTTAAGATCGGAAAGTACTGAAGTCACGATTGACGGTACCCTAGCGTTGTCTTCGTGTCTTATAAAGACTGCCAAGCGCAGGAATACCAGAAAGTGGCTGATATCACGCGGTTCGCGAATGTGAAATAGTGCCGGCTGTGTCCGGTGACTGTGGCGCCTCGTTAGTGCACTGGATGGCACAGTGAAGACGAAGTCAGCTGCAAGAGTATGGCGTGACGGCAACCCACAGAGCATTGATGTGTGGCGGGTGTGCCGGGTCATCAGGCACCAGCCGTAAACGCAGATTGTGTAAGTGGTGGTAATGCGTGCATCATTAATGAGAATAAACATTAATATGGTTTTTCAGGCCTTTTCCTTTTTGAAATTCTAATAATAAAATTCTCCTATTTTAAACGATTTAGCGACATAATCGAATTGCATTGTCGCCATCTCACTATAACTGTACGCCAGAGCCTCTAGCTATAACCAACTCCTATGTGGGCTATTTCTACATACTGGGCAAATGATAGGACAATAACTTGTGTTTACTGGCTTGATGTAGAAAACAGACAAAGCTCCGAAATTCAATTTTTTTGTTTAGCTGAAATCGGTAATCAGTTATATGAAAAGACTGAACTTCCCAGCTTGGCTGTTTTCTACATCAAAATTAAATGTATGTCGACCCTCCCAAGAAATTCCGTGCGTCTTACCTACATGAAAAACAGTTTCAATCACACTCTCCAGTGGCCAAGCCATTGCACATTTACTAGGTCCCTACTGCTCGTGATCGCATCTGGACCATACATAATATTCCTTGGGTGTACAAGATCTGTAGAGTGTGAAAATGGTCGGACCAAGTAATAATATCCAGTAGTCATCTGGCAGACTGCCACTCACTTTCGCTCCGGCCGGTGTGGCCGAGCGGTTCTAGGCGCTTCAGTCCGGAACCGCGTTGTTGCTACGGTCGCAGGTTCGAATCCTGCCTCGGACATGGATGTCTGTGATGCCCTTAGGTTAGTCTAGGGGAATGATGATCTCAGCTGTTAAGTCCCATAGTGCTTAGAGCCATTTGAACCATCACACTTTCCACATGATCCCCTGAAAGTTATCGTAAGGGAACACTGTCTTCCAATTCACAGCTGGGTTGGGAGATTAAACCAGAGGCTCTGCCGGTTTCGTTGAACGTCTTGGAAACAGATCCTTTGATGTGTTCTGTAAGGTCGAGTACTGTCTTCTTCCTTTAAAGCATTGGTAGCGCTCTATTAGAACCAGTGTTTTTAGAAAAACCAGTAGACTAGAAGTGCTCTTCCTAGAGACTTGTCTGTAATGACCACGCGATTGTCGAAATGTCAAAACCCTGATTTTCCCTCCTCTCATCTCCAGTAAAACGACTATTTCAGTTATAACTTATACTATAAACTGTTATATCCTTAGCCGACTGGTGTAGCAAAACAGTATTGAAATTCTCATTTTCCAATAACATTTAGAATCGCTGCTTGATCGATAGCTCTCCTGAAACACGATGCTAGGAGAAAAGGGGACGTGTCACGTTCTGCTGCGCGTGGCGTTGAGCCTGTTTTCCGGTAGAGGAAGTGTGTGTGGAGCTGCACGGACAGAGCAAGTCTGCTGAGCAACGGGTTACTGTTCTGCCACCAGCGTGACTTCCAGTTTTTCTGGTTGAGTATCCTCTGAACACGAGATACGTGGGCCGAAACCGGGAGTGGACACATTATTCCCTTGGCCGACTGTTTCTGGAGACGGGTGGTGGTCATCATCATCCACACATGTCCTGGTGGCTCCAAGATTTTTTCTCTGTTTGTCATCGCACACCGGCTTTAGGTGCTCGGTGAACTATTTTAGTTTGTTGCTTCAGCAGGGCGAGATCACGCGGCATTCTTAAAGACTGATCTTACTCTCTACTGTGTGCGTGATAATTGTCACTGGTTCGGTTCCTGCGTTTGTTAGTGCCTTGCTTCCTCTAAGTCTGACTCGGTTCAGTCTCCTGTTGTTGTTCCCTGTTCCTGTGTCTGGCCAGGGAACTTGAAGAGCGTGTCGCTCGTATGAGAACATAATAGCTTCAGTTTGGTAATTGCCATAGAGCAGTGATTTGATTGTGTGTTTTAATTTATTGGGGTTTTTGACTGCTTGGGGTTATGTAATTTTTTATGTTCAGTGTGTTATTATTCGTCTTGGTACGCTGTGTACTAAATCGCCAATGCGGTATCTTTACTTGTTTTGAGCCCACAAGGTTATGTGTCTTACGAGGCCAAATATTGTTGCATGTATTTCGGCGGGTTACACTTCCAAGCCAAGCTTGTTTTTAAGGTAGGTGATGTTCGTCAGCCAAATGTTCTCGTCTTCCTTCTACGTATGCTTCCGCCCCCAGCGCCGGTTAAGTACTTATCATTTCCAATTCGTAGAATGTTTTGAAGCTGAATCTCGGTTGGCCGCTGAAGTTCTTTAAAATCAGGTGTAACTGGGGCGGTGGCGGCCATGATTAATTACCTTATCATCTTCTAGCGACTTGTTCCAACAGTTTTGTCTGTGTTGCCAGTGTGTAAAGTGATGACTTAAGTATTTCCTCGTTTCTCTTAAAAGTTATTCCTCTGTTCATCAAGCTATCATTGTATGTGTGTGCCTTGGGCAGTGTAAAGACTTATTGCTTAGAAAAGGAGTGTGGTGAGCAGCGTACCTGACCTGCCCTAAATTCGCCCGGACCACATTTTCGGATGCGTGGTGGTGTCATATCAAGAGCAATAATTGGTTTTCTTTCATTATAATGAATTCCTTTTAGACAAACCTGAATTATTTCTTGTATATTAGTCAAATAAACTCTAAAGATGTTTATTTTCTGTTTCCTATCATAAACTTTTGAAAAAAAAACTGCTATTTGGAGCATTCTGAAGTTTTGTGCTTAAATGTTTTTCCTTTTAACAAAGAAAATGAACCTTTGAAGAGATTATTTTATCGATTATCAGTAACTGTTCTTAAATTGTTTTATCTAATTGGGTGGTTTTGTCTTGATATGTCAAGGTCCTGTTGACCTAACTGGTAAAATTACTTTTGCTGAGGAATGTTGATAAATATCTTGATTCTAATGACGTCAGTCCTTATTTTGTCCGGTCCTTCCACTCCTAGGCAACCTTACACCAGTAGTGCGAACCACATTTATTTATTTGGCGTACAGACCTACAAATAAAATAACTCAGTAATATATGAAAATATACAAAGAGTCATAAATGTAGGTAACCCATTTGAAACTGGTGTATTCTAATGTACAGTCTACTTATCCAGTCAAGGTTTGATGCTGTGGCCATGAAAAAGTAGTTTGGGTCACCCCGGTAAGCTCTCAGTTTACACTCCTCGGAAAGACGCGCTCCTGCCGTCGCTCCGGAAGGAGCTCTCAGCCGGTGATGGCCGGTGCAACGGTACCTATTGGGGTTTAGGCCTCGCTGACCGCTCTGCTCTACAGAGAGTTCCCTTTTGAAGCGCCAGTAGCGCTCGGTGGATCGGCGGAAGGTTGAGCTTGATCTCTTTCGTCGAAAAGCCGCGTAGCTCGCGGAGAAGCTCACAGCAACGCGTAACCTCGGTTACAAACCTAGCGAGACTATCTCGTTCTGTGCTAGGGTTAATCAATGCCAGGGGCCCGTTCACGCCGGACCACCGCGCGTACTGTAGGCCACTTCTCTTCCTCCGCACCTCCTTTAGGTGCCGCGCCACTGCACCAACGGCGCACGCTAGGTCGTAGGACATTCCCCCCTCTTCTGTAGGACCTACTTATAGCCTTTTCTTGTCAGAAAAAGCATAATTGTCGTGCTCACCCAAACCCAATAAAGCTCCTAAGCACGAAGATGGCAGATTCCGCCGGTGTTTCCCCCGCCCTAACCCGCAGCAAGGCTGCAGCTAGAGAGGTGCTGGAGTCGGCTGTTCCCGTCGATGTCAGCGTCCCACTTGCCGCCGTTGAGGATGTGTTGGCCGACAAGGACCGGCAGATCGCTGCGCAAGCGCAGGAACTGCTGAGCCAGCGTCGACTGATAACCGACCTCTGCGGCCCAAGTGATTCCCCCACTCAAGCACACTCCATATAACTTTACATTCACCTGCAACTGGTGACTCTTGTACGACTATCCCACTGCGGCAGCTGACTCCAACGGCGGAGCCAGCAGCTGCAGATGCGGACACCGAACAATACTACACTGGGCCCTGGCAGGTGGAGGGCCCACGCCGCAAACAGAAAAACACTACACAAACAAGCGAGCAACCACACTCGCAAGGTAGCCGAAAGGCGCTGCTACCTACACCAACACCCGCACTTCCGGTCAGGAACACCAACACAACAATAATCACGACCCGACCTGCGGTCAGCAACACCACACAAGAACCAATCGCAACTACGCCCGCACAGCAGAAGACTGGTTTTCCCCCAGTCGTAATACAGAACTACGAGGACCTCAGCGTCCTCAACACAACATTTGCGGAAAGGCACTCACCTTGCACGCTACACACGAAGTACTCTGGGGATAGGGCCTCACTGTACGTATCTGCTAGCAACGAATACAACGTTCTTCTTATCTTCCTCAAAGAAAAAGGGATCGAACATTATACGTACAGGACCGCAGAAGAACGGACACAGCAGTACGTGGTAAAGGGAGTGGATCTCAGCACCCCAAACAACACAGTACAAGCGGCGCTCAACTTCCTAGGTTTTGACTGCAAAAGTGCTTCCAGGATGACAGGCTTCCGCTCTCACCACCGTCTACCACACTACCTGGTCGAGATGGCCGACACGGCCGCCTCCCGCGGCCTTCTGCAGATAAGAAGCCTTCTGCGGATGGACGTAAGGGTAGAGATATACGAACCGCCACAGGTCCCGCAACAATGTAATAACTGCCAGCGGTTCGGTCATTTGGCCTACCGCTGCGGCGTGGCACCCCGTTGCCGCGGATGCGCTGGCAAACACGCATCCAACGCATGTACACACATCTAAGAAAACATACGCCGTTGCGCCAACTGTGGCCAAGGCCACGCGGCCAACTACAGGGGCTGCAACGTATACAGAGAGGCGCAGAGGCGGAAAAGTCAAAGCCACCCAACGTCATGACACGTCCACGGCCCGCACCTAACCCTGTAAGGAACGGAGTGTCGTTCGCCATGGCTACACGCCCTGGAGGAACCTCTGCGCCCAGCACACGCACCTCAAATAACCGCTGCGACAACAACACAGTCGTCTCAGGCAACACACGACACTGCAACCACACCGTTACCAACACCAGCTCCCAAAAACAACACAACCCCACCCCCTGAAGCCACTGCCTGCGAACCCACACATGACACACAGGTAAACACACACACACAAAGAACCCCAGAACCCAAAGCCCAGAGAAGGCGCAGGCGTTCACGCGGAAACAGGAACGGGAACACACGTGCACCACATCAAAACACCCAGCGACAACATAACAATGACACACAGACACACAGTCAGCAAGCCAGCAACTCCAGCACACACACCACGCTATCCCCCACCACATCTGACACACAGGCACCTCAGAATGTTACGCATAACAGCAACACAAGCGCCAGCCCACACGTAACGCCAACACCCGCGCCAGCGGCCGCCAACACCTCAACTGAGCCACAGGCCGACACACACAACACCAACACAACATTTGAGGGTCTATTGGAAACAATATTCCCCGATCACACGACCGCTCAGATCTTTAACAAGATCATGGCGGCCGTCGCCACACTCTTCACACAGCTCATGTCTGCTCAACCTGGGCAGTACTGGGCCGCCATAAAAACAGCATTCACCACACTGTTTACACCCATACATGGATAACACGCCACATCCCGCCCCCAACGCAAACAACCGAACACTAACACGGATCCTGTTCTGGAATGCAGACGGGATCAACAACAAAAAGGCGGAATTTGCCGCGCTCATGGAGCGTAAGGGTATCCTTATCGCACTACTGAGCGAAACTAAGCTCAAACCACGCAACCAACTAAACTTCACCGGCTACTGCGTCTATCGCACCGATCGACGGGACGGCTCTGGTCATGGCGGAACAGCCATCATCATACACAAAGACATAGAACACACAAACATAGTACTCCCTGAACTTGAAAAACTAGAGGCGACCGCCGTCAGGGTCAAGTTCAACGGAGCCTACACTACATTGGTGTCAGTATACAACAGCCCTAAAAACATTATAACACGCGACATCAGCACAATACTCAACATATCACCGCGCGTAATCGCCGCTGGAGATCTTAAAGCAAAACACCCGGACTGGAACTCACGAATACGAAACTCCAACGGCAAGAAACTATACGAACACGCACTAGGACGAAACTACATCACACTAGCGCCGACCGAACCGACGCACATTCCCTACCGGAGGGGACACAGGCCAGACGTGTTAGACATGGCCCTCATCAAGGGCATAACAACGACACTCTACGTTGCTGTTGAAAACGATCTGCCCTCAAACCACCAACCCATTGTACTGTACATTGAAGAAACACTGCAGCACATGGAACAACGCAGGATGTTAGACTACAGGCGCGCGAATTGGACCCAGTTCAAGGGAACGCTTGACACCCACCCACGCGATTAACGAGACAGTCCAAATTGACGAGGCAGTTGAAACCCTCACCGGCGCCGTCCAGGACGCAATAGCCGACACCATACCAATCCGCACGCCACGACAACACAGTGCAGCCCTGCCCCAGGAAATCCTGGGCCTAATCTCAATGAGGAACAGCCTCAGGAGACATTGGCAGCGTACCAGGCGCCAGCACTTCAAACAGCACATTAACAGGCTCCAGGGTATAATCCGGGAAAAAATACAAACATTCAAAACACAACAGTGGGACCAGAAACTCGCAGGTCTGGACACCACGCGACCTGGTGTGTGGCAGCTAGCCCGACACTTCACCAGGGAGAAACTGTACACCCCCACGCTACAAGGTCCCGACGGACCAGCATATTCTGCGGAAGAAAAAGCGGAACTGATGGCCCTCACACTCGCAGCGTCATTCACACCGAACCTGGATCCCTCAGACCCAGCGTTCACACTTGCTACGGACCAGGAGGTCACACGCATCTTGGCCCAACCAGCGCGCAACAACATCCGACAAGCTAGTACAGCCGAGATCAAATGGGCCATCATGCATACCACCGCTAGGAAGGCCCCTGGTCACGATGGCATTCAAAACCGTGTCCTCCAGGAGTTCACGGACAAAGCTGTAGAATACTTAACACACATAACGACGAATGCCATACTCAAGCACCAACACTTCCCCGCCTTTTGGAAGACGGCCAAGGTCCTGATGTTCAGGAAGCCGGGGAAAGACCACTCCCTCCCACAAAATTACCGACCCATCAGTCTGCTGAGCGCGTTCAGCAAGATCGTTGAGAAGGTAATACTTAAACGACTCACGAGGCACTGCATCACAAATGACACCCTGAGACCGGAGCAATTCGGTTTCAGGAATCACCACTCAACAACACAACAACTCCTCCGCGTCGTTGAATACATAACACACGGATACAACACAAACAAGGCAACTGGGGCGGTGTTCCTGGACATCGAAAAGGCTTTCGATCGTCTATGGCACAAACGGCCTAACACGCAAACTTAGTGACGCAGGGTTCCCCGACGGGCTCGTACGTCTCATACACTCATATCTCACGGACAGGAGTTTCAACACCGACGTGCAGGGCAAACAATCGACACGACATGGTATACAGGCAGGAGTACCCCAAGGAAGTATCCTAGGGCCCTTACTGTTTAACCTCTACATTAACGACCTCCCAGCTACACATAACACGACGGTAGCAATCTACGCGGATGACACTGCCATCCTCGCGCAAGGTTGGAAGCCGTCTAACATTAACTCACGACTACAGACTGCACTCAGAACGGCGGAGCCTTGGCTGGTGAAATGGCGTGTTAGAGTAAACTTCGACAAGTGCGAGGCCGTTCTGTTCACTAGAAGAGCGAAGCAACTGCGCAAACACCAGTACTGCAACCCAATAATACTACACACACGCCCAATACGTTTCCGCGAGAAGGTCAAATACCTCGGTGTCTGGCTGGACACGAAACTACTCTGGGGGGACCACATCCAACACGTGACCAACAAAGCTAACGCGAGGCTCAAACAGCTTTACCCTATGCTTAACAGGCGTAGCACACTGAACAGGAGGGTGTCCAGGTCCATGTACATGACACTTATTAGACCCCTGATGACGTACGCAGCCCCTGTCTGGGGATACGCTGCGCCAACTCGCCTGCGCCGTCTGCAGCTCATACAGAACAAAGTGCTCAAAATCATAAGCAACGCTCCGCGCTACACACGCATCGCGGACCTTCACCGGGAATACCGGCTAGATACCATCTTGCAGGTATTCCAAAAACTCTCCACACGACTGTACAATAACACGAGACACTCGCGCAACCCGTTTATTCTTTCTCTGGCTAACTACGACCACAACCGTAGATGGAAGCATAACAGACCAAAGACATTACTGGCTAGGAACTAAACATCTATGGTCCATAGAACGCTAACACGACAGTACTGGCGACCCCCTGCAACACAGTTATTACTGGGAACCCAGATGTGCAACCAGCCGAAAATCAGGCAACCGGAGGGAAACCGTACTGTACATAGCACGCAAACCAGCCACACACACCCCCTACACCGTCTGTGAGCCGATCTATGACCGATCGCCCACTAATCTACAACGACCTTGAACTGTTGCAGGGACGCATCAACCGCAGTAAGCGCCACAACAAGCTCCAACAACGACAAAGGTAACGATGCACGATACCTCGAACTAACACAGCCACACCTTGCATGCACTGTCGCAGATAGCAAGCCGCTATTGCCCTTACTACCCGTCCTACTGTCGCAGAGGTTTTTTTCCCTTGGCTCTTGCCTAGACACTTTTTTTCCTCTGCCCTTACAACCGCTACCCTTCAATCGTTTTCGACCACTTCTATCTCCCGATGGACCATGTTAATGAGTAATCTTACCCAGACGCATGGACAACATCACAACCCGCATCCTGTGACGCCAGATTAAAAAAAAAAAAAAAAAAACAAAAAAAACTAACTTGTTTACGGAGGTGACAGTAGAACTTTTGGTCTGGTCACCACGTTGGTGTGGGCGTGGAGGGGCCCCATCCTTTAAAACTCCTCGGAAATGTGCCAGATGGTCTTATTCGTTGCTCCTCGGTCACAGCTCCGGATGGGCTGCTTACCGTTTAAGCAGGCTATATGCACACACTCCGGGTCTTGTTTGGATGCAATTTATGTCCCTCCACTCCAGCCATGGGGGTTTAAAGCCCTTGGGTCTCTGCAGAGGATCAATATCATATTGCACCGCAGGTGGAGCATTTGTAGTCCAGACTTCAACAGCAACTTGTCTAAGATAGCAGCTTAAATAAATGTTAATTTCGCACCTTACGTGAGATTTTATACATCATAACAAGTAGATGGATATGTCACTGACATACTTTGGTGATAGTGAGCAGATTTGCCTACCAAATGTACAGCAGGTTAAAAAAGCTCCTGGAAGAAATGCTTTAGTTTGGGACAGACTCGAGGTGTGAAGCCACATCCCGCATACAAAGAAAGGCTTTTAACAGGGATTGGTGACCGGCAGTGCGGGAAACAATGAATGCACCAGGTGATACATCGAAGGGAGCAGGTAACGGTCCACCGGTGCCTGCGACGGAGAAATCCTTTAGAAAATTGCGTTGTGGAATTTTCAGATGGATACAAACAGGCTGGAGAGGCAGTTAAAAGGTCGCATTTACTTATCTCGTGAAAGGCCCAGGGTAGTCTCCTGATGTACGCATGTAACTTCTAGGCGTCAGGAGTGGGCGCAAAACGTCCGATTGGCTGAAATAAACTTGTACTCGTAAGGAGTACAAGTGGCGAGAGTGCGGCACAGTTTAAAGGTACGCCTTTTGTGATTGGCGGGGGTAGTTTCCACAAGATGAAAGGAATGCTCCCATTGGTATGAAAAGGCTGTGATGAGAAGCACAAGAGGACAAATGTAGTTGGGGGGAGGGAGGGGCGGACAGTTTTTGCTAAGAAAGACAGAATACCGAGAACTTCAGGGACACTCCTCTGAACCTTCGTTAAGTGTAGTACAGGGCGCATAATTCTAGAGACCACAGTTCACTACCGTACAATGCCACGCTCCAAACGTGCATTTACAGAAATTTGTTCCTCAAACTGAGGCCTGTGTTTGATTCTAGCAGCCTTCTTTTGGTTAGGGATGCCCTCTTTGCCTATGGTAGTTTAATTTTTGTGTCATGTTTGCTTCGTTGCCATGTGTTACTTTTCATCTAACGCAGGAATCAACTAAATAATAGGAAGCAGGGACTTAGGAAGAACAAGGAGACAGTGAAAAGTGAAGACATGCACAAGAGTTTAATCCACAAATTACAGAGAAGAAGGTATCAAAATAGCTCAACTTAAGGCACCCAGATACAGAAGAAGTATTTCTGAACCCTCTTAATTCTATTCACAGGGACTGATGACCTTAGCAGTTAAGTCCCATAAGATTTCACACACAGTTCTATTCACCGACAAATCCTATTCATATTGGAAATCGAGAAGGTGGGATGCCTTCCTTTTTGGATGTTTTGGTTCAGCGTAAAGAAAATGACAGTTTGGAGCATGCAGAACATCGGAAACAGACACATACGGATAGCGGCCACCGTCCATCTCAGACCTGTGGTTTACAGAGTGTACATGATTGCTGACGAGAGCAGTCTCCAAGACAAGCTTTTAAACTTAAAGAGAGTGTTTAAAGCCAATGGATATTTCCACAGGAAATACATACGGTGCGACGAATGAAACCAAAGATGGACACAAGACATGCGCAAGAAGACAGAAAGATTTATATCCATAACTTTTCTGCCATCTTTGGGAATCCTGTCGGTAGTAACCGGACGGATCGTCAGCAATTGCAAAGTAGAAGTGGTTATTCTTTCTTCTCCGAGGGCAGTGGCTCTTTTGGGTTTCTTTAACGCTTATTATTTTGATGTACTATATGCATTGTGCCTCAAGGGAACACCGAGAAACTTTAGAAACATCTTCCTTAAACAGAAGCAAGTAAAAAAGTCTGGTAAACAGCGAATCTAAAATACATAACTTAAAAAAGATGAGCACTTACTCATTTTCGATACTGTTAAACGGAACTCTTTTAGTGCATGGTCTTTGCTGTGCATACTTTGAAAGTATTGATCAGAACAAGGAAAACCTGTGTAGTAAACACACAGCTATGAGCTCATGTTTATCTCCGCTAGTGTGAAACATCTCTTTTACTGAACAGGTGCTCATAGTCTTTAGAGTACGCATTTTACAGCCCATGCTTACTAGACTTGTTTCGTTGTTTTGGTTCATACTAGTTCCTTGCAGTGGAAGAGATGTGTCTCATAGTATCGAAGATAAACAAGTGCTCATACCTCTCTTAAGGTATGCTCTACAGAGCCCTTGTTTACTACAACATTTTTTCTTGTTTTGTTGTATGGAACTTATCCCTAATTTTGTCGTAGTTTTTGGGACACTATATATATTCCCTCGAGAGACTCGGACTCTGTTGTGTATCCGACTGCTGGCGAGTGACAATTGGGAATTTTGGGCATTTGGGCAGACGAGTAACAGGTAGGGCGTCCGTGTTGCCGAGGTGGTTTAGGCAACCGCTCGCTTTGAAAGGCAGAGAGGCAGATCCGGGTTCGGGTCCCGGTCCAGAAAAAATTTCCAACTTTCACCACCGAATTATTTCAATGTCCAATTGCGGCTGGCGTCGACCTTTCCTTTAAAAAAAAAAATAGTTTAATGCTCTGGAAGGCTTGGGTTTACGAGATACCGTATGAGTGTGGATGGACGAATCGCACAGACCATGAAAGATGCATATAATACAGCAGGTACGTGCAGCTTGCTCAACCTATAAATCAGCTGTGGCAGAACACTGTACTGCTATTGGTCACTTTATGCTGTACATGCGCGGTTGCGCTGTCCGCGAATTTAAAACACAGGTACTAGTGCTAGAGCTTCAGTCTTCCTGCTAACTCTTAAGATGGCCAAATGGTATACAGCCAACATATTGGAAAAAGAACTGAAATTTATGCAGCTGCAAGTCCGAAATTTAAGGGAGCTGTAATGAGGTTATTCAAAAGAACTGGCTTTTACTCTTCCAGTTTTGGGTAACATATCCCTGGGATAGTCTGAGATGTATATCCAGGACTGCTTACGGAGTGTGACATTTGGAAGCCAATACGATTGGTGAATGCCTTGTTCACGGCACACCTGTAGCAGGGCTGGTTTTTCCATATTCCGTATTCCAGTATGCGTCGTTACTTGATGGGACGATCTGCTTCGCCAGAAAGGACGATGCACAAATCATCTGCATGTGATTACGCTTCATATTTATGTCCGAATAATAGGAAGCATTCGAGGTTAGCATGGAAGTGTTCCAGAAATCGCCCGCAGTGGCTAACATATATAATGTCGTCGATAGCGGCGGCCTTGTCTCAGACCACGAGATGAGAGATGTAAAGAACTGATTACACACTGTTCTGGTTTCCTTGTGCGAGATGCAGCCCATTATGATCCAAACGAAGTGGAGCTCAAAGCCGATAGTCCGACTACATTATTTTTGATAGAAATGCTCGATACGATCATAAGCATTTTGTAAAGCCTAGAAATACGAAGAGTATGGAAGCATTTGTACACGACGCCATTGATGTAACGTCTCTGTACAGTACAGGAACTTTTCCCGTGGATCGACCCTGTACCTCATTCTACTAATTGTCTCCCCGTATTAGGACAGAATAAATCAGTAGGAGTTGTTGTCCCAGTACGTGCGAAAACCGTTCATAAAAGCTCGTGGAAATACCGTCTGTTCCAGGCGCCTCATTATTTGGAGCCTGTTGTGAGATTTGCACTAGTTCTTCTATGTTGAGCATTTGAGAAGATTTGGGGATACTATACTCCGTCATCTACAGATGATCTGGGCTTCGAGTAAACCAAGTCGGCACTTGTGTAGCAGGGGCGCCTGTGCTGGTGTAGGATTTTTGAAAAGGCCGGGTATGTTGTCTTTTGTGTATTATAAAACTGACCCTGTAGATCTTCCAAGGTGACAATGAGTTTTATTTTTTAATTTCATGTTATATATTTAACGTATGGTAACGCTGTATCTCTCCATGTAACTGCTTATCCCTTTGTGGCTACCCAAGTAAGCCGGACAACTGCAGCCTTTTACTGTCTGATAAATGCTATGTTCTGTCGTAGATGATCAAAATACCCATGTAATTGTCTGAGCACTGCAAAACAGTACTCTTAGTGGGTCGTCTTCATTGAGTCTTCAACCAAATGTAACGCTTTAAATAACTGCAATGCTTTAAATAATTGGTGATTTTCGGCTTGGCATAGCTGAGCGACTTTTCAGTTCTCTTTTTCTATCTTGAGTGGCAAAAAATTCATTTGTCCTAAAGTGATTCTATCCCACGATGTAATTCTCCGTCTGTTGGGCAACTTTTGTTTACATGCCACAAATTTTTTAGCTCTGTAAATAAAATTGTCATGTATGGCTTTACGGAAAGTGACAGGCGGAAAAAACTGAGAAATTAAATGGTAGTATTTCACGGTCAACCACATTTGTGTGTGAGAATATAAGCAATCAAGGCAGCTAACCGCGGTAGCTGCGACATTGGCAAAGACCGACTGCAATAGGTGCCATTTGTGCCACGCATCCACCAACTGTAGTTTGTTCGTAATTCAAATTAAAATTAGAATTTTCCTGCCCTTGCTCGATCGCCCCCTATAGTCGCAAGCGAAAGTTGTGAGAAGTTGGATTAGCTGTACTGTAAATAACTTTTTTCTCTCCCTTCGAGCCGTCGAGCCTTATTGGGCATAAACATTCTCAGTTTCTACATCAAAGATATGGAAAGTTACGCCTCTACAGAATGGGAGTATAGCTGTAGGTATGCATGGTATTCCTTGGGTGAACTGATATAGTGCAGCGACTTTCGACGTGACATTGATAACTGAGTAAAATCTGGTGGCCTTCCCAGCCACACGAGAGTATACTTTCTGGAAAAAGGCCACATCGCCGTAGATGCTTCAATGTCTACAGTTTATTTGGTGGTAAAAGATATGCTATTTACATTTATAGTAGCAAAAAGGAACGTTTGCGCATTGACGATTGTTACATCAGCAGAAACGTCTTCAGATCAGAGAACCTTTCGGTCATATTCCAAGTCCGAGTGTATAATTTTATGTTCCGTTTGTGATTCAGCTGGAGAGTGCGTGTTCACTGCTGTATTCACATTGGTATCTTTTTTAGCTGGCATTGGAAGATCTCTGGTTTGTTTTTTAATGATTTCCTAGTGTCTTGTTGTTTTCATTCCTGTTATTTATGCTTAACCTCTTGATTTTATGCCAGGTCTCCTTCAGCTCTCGGTTGTCTCTAGTCTGTACTCGGCTGAGATGAAATCTGTAATAAATTTTTCTTGTTTAATTAAGTACTATGCAGAGATGTACGTATATCCTTGATCTCGATGGATTAATTTCGTTCTTATTTTATGTGAAACAAAGGAAGTTGTCAGAGTCTCGCTTACTTCCCGCTCATTCTGACTAGCTGGATGTAAGAACGCCATATTTATGTCTTTAAGGTAATTACGAATAATAATTTTGATACTGAGTTAAAATGACTTACTATTATTGACTGTGTATCTTACGTTATACGTTTCAGCAGTTTCATAGAGTTGGGAAGCGGAAGTACGGGGATGTGATGATTACGCGCCGTCAGCATAGTACCATATACATGTTTGTATCCTTTCTCTTAGAACCTGCAGTCTAAATTGTTTTTTATTCGAAGTCCGATAATTCTAGGTGTGCAATGAGACATATTCCATCGTATTATACTACTTTTAAGACGGTCAACCCTCATCCAATTTGTCGCTCTCCTACAGCGATCTCCTCACCTGGTTTCATAGTAACGGGAAAAATAGCGATAAGACGCTCAGAATTAGCTACAGTGGGAGTTTGTTCAATTCATGTCTCAACTGAAAACTAAACAAAATCATCTTCACTTTCGCTGCGGCCTTCGTGATTTTCCGACCTCAGAACAGTTACCATTCTGAGGCACTATGCAATCTAGCATCCTACCTTTATTCTGACTACACATTTCTCGTGGGAAATACCACACTGGCTCCCTTGAGAGCATATTAGATGTTACCGCATTGTTGTAATTTTTATGTCTTTATTTCATATGTGATTGACCAGTGTAAAATATGGGAAAAACGTACGACAAATACGACAGTTAGGTGCAGATTGTAAAGAGGAACAGATGGTCAGTAATAGCAAAAAGGTTTTATTCAAGCAACTAGAAAAAATTATAAAATTAAAAGGATTGTTGACTGAGCTCAACGTTCAAAAACGGGAGAGCACGATGCCGTCTGTTAGAACAGTTTATGTGTGATTAGATTCAATTGCAGTCATTACTCATTCAATAGACTTGCTTATCACTGTAGAACTAATAAATTCCTTATCAGCGAGTTATAACAACAGTAGGTAATTTGCGATACAAAATGGCTAAATTCACGTCGCTGGTGTGCCGTAGTGGCGCAGTGCTGTTTCACTGTTTTAGCTGAGCCATATACATCTACATCTACATGGTTACTCTGTAAATCACATTTAAGTGCCTGGCAGAGGATTTATCGAACCACCTTCACAATTCTCTATTATTCCAATCTCGTATAGTGCACCGAAAGAACGAACACTTATATCTTTCCGTACGAGTTCTGATTTCCCTTATTTTATTGTAGTGGTCGTTTCTCCCTATGTAGGTCAGTGTCAACAAAATATTTTCGCATTTGGAGGAGAAAGCTGGTGATTGGAATTTCATGAGAAGATTCCGTTGCAACGAAAAACGCCTTTGCTTTAGTGATGTCCAGCCCAACACTCTCTCCCGTATTTCGCGATAATACAAACGTGCTGCCCTTCCTTGAACTTTTCGATGTTTCCGTCAATCCTATCTGGTAAGGATCCCACACCGCACAGCAGTATTTTAAAAGAGGACGGACAGGCGTAGTGTAGGCAGTCTCCCTAGTTGGTCATTTTCTAAGTGTCCTGCCAATTAAACGCAGTCTTGGGTTAGCCTTCCCCAAAACATTTTCTTTGTGTTCCTTCCAGTTTAAGTTGTTCTTAACTTTAATTCCTAGGTTTTAGTTGTATTTACTGCCTTTAAATTTGACTGATTTATCGTGTAATCTAAGTTTAACGTATTCCACTTAGCACTAATGTGGATGACCGCACAACTGCCAATTTTCGCACCATGCAGATATCGATTCTAAATCGTTTTGCAATTTGTTTTGATCTTCTGACGACTTTATTAGTCGATAAACGACAGCGTCATCTCCAAACAACTTTAGACGCCTACTTAGATTGACTCCCAAATCATTTAATTGAATAAGGACCAGCAAAGGGCCTATGAAACAACTTTGGGGACTGCCAGAAATCACTTCTGTTTTACTCGATGACTCTTCGAGGTAATTCATAATGTATGAACACAATATATGTTCCAGAATGCTGCTGCATATCGATGTTAATGATATGGGCCTGTAAGTCAGTGAATTACTCCTACTACCTTTCTTGAATATTGGTGTGACCTGTGAACCTAGCGAACGGTTGTATATGATTGTTAAGTATGGAGCTAATGCATCAGCACACTCCCAAAGGAAGCTAATTGGTATACGGTCTGGACCAGGAGACTTGCTTTTATTAAGTGATTTAAGTTGTTTCACTACTCCGAGGATATTTACTTCTACGTTACTCTTTTCGGCAGCTGTTCTTGATTCGAATACTGAAATAATTACTTCGTCTTCTTTTGTGAAGGCATTTAAGAAGCTGTGTTTAGTAATCTGCTTTGGCAGCACTGTCTTCGATAATACCTCCATTGTTATCGCGCAGAGAAGGCATTGATTGTGTCTTGCTGCTAACATACTTCACATACGATCAGAATCCCTTTGGATTATCTGCCAGGTTTCGAGACAAAGTTTCATTGTGGAAACTATTATAAGCATCTCGCATTGAAGTTCGCGCTAAATTTCGCGCTTCTGTAAAAGATCACCAATCTTGGGGATTTTGCTGCTGTTTAAATTGTACTGTGAGATGTTTCTTGTACAACAGAATTAATTACATAGATGCTAAGGTTTATTTGAATTGCAAGTGAATTCATAGTGTATTGTTATGGTAAAGACAGGAAAAGTGGCACAGTGGAGCCAGTAACACAACATAATAGTGAATTTAGTGCTGATGAGTTTCATGACATAGTTGCTTATGTTACGTAGGTCACATATAAAAGTAGAAAATTTTACTGTAGAACAACAGGCTAACACTAAATTGCAATTAGATGCATAACCAGGAAACTTTGACGAAGATTATTCTGAGAGGTTTTCTAGTAAAGATAAGTTTGTAAACGAATGTTTGTAATTGAAATTTGACCAATCCGTTAAGAGTGATGTGCTACGAGGGGTGGAATTCACTTGGACTTTGGAGGATACGTTCTTGTATTGTTGGCTGTCTCCAAGGAATTGAGGAACTGAAGCTAGAGTCTGCGAATATATATTTCTAATGTAATGTAAACTATGCTGAATACCAAAAACACCAGTCAGCACCAAGTTTAGTTGTTCTCTCGTCTGCTATGTTTTCCATGTTTTTCCACTTTCCATCGCTACACATAAATTCCATTTTTCCAAATCCTCTGTGAAAACGTACAAGAATATTTTGTGCTCTTATGCTTACTCTACCAGGTTTCTTCAGCATCGACCAGTGATTCATAGGAGCGCCACTATGAGGATGCAAATCAGATTTATTTTAAATACAAGCTGTAATTGTCATGTGCGTTAGTTACCTTTGTGATTGGATATGGTGAGTTGAGTTTAGTCAAGAATGCCTTTATAGCGACAAAACCACCATTATCAGCACCTCAAGAAAGTTTGGATGAGGCCATGTAATAGAACTAGAAGCTGGGTGTCCTTTCTGAAATTTTAGAAAGACTTGGAGGAATTTACCCACTGTACATCATACTGACAGCGTTGGTCACGAGATTGTATATTTCGCAAGAAGGCCGGACTCCAGATGGCCACGTGACATTATCGAGTGGGAAGACCATTGTGTCCAATGTATGGCTATGGCGCATCGTACTGCATCTGCAACAGAAATTTGAGCAGCAGCTAGTACCACAGTGATACAACTAACTGTTAAAGGACAACTCCCAGTCAAACTCCCTGTATCGGCATTCCACTGATCCCTACCAGTGTCATTTGCAACTTCAGTACTATCAAGCGAGAGCTCAATAGAGGGCAGGGTGGAGGTCTGTTGTGTTTTATGATGAAAGCTGGTTGTGCCTCGGTGCCACTGATGCCAGTGTATTGCGTAGAAGGAGGCAAGTTGAGGGCCTTCAAGAGACCCGTCTGCAACTCCAGCCTTAACCATCGCCATATTGACCGACTAAGTGCAGTAAGTATGGACCTCTATTCCGCAAACGGACATCCTGCCACTTGTACAACACAATTAATGCATATCCGTATGCTTGCACTCAACATTCTGGAGGTTACAGTAGTTATTAACTTATCACCGTCTCACGTTTGCAATGGATATCTCACACTTACATTGACCTGTGATCTTGCAATGTTAATAGCTTAAATGTTACCTAGACAAATGTATTCCCGAAATTTGATTACTCTACATTAATTATGTTTTGGTGTTTATATTTTTTTTCGTCAGTGTGAATTCCTCTTATTCGTCTGATATAAAATTCATACCTTGATTCCCCAACCCAGTCACTCAGTTTTGAGGGATCAAAATCCATTTATTTTACTTAATTTGACCTAAAATACTAGCATATAATGAAATACAAATATGAACCTAATTCTTTCGCAGTGTCAGGAAGAGATGGTATATATACATACTTCAAAGGCATATCACTGGTGCACTGGTATGGGGCAGACTCAACATTGGACATTCTGTGTGTCTCGATATGGTGACTAATCTCTGATGATGTTTGATGTTGTTGATTGACCAATGCAAAGGGCACAAATGCTGTCTCATGATAATGAATAGCATTCCCAGATGAGAGGGGGAGGGGTCACACCAATGTGGCTATTTCCTGCTGACCTAGACGAGTGGAGTGGTAGGGAAACCAATAAGAGCACATGCCACAAGATTGGAGTGGTGACAGGTGATGCACTCATGAACCCACCCAATAGGAGAAAGACCCTAGTTTTTTACCTGCAGTTTTCAGCCACACTGTTTATGTAGTGATATGGAGAGGGGAGGTGCATGGGGTGAGGTGAGCTGGTAGTGAGAGGCGTTGACCTTAGGCATGACTTAATGGGGTAGCTTGGGACATGTCATGGTATGTGACATAGAGTTACTACACACCTTTGCCCTGGAGGTGTGGGTGGAATATCAGGCTACATTGTGCCCTTGAATTTGGTGCTTGAACCAGGACTGATCGACTGCTGATGTACCCATCAGCGCAAATTCCTTTCTGTCTCACTCCACCATTTATACACAGTAGCAGGACCCCAATTCTATAATGATGTTTCTCACTATGTCAGAGACTTGAATAACATCTTCAGCTTCAACAGACATTTTAAGATATATCCATTAAGAAACAATAATGTTTTCTTATGAACGCCACTTACACCTCGGCTTCAACAGACATTTTAAGATATATCCATTAAGACAACAATAATGTTGTCTTATGAACGCCACTTACACTGTTAAAAGTAAGTCTCCTTCCGCATTAGACCTTTCTTATTTCTCAAAGTCCCTAGCTGGTAGAGTATATTTATATTTAACTCCATCAGAACACATCACTTTTGCTCAGAATCTGATCAAAAGCATCTGGGCACCTTTTACTGGACACTGATATGGGGTGTGTCGACACTCTGCCTTTATTTCTACTTTAACTATGTTGGCAAAATTTTCAGTGAGGTGTCTGATTCTCTGCGGAGGAAGAGCAGTCCTCTGTTCCTCAAGAACCGAAACCAGACAAGGTTGTGAAGTTGGACGCTGGGGTTCTGGGTGTACACGAAATTATAATTCGTCCCAAAGATGTTCTACCGGATACAGATCGGGACTCTGGGTAAATCAGTCCGTATCAGGAAAGTTATTGACCACAAATCATTGCCTCACACAGCTTGTTATCTGAAGAGGGGCATTTTCATGCTGGCACAACAGTCATCGTCTCCGATATCTTTTCTATCAGCAGTACACAACACTGTAAATTGTGTTCGAATCCTTTCGCATTTAGCGTTTACTTGCGCGAAATAAGGGAATCCTACCCTAATAACGGAAAAAGATCCATACTATAACGCCACCTAAGCCGTTCTTCACTGTTGCCACTACACATGATGGCAGCTAATGGTCTCCGGCATTTCTTTTATTTTACGTGATCTTGTATGTTATGTGTGCTTCTGAGCACGAATTACAGCTTTGAACGCATACGGCATTATAATTTAGTTGTAGTTACAGCCATCCATTTCTTGCTTCGATGACTTTACGGTGGTTCAATATGGCAAGTAATGAGGTTGGTGCAACTGCAGTAGACAGGGAGAAATTTGAGAAAATTTTGCGATATGCTAGTTAAGTCAATGTTTCTAAGCAAATAAAATCCTATGTTCATTATGGCCGTTCGGAAATTCTTGTCCCAAGGTGTTCCTTATTTTTAATGTGCTCTGATGTTGAGGAAGAATGTTATTTTGCTGCAGCTGATGATCCTCATAGAAGAGTAAATTCGTAAGATTCTTTCTATATATAGGAAATACGATTCTAATGCTTTTTGCTGTCAAGCAGCTACATGCGTTTTCAGCATCTTGGCATACTGCACCAGTTCTTCACTCAGGCATTCTTCCAGATCGTGTGGAAAGCACTGTCGATAATTTGGGTTCATTTCAAGATGCCTTCTTCTGTTAAGGAGTTAGACTGCCGAAGTTTTCCAAATACATTAGTCACTTGATGGTATGTTTCAACGCATGTAGCTAATCAAGACAACACTTTATCAGTTGTGACAAAAAAGGACAGGTGTTTGATTTTCTCCAACTTCATCGAATGTAACAGAACCAATGAAACGGTCGTATTTCGCTTGACTCCTGTTGACGTTCGTTAATTATATTCTTCACAGCCGTTCACCATCATCGTTTTCCCTTCATTATCTGAAAAGATGGATCGCACTGCATGGGCGTACCCGTGTAACGATTTGTAAAGGCTGTTAGCCATGTTAAGGTCTTGAACAGAAGGCTGCATGTCTGCAGCCAACCAAATAGTCGCCTGCAAAAGTTCTAAGTGTCTCACGAGAAATTATTTCGGACGTTTTTTTTCAAAAATGAGGACCCACCAAACTGGATGGTTGCACTGTCTGAAACTGGGCACCAAATTCTCCACTACTGTGAGGGTGGTTTCAAAACGTCAATCTCATACCTGGTGTCTCAGTGGCAAATAAATCTTTACAGCATTCGGAAGTGAAAGAATGATAACAATAACATTTTATTACTATACACCGATAATTGATACCTACATTGTTGTACACGGTGCTTATAGAACCTTTTTAACATTTAGTTGCTTATATAAGCCTTGACCTTCAGGTCTTGTTGTTTTCCCAGGCCAAATTTCGCAGTCACTAGGTAAAACTATATTTTACTCTCTTAATATCCTCTACTATAGTTAAACAGCAGCATTGAATCCTATTAGTCCAAAACGACTAGCAATGAAACGACACAGGAATCACAAAACGAAACGTTATGCAACAATAGTCCACTAATAAGAAAACACCGTTCACTCCAGATTCCTCGTATTTGCAACGAAAGGAAATACACTGTAGATAGAATGAATGACTATAACGGTAGACATTCAAAAATAAATACGGTATCCATTAATTACTCTCTTCTAAGTAATCAATAGACCTTTATCCTAATTGATCGTGGTATTACGACTGACTCGGACTACGGCTGGGAAATCCCCTGAAGTTGTGCGGTGGTGTCAACTTTCGACACGTAATAATGTATAATGCAGCCAAAACTCACTTTTGGAAATAGCTAAAATTGTTTCTGTTCACTGTAGATTTTGACACCAACATCTTGCCACTGGACGACAGGCAGAGTACCATTCATAGCTAACTTTTCTTTCTTTCGCCCAGGCGCGGGGTCCTTTAATGAGCCTGGCCCGTAGCATTTGCTAACTCTTGCTACGTGGCTTAACCCGGCACTGCCTCAGGCGTCGTATGGAACTAACTCCAGAAACGCATAGCCTATGAGGAGCTGCTGTTCCTGAGCTATATAAATGACCTGGGTGACAATCTGAGCAGTTCTATTAGGTTGTTCGCAGATGATGCTGTAATTTACCGTCTAGTAAGATCATCCGAAGACCAGTATCAGTTGCAAAGCGATTTAGAAAAGATTGCTGTATGGTGTGGCAGGTGGCAGTTGACGCTAAATAACGAAAAGTGTGAGGTGATCCACATGAGTTCCAAAAGAAATCCGTTGGAATTCGATTACTCGATAAATAGTACAATTCTCAAGGCTGTCAATTCAACTAAGTACCTGGGTGTTAAAATTACGAACAACTTCAGTTGGAAGGACCACATAGATAATATTGTCGGGAAGGCGAGCCAAAGGTTGCGTTTCATTGGCAGGACACTTAGAAGATGCAACAAGTCCACTAAAGAGACAGCTTACACTACACTCGTTCGTCCTCTGTTAGAATATTGCTGCGCGGTGTGGGATCCTTACCACGTGGGACTGACGGAGGACATTGAAAGGGTGCAAAAAAGGGCAGCTCGTTTTGTATTATCACGTAATAGGGGAGAGAGTGTGGCAGATATGATACACGAGTTGGGATGGAAGTCATTACAGCAAAGACGTTTTTCGTCGCGGCGAGACCTTTTTACGAAATTTCAGTCACCAACTTTCTCTTCCGAATGCGAAAATATTTTGTTGAGCCCAACCTACATAGGTAGGAATGATCATCAAAATAAAATAAGTGAAATCAGAGCTCGAACAGAAAGGTTTAGGTGTTCGTTTTTCCCGCGCGCTGTTCGGGAGTGGAATAGTAGAGAGATAGTATGATTGTGGTTCGATGAACCCTCTGCCAAGCACTTAAATGTGAATTGCAGAGTAGTCATGTAGATGTAGATGTAGACCTTTGTAATAAACGGTCCTACCTACTATTATACACATCTGCCTATCACTACTGTTATTGGTTCTATTCAGATAACTTTGCATAGTCTATGGAGACAGTAAATCGTTGACGTGCCCTATGATAGCTCAGACTGAAATTAACAAGTGCGGGCGGAATCAGTATTCTGCCCCCAGGGTGTATGATCCTCTGATAATATAAGTTCAGTATGCTGACAATAATACTAAATATCGTACAATGAAGACCCAAAGAACAGGTATAGGCATGCGTATTCAAATACACAGGCATGTAAACAGGCAGAATACGGCGCTGTGGTAGGCAGCGCCCATACAAAACAACAAGTGTCTGGCGCAGTTGTAAGAACGGTCACTGCTGCTAGAATGACAGGTTATCAGGATTAAAGTGAGTTTGAACGTTCTGTTATGACCGGCGCACGAGCTATCGGACACAGCATCTCCGAGGTAGCGATGAAGTGAGGATTTTTCGGTACGACCATTTCACGAGTGTACCGTTAATATAAGGAATCTCCGACATCGCTGTAGTCAGAGAAAGATCCTCGCAAGAACGGGAGCAACGACGATTGAATATAATCGTTAAACATGACAGAGGTGCAATCCTTCCCAAATTGCTGCAGATTTAAATGCTGGGTCATCAACAAGTGTCGGCGTGCGAACCATTCAACGAAACATCAACGACATGGGCTTTTGGAGCCGAAGGCCTACTCGTGTACCCTTGATGACTGCACGAAACGAAGCTTACGCCTCACTTGGGTCCATCAACACCGCCGTTGGACTACTGACGACTGGAAACATGTTGCCTGGTCGGATGAGCCTCGTTTCAAATTGCATCGAACGGATGGTCGTGTACGGGTATGGAGACAATCTCATGAACCCATGTACCGTGCATGTCAGCAGTGGACTGTACAAGCTGGTGGAGGCTCTGTAATAGTGTGGGTCGTGTGCACTTGGAGTGATATGGGATCACTGACAGTACCTGCATCCATTCGTGTCCATTGTACATTTCGACGGACATTCCAGCAGGACAATGCGACACCCCATACGTCCAGAATTACTACGGAGTGGCTCCAGGAACACTCTTCTGGGTTTAAGCACTTCTGCTGTCTACCAAACTCCGCAGAGATGGTCATTATTGAGCATATGTGGGACGCCTTGCAACGTGCTGTTCAGAAGACGTCTCCACCCCCTCCCACTCTTATGGATTTATGGGCAACCCTGTAGGGTTTACAGTGTCAGTTCCCTCCAGCACTACTTCAGACATAGTCGTTTTCATGCCATGTCGCGTTGTGGCACTACACGATATTAGGCAGGTGTACCAGTTTCTTTTGTTCTTCAGTGTATGTTGACAAGTGTAATTTGTTGTTGTTATCTTCATTCCTGAGACTGGTTTGATGCAGCTCTCCATGCTACTCTATCACTTTAAATTAACTTCCTATCGAATGCGTGTCTTGAAATGTGAAAACACGGTCCAGTAATTTTAATGTGACTACCGCCCGTGTTCAACGTTAACGTGCAACAACTACTCGGAGCCGGCAGGCAGCTGCACTAGCAGAGGAGGCTGTACAAAGCCTGTCGCGGGACACGGTAATCAGTGCAGCTGTTGTAATGCAGGCACGGAGCGAGTTATGTGACGTCTCACAACGGCATGATAATTGGCTTACGCATTTAGGTTAGAAGCTATCTGCATCTACATCTACATGGTTACTCTGCAGTTCACACTTAAGTGCCTGGCAGAGTGTTCATCGAACCATTTTTATACTACATCTCTACCATTCCACTCTCGAATGGCTCGTGGGAAAAAGGAACACCTAAATCTTTCCGTTGGAACTCTGATTTCTCTTATTTTATTATACTACCCTACGTAGGTGGGCGTCAACAAAATATTTCCGCATTTGGAAAAAAAAGTTTGTGATTTAAATTTCGTGAATAGATCTCGCCCAAAAAAAAAAAAAAATCTCGCCTTTGTTTCAGTGACTGCCACCCCAACGCGCGTATCGTATCAGTGACACTCTCACACCTATTGCGTGATAACATGAGACGGGCTATCCCTCTTAGCACCCTTTAGATGTCCTCCGTCAATCCTACCTGGTAAGGATCCCACACCGCGCAGCATTATTCCAGCAAAAAATGTTCAAATGTGTGTGAAATCTTATGGGTCTTAACTGCTAAGGTCATCAGTCCCTAAGCTTACACATTACTTAACCTAAATTATCCTAAGGACAAACACACACGCCCATGCTCAAGGGAGGACTCGAACCTCCGTCGGGACCAGCCGCACAGTCTCTGACTGCATCGTTTTAGATCGCTGGGCTAATCCCGCGCGGCAATATTCCAGCAGAGCACGGACAAGTGTAATGTAGGCTATCTCTTAAGTGGGTTTGTCGCATCTTCTAAGTGTTCTGCCAACAAAGCGCAGTTTTTGTTTCGTTTTCCCCACAATTTTACCTATGTGGTCTTTTCAATTTAAGTTGCTCGTAATTGTAATTCCTAGGTATTTAGTCGAATTGACAGCCCTTAGGTTTGTGCGATTTATCGTATAACCGAAAATTATCGGATTGCTTTTAGTACCCATGTGGATGACCTCGCACTTTTCTTTGTTTAGTGCCAATTGCCACTTTTCGTACCATACAGAAATTCTCTCTGAATCATTTTGTAATTGGAATTGATCGTCTGATGATTTTACTAGACGGTCAATTACAGTGTCATCTGCAAACAATGTAAGGGGCTGCTTAAATTATAACCCAGATCATTTATGTAAATCAGGAACAGCAGAGGTCCTATAACACTACCTTGCGGAACGTTAGATATCACTTCTGTTCTGTTCAATGATTTACCGTCTATCACTACGAACTGTGACCTCTCTGAGAGGAAATCACGAATCCAGTCACACAACTGAGACGATACTCCATATGCACGCAATTTGATTAATAGTCGCTTGTGAGGAACGGTATCAGAAGCCTTCCGGAAAAATAGGAATATGGACACGATCTGAAATCCCTTTTCGACAGCATTCATTACTTCATGGGAATAAGGAGCTAGCTGTGTTACACAAGAACGATATTTTCGGAATCCGTGTTGGTTATGTATCAATAAGTCATTTTCTTCAAGGTGATTCATAATGTTCGAGTACAGTATATGCTCCAAAATCCTACTGCAAATTTAAGTCAGTGATATGGGTCTGTAATTCAATGGGTTATACCTATTTCGTTTCTTAAATATTGGTGTGACCTGCGCTACTTTTCAGTCTTTAGGAACAGACATTTTGTCAAGTGAGAGGTTATATTTGATTGCTAAGAAAGGCGCTACTGTAACTGCATATTCTGAACGGAACGTGATTGGCATACGATCTGGACTGGAAGACTTACCTTTCTTACGTGATTTGAGTTGTTTCGTAACACCTAAGATATGTACAGTGCTGGCCATTAAAGTTGCTACACCACGAAGATGACGTGCTACAGACGCGAAATTTAACCGTCAGGAAGAAGATGCTGTGATATGCAAATGATTAGCTATTCAGAGCATTCACACAAGGTTGCCACTGGAGGCGACACCTACAACGTGATGACATGAGGAAAGTTTCGAACCGATTTCTCATACACAAACAGCAGTTGACCGGCGTTGCCTGGTGAAACGTTGTTGTGATGCCTCGTGTAAGGAGGTCGGATTGTAGCCTATCGCGATTCCGGTTTATCGGCTCGCAACATTGTTGCTCGCGTTGGTCGAGATCCAATGACTGTTAGCATTATATGGAATCGGTGGGTTCAGGAGGGTAATGCGAAACGCCGTGCTGGATCTCAACGGCCTCGCATCACTAGCAGTCGAGATGACAGGCATCTTACCCACATGGCTGTAACGGATCGTGCGGCCACGTCTCGATCCCTGAGTCAAGAGACGTTTGCAAGACAACAACCATCTGCACGAACAGTTCGACGACGTTTGCAGCAGCATGGACTATCAGCTCGGAGACCATGGCTGCGGTTACCCTTGACTCTGCATCACAGACAGGAGCGCCTGCGATGGTGTACTCAACGACGAACCTGGGTGCACGAATGGCAAAACGTCATTTTTTCGGATGAATCCAGGTTCTGTTTACAGCATCATGATGGTCGCATCCGTGTTTGGTGACATCGCGGTGAACGCACATTGGCAGCGTGTATTCGTCATCGCCATACTGGCGTATCACCAGACGTGATGATATGGGGTGCCATTGGTTACACGTCTCAGTCACCTCATGTTCACATTGACGGCACTTTGAACAGTGGACGTTACATTTCAGATGTGTTACGACCCGTGGCTCTACCCTTCATTCGATCCCTGAGAAACCCTACATTTCAGCAGGATAATGCATGACCGCATGTTGCTGGTCCTATACGGGCTTTTCTGGATACAGAAAATGGTTGACTGCTGCCCTGGCCAGCACATTCTCCAGATCTTTGACCAATTGAAAACGTCTGGTCAATGGTGGCCGAGCAACTGGCTCAACACAATACGCCAGTCACTGCTCTTGATGAAGGGTGGTATCGTGTTGAAGCTGCATGGGCCATGAGCCATCCAAGCTCTGTTTGACTTAATACCCAGGCTTACCAAGGTCGTTATTACGGCTAGACGTGGTTGTTCTGGGTACTGATTTTTCAGGATCTATGCACCCAAACTGCGTGAAAATGTAATCACATGACAGTTCTAGCATAATATATTTGTCCCTTTTATCATCTGCATTTCTTCTTGGTGTAGCAATTTTAATGGACAGTAGTGTTCTTTTATGTCATTCATGCTAACAGCTGTTCTGGTTTCGAATTCTCGAATATTTACTTAATCTTCTTTCGCGAAGGAGTTACGGAAAACTGTATTTAGTAACTCTGCTTTAGTGGTACCATCATCGGTAACATTTCCATCGCTATCGCGCAGTGACGGTATTGACTGCTTTTTGCCACTGGTGTACTTTACATACGACCAGAATCTCTTTGGGTTTTCTACCATATTTTGAGACAATGTTTAATTGTGGAAACTATAAAAAGCATCTCGCTATAGTTAAAACGGCACTATGTAGAATATGCGCCGAGACGATTATGATGCACCAGACTCATAGGTGAAAGGGTGGACGGACGTTGCGGTGCTGTGAATTAAAGGTGGCCTATTCAGACGAATCGCGTTTTATGCTCCACCGGAGAGATGGCCGTTGGCGTTTATGACATGAAATGACTGAAAGCGAACACAATGTAACAATCATCGGAAGGGTCCTGAGCGAGGGGAGGGGGAGGGCACCATACTCACTCAAGCTTTTGATAGGTGGTCACATTAATGTGTATTCACTAATGTGTATTCAATAGTGCAACGTGGTGCAGCTACTGCCTCAGTGAAGTTCTCCAGAGCATTCGCTCTCGAGTTCTTGAAGGTCGCTGATTTGCAGCAAGATGGCGACATCAGTACCGTTAGTAAACAGATTGACCACCAAACATGAAATAAAGCTTTGTCCCTGTTCCAGCGTGTCTTTAGTAGCGACTTGTAAATAAAATTTTTAACTATTTCGAAATAGGATGCAGGGGTGTGACACGTCAGGTTAGTAAATTTTGCAAACAGGTTTTGCTGTTACAAAATGACGTCTGCGTAGCGAAGTTTAACTAGGAGATCGTCCGTTTATTTCACTCAAACACAAACAGTGGGAAGCTTAGGCCCTCACAGGGTTCATTCTAACTTTTGAAAACAAAGCAGTACGATCACACACAATTTCGGTCAAGTTCTTTTCGTAAGTCAGTACTACAGTAAAATTCAACGTCTTAACGATCACGGAAGGTAGTTTGGATTACTGTTCGAATAAAACGCACTAATGCGACTGCTTCTGTTTATTGATTGGAGCATTTCGGCTTCTTCTTATCTTGGTTTTCTGCGATGATCTTGAAATATCTCCTCTTATTTGGTTCTGGATTCATCTCATGGTTCTTTACCAATGATGCTTCCTCTCATGCACTGATATTTGAAGTGAATCTTGTCCTTGAAGTGTTAGTAATTATAGCAACAACTGTGCATAAATTATCTTTCGCACTGTTCTTATTTCTACATCTCACGACAGTGTTCCTGATATCTCCAAACTTCTCCTCTGTGCACCACAAATGAAACTGTACTGCTTTCCAGGAACTAACGATATTTCGCATATTCACTCCATACTCGCGTCTGACCGTCTTAATGCTTCAGAGACCCACCGTTAGTCTGACTCTCTCACAAACTGTCATTTCCTCGGTGATAGTTTTCTGTTCCCTACCCGGCCGGATCTTCGAGGAATACACTGAGGAAGTACATACGATTACACTGAAAATAACAACGTTATTAATGTACATGACTATTTCTCATTGTCATATCATCGCACACTCCGCTGCAGAGTGAATATCTCATTCTGGAAATATCCCCCAGGCTGTGGTTAAGCCATGTCTCCACAATATCATTTCTTCCAGGAGCGCTTGTTCTGCAAGTTTTGCAGGAGAGCTTCTGTAAAGTTTGGAAAGTAGGAGACGAGGTATTGGCAGAAATAAATCTGTGAGGACGGGGCGTGTGTCGTGCTTGGGTAGCTCAGATAGTAGAGCACTTGCTCGCGAAAGGCAAAGGTCCCGAGTTCGAGTCTCGGCCCGACACACAGCTTTGATCTGCCAGAAAGTTTCCTATCAGCGCACACTCCGCTGCAGAGTGAAAATCTCATTCTGGATCTGTTCAGATTTTAAAAACTTTATTATGAGTAAAAGAAATTTAAAAGAAAGAAGAAAGAGGAAGGATATATACTGTGCAGATTTACAATGCATTCCTACGGAATATGAAGATGGTGGGGAGGATGTCGCTTACTCGTTAATTAATCTAAAACATCCTCGTCACAGCACCCCATTCTTCTTGAGTCACTACACACGCTTATTGTGCTAGGTGGACCGCTGGGAGCACTTTGTCACTCACGACTTGTTCCTTTCGCTGATCTGGAATGACTTTTTACAGCCATCCCTCTCAATGCTCCGTGGTTCCTGTCCATCAATATATGAGGTCTGCGTGATCATGATTTATCTGTGGATGTCTCTCCACATTTCCACTTCATAGTCACATCACCACCAGACAAACTGGGCAACTTTAAAGGGATTTAAATGTCCCTCGTGGATTTGTTACTCAGGTGACAAATAACGATAAGCCCAACTTAGAAGTCTCTGAGCACTACTGACTACTGCTTGTTTACTGACGGCACAATACTTCCCGAGTCCTTTTATACTGGTGGGGCGGCACCTTGCGACAAAACAATATCCAGTTCTACGATACTAAGGAACTTCTGGTTTCTTTTGATCAGATAGTCTAAACCTAATTTTGCATCAGCTGCTTTCATTGTTATTATTGTTATTATTAATATTATTACCTGCAGTAGTAGCAGTAGTTGTAGTAATGTTAGTATTAATGCTACTAGTTCTTACTCAATACCGTTGCTCACATTGTCATTAAATACATCAAAAACTTGTTTCGAATAATTTTAAACTTCATTACTAACCATTTTTTTTACTAATTGTCATATTAAAATGATACTAAAGTGTGTTTAGTTACTATGATGTAAAACGCGTTAAGTGTGTAAAATGCTGCTGCGATGAAAGTGATCGCCTAGGGCCCCAATCTGAACAAGTTAAATAAATACACTACGGGTCAAAAGTTTTCGATCGCCAATTACAACTATGGACTTGTGGTTGGAACAGGGATTTCGTTTAGAATATTCTATCACATCCATGTTATCATAATAAAACAAGCGTAAACATATAAAGACTAAGCGCCTCTATTGTGTATTTGAGTAATTGTTCTCATAGAGGGGCGCTGATAAGTATTCACAACAACAGTCACATGCCTTTATTTAAGACGTTTCCATTGGAATAGACCTCAGTCTTTCAACTGTCTGTGTAGCAATCAATTCGCATTTGTTTACATATAATTGTATGCATCTAGCAGTGTGTTTCTATACCTGATCTAGTTCATACCATATTTCCCTCTAATTCCAAGGAAGCAGGAGGCTGGCATTGAAAATCAAGCTATAGTTGTAGCTCTGCACTACGAAGGCAATTCTAAAACGACAATAACAATGAAGTTTTGCGTAGCCCAATTTACGATGGTGTATACATTGCAGCAGATCAAGCTAACCAGTGAAAATGCAAGTGTTTCGCGATCTGGAAGACTCCGAGAAGCATTATACAGGAAAGCTCTTTTCAAATGTGTTCTGAGTAAACTGCACAGGACTTGTACTGCTCTTTAAATTCTCGAGGACGTTTCTGGTATCCGAAGAGCTCTAATTTCTGTCTCAACAGTGCAACGTCGTCTTTGTGAACAAGGTTTAATGAGGTACATTGCGGTCATAAAACATCTATTACGCAAACAATACACGGTGAAAACACTGAAATGGCCACAACAACATAAAAACTGGAGCGCAGGGCAATGATCCAAGGTGTTATTCACGCACGAATCGAAGTATTTGGAAGCCATCATCAAATGTTTTCTCGTCGAATTCGCGGAGAACGTATGAAGAGTCAGCGTGTCAAAATGGTTCAAATGGCTCTGAGCACTATGGGACTCAACTGCTATGGTCATCAGTCCCCTAGAACTTAGAACTACTTAAACCTAACTAACCTAAAGACATCACACACACCCATGCCCGAGGCAGGATTCGAACCTGCGACCGTAGCAGTCGCACGGTTCCGGACTGCGCGCCTAGAACCGCGAGACCACCGCGGCCGGCAGTCAGCGTGTCAACCAACGGTGAAGTACGGTGGAGGTTCGGTTATCATGTGAGGATCTTTTTCGCTTGATTAAGTCGGTAATCTAACGAGGGTTAATGGAATAATAAGAATAATAAGAAAGGAAGTACATCACAAATACTGATCAACCAGAGAGTTCCTTCTGGCAAGAAACATAAACTGAGGCGACAAAAGGCACAGAGTAGCGAATGCACATAAACAGAGCGCGACAGTATCGCGTACACGAGATATAGAAGAGTAGTGCATTAGCGGAGCTGACATTTGTACTCAGGTTATTCACGTGAAAAGATGTCCGACGTCATTATGGCCACACGATGAGAATAAATAAACTTTGAAATCGAAACGGTAGTTGCAGCTAGACCCTCGCAAGATTCATTTCTGAAAATTGTTAGGGACTTCAGTATTCATAGATTCACAGTGTGAAGTGTGTGCTGGAATACTAAATCTGAGCCATTACCTTTCACCATGGACAACGCAGCGGCCGACGGACTTCACTGAACGACCGAAAGCAGCGGCTTTTGGGTTGTCAGTGCTAACAGACAAACAACGCTGCATGAAATAACCGCAGGAATCAACGTGGGAAGTAGGACGAAAGTATCAGTTAGGACAGTGCTGCAAATATTGACGTTAATGGTCTATGGCAGCAGACGACAGATGTAAGTGCCTTTGCTGACAGCACATCGCCTGCTGTGCAGCCTCTCGGCTCGTGAACATATCGGTTGGACCATAGAAGACTGGAAAACCGTCGTCTCGCCAAATGAGTCTCGGTTTCAGTTTGTAAGAGCTGCTGGTAGGGTTCGAGTATGGCGCAGACATCACGGAGCCATGGACGCAAATTGTCAACAAGGTACTTGCAGACTGGTGGTGACTCCATAACGGTGTGGAATGTCTGAACCGAGCACTGACTGGAAATGGTTATGTTCGGATTTTTGGAGACCATCTGCAGTCTTTCACGGACATGTTCCAAACAACGATGGAATTTTTATAGATCACAATGAATCATGTGGCCAGACCACAAAAGTTCTTGATTGGTGTGAAGAACTTCATGGACCATTTGAGCGACTGATTCTACCACCCAGGTAGCCCGATAAGAAGCCCTTTGAACATTTTTGGGGGGCATGAAGTAGGTCAGTTCGTGCCCCAAATCCTGCACCGGCAACACTTTCGCAACTACGGACGGCTGTAGAGGCAGCGTGGCCCAATATTCCTGCGGAGGACTTCGATTTGTTAAGTCTATGCCACTTCGAGTTGATGCAGTACGCTGAGCAAAAGGAGGACCGACACAGTATTAAGAGGTATCCCGAGATTTCTGTCACGTCAATGTTCTGATCATGTGATTGTACTGCAGCAGGACAATGATCCCATCCTTGATTTTAAATTGAGCATAAGTTATGTCAATACAAAAGAGAAATGTGGGGAACTGAAGACTATGATCTGGCCAAGTCACTCACCTGGCTTAAATCCCATTGAATTCTTTGTGGGATGAACTTGACTGGCAAGTCAGAAAATTCAGGTCTTCTAATGCTGAAGATCTGTCTAATGATGAAGATCTATGGAAAAATTTAGAGACGTTTTGGGCTGCGCTTTCTCCAAAAACACTACAAAATCTTGTCTCCAGATTGTCAAGGTTTCGTGCAGCTGTTCTGAGAGAAAAGGGTGGATGCTGTGAAGAGACTGAACTCTAAACCATATTGTATTGTATTTAATGATAGCCATAGTAAATATTAATTTTTTTGATCTAACGTGTTTCCACAGTGTATTTGTAGACTGAGATAAAGTGTAGGTTTTTATCATGGGTGAAGTAACAGTTTTGACCGGTAGTGTAAATAAACACAAATCTCATATCTTGTACAAAAGGAGGATACATTCTCCAAACGCCGGCCGTAGTGGCGAGCGGTTCTAGACACTAAAGTCTGGAACCGCGCGACCGCTACGGTCGCAGGTTCGAATCCTGCCTCGGGCATGGATGTGTCCGATGTCCTTAGGTTAGTTAGGTTTAAGTAGTTCTAAGTTCTAGGGGACTGATGACCTCCAGTTAAGTCCCAAAGTGCTCAGAGCCATTTGAACCATTCTGCAAACTTTCAGATGTGAAAAAATGTAAGTATATCACAGCTTGTAATAAAGTGCGTGTCGTGGAGTGTAAAACGAAAACACAAGCATCAGGATGTGACACAGACTTATTTTGTAAATGATTGGTGCAACATACTTTCGAATTATTAGTATTTGAAAAATTCTCGAACTAGTGGAAAAAGAGTGAAGAAGGTTCGGTCAATATTGCTAGGAAATCCATGGGGTGGGGTATTCTTCACTGTCTCCTACGGAATCTTTTGACCTTGTTTCTGCTGGCTTCTGCAAAGACGATGCGAAGCGTTAAGGTCGGAATAAAGTGTAGCGCATCCTTGGGAAACTCACTGGCTGGGCCTCCGCTAATGAAGCCGCACAAATCTGTGTACAGGAGCCCCTCACTGCTGGCTGTTTTTAATTAATTGCTGAGCCCTGTGAAAGGCCGGTGCGTTCCGCAGAGCGCGGCAGCACGGCTTCCTATCAGTTCACTTGCGTTCGGCAGTTCGTAGACCTTGCTGCCCTTTCACCTTCTCTGTTGTGGGAGAACAAAGGCGTGGTTAAAAGTTCCATTCTGTCTCGGCTCACTAGAATGTCTTCTCATTCACTCAAGATTTCATGACGTAGCTTACCTCTTCATTTTTTTGTTGAGTTATCAGTCTTCTGAGTTGTTTGATGCGGCCCGCCACGAATTTCTCTCTTGTGCCAACCTCTTCATCTCAGAATAGTACTTGCAACCTGCGAACTCCATTATTTGCTGGATGTATTTCAATCTTTGTCTTCCTCTACTATTTTACCTTCTACACCTCCTCTAACACTGAGGCAGTTGTTCAGTCATGTCTTACCAGATGTCTTACCATCCTGTCCCTTCTTCTTCTTTGTGTTCTGCGTGTATTACTTTCCTCGCCGACTCTGCGGAGAACATCCTCGTTCTTTCCCTTATCAGTCCATCTAATTTTCAACATTCGTCTGCAGCACCTCATCTTAAAAAGCTTCGATTCTCTTCATTTCCGTTTTTCCCACAGCCCAAGTTTCACTACCATACAATGCTGTGCTCCAAACGTACATTCTGAGATATTTCATCCTCAAATTAAGATCTATGTTTGATACTAGTAGACTTCTCTTGGCCAGTAATGCCCATTTTGCCAGTTCTAGTCTGCTTTTGATCTACTCACTGCTCCGTCCGTCATTGGTTATTTTACTGCCTAAGTCGAATTCCTTAACTTCATCTACTTCGTGATCATTAATCCAGCTCTTAAATTTCTCGCTGTTATCGTTTCAGCTACTTCTCGTTACTTTCGTGTTTCTTAAATTTAGTCTCAATCCATATTCGATTCGCATTAGCTGTTCAATCAACTCAACACTTCATGTAATTCTGCAGATAGCCACGTCATCAGCGAATCTTATTATTGATATTCTTTCACCTTGAATTTTAATTCCGCTCTATAAAAAAAAAAAAAAAATGGCTCAAATGGCTCTGAGCACTACAGGTCTTAACATCTGAGGTCATCAGTCCCCTAGAACTTAGAACTACTTAAACCTAACCAACCTAAGGACATCACACACATCCATGCCCGAGGCAGGATTCTAACCTGCGAACGTAGAGGTCGTGCGGTTCCAGACTGAAGCGCCTAGAACCGCTCGGCCACATCGGCCGGCTTCACTCTATAATTTGCTTTTATTCCCATCATCACTTCTTCGACGTATAGATTGACTGTAGGGGCGAAAGGATACTTTTCTGTCTTCAATATTTTTTAATCGGAGGACTTCGTTCTTGGCCTAAATCCATCTTTCCCTGCAGCTTACCCGATTTCCCTCTGAATTTCGAACATATTTCACCGTTTGATATTGTCGAACGCTTTATCCTAGTCGACAAACCTTATGAACGTGTCTTGATTTCTGTTTAGTTTTGCCTCCATTATCAAACGAAACGTCAGAATGGCGCCTCTGTTTCCTGTACCTTTCCTCAAGTCAAACTGATCGTCAGTTAACACATCCTCAGTTTTTTTTCGTTCTTCTGTATAGTATTCTTGCCAGCAACTTGGAGGCGTGAGTTGTTAAGCTGACTGTGCCATAATTCTCGTCCTTATCAGCTCTAGCAGATCCGATAAAAAGTATCCATACAGCCTAATGTAGCGCACAGTTGACTGTGCGATTTGTCAGTTCTCACAGTATTCGGAATTGTGTGGATGATATTTATCTAATAGTCCGATGGTGTATCGCCAGACTTGTAAATATAGATACCAACGCGAACAATATTTTTGTTGCCACTTCCGCAATGATATTAGAAATTCTAATGGAAAATTATCTGTTCCTTCTACCTTATTCGATCTTAAGTCTTCCAGAGCTTTTTCAAACTCTGATTCTAGTACTGGATCCCCTATCTCTTCGGTAACGACTCCTGTTTCTTGTTCTGTCACATCAGACAAGTCCTCTCCCTCATAGAGTCTTTCAGCATACTCTTCCGCTTGACGCTCTTTGCTCTGGATTTACAATGGAATTTCATTGAATTCTTAGATAATCACCCCTGCTTTTAATTTTACGGAAGATTATTTTGAGTTTTCTATATGATGAATCAGCTCTTCCGACAATGATTTTTTTTCGATTTTTTCATTTCTCTTTCAGCCATTTCACTTTACCTTCTTTGCACTTCTTTTTATATTATTCCTATGTCAACTACAGTTCTGTATTCTTGAATTTCTCTGAACATTTTTGTACTTCCTGATCAATTGAAGTTTTTCTTACATTACCCATGGTTTCTTCGAAGTTACTTTCTTCGTACCTATGTTTTTCTCTCCAAATTCTGTGACTGCTCTTTTTAGATTCAAATGGCTTTGAGCTCTATGGGACTTAACATCTATGGTCATCAGTCCCCTAGAACTTAGAACTACTTAAACCTAATTCACCTAAGGACATCACACAACACCCAGTCATCACGAGGCGCTCTTTTTAGAGATGCCCATTCTTGTTCAACTTTACGGCTCACTCAGCCTACTCTTCATCACTTCTACGTTGTGAACTGGGTCTATATCTGTTCGTTTGTACGTCTTAGCTGATTCCGAATCTCTACCTTATCACTAACTGAGATCTGCTTGCATTTTCAAAGTGTACCTACTCCTCTTGTAATTGTTGAACAGAGTATTCGCTGTTACTAGCTGTAATTTATAGCAGAACTCAAGTATTCTTTCTCCTCGTTCATTCCTAGTACCAAGCGCATTTTTCTCTGTAACCGTTTCTTCTACTCCTTCCCCTACAATCGCATTCAAGTACGCTATAACTACTACATTTTCGTCGCCATTTACGTACTGAATTACCTGTTCAGTATACTCATATATTTTCTGCAGCTCTTCATCTTCTGCTTGTGACGCTTGCACATGGAACTGAGCTTAGTTGTTGGTGGAACAATCCTATCACTGAACTGTTCACAGTAACTCGCTCTCTGCTGTTTTCCACTTCATAGCGAATCGTACTCCTGTATTATTATTTTCTGCTGATGTTGATATTACTCTATACTGATCTTACAAGAAATCCGTGTCTTTTTTTTTGTTTCACTTTACTGACTCCCACTATATCTAAAACGAGCCTTAGCACTTCCCTTTTCAGATTTTGTGTGTTTCCTAGCACTTTCAGACATCTGACATTCGACGCCCCGACTTGTAGAGATCTTCCAAATACCTGCAGAAACCCTGTGTCCTAACTGACTATCTGAATGACTATATTCGTGAAGAATCTCCGTAAAAGCATGCCAGGCGGGCACAATGTCAGTAACATTGTTTAGGGTTTATAGTGTTAAATTTTGGAATTCACTTAACAATTGTAGGAGCCAGCACCCGTGGCCGAGCGGTTCTAGGCGCTTCAGTCTGGAACTGCACGACTGCTACGGTCGCAGGTTCAAATCCTGCCTCGGGCATGGATGTGTGTGATGTCCTTAGGTTGGTTAAGTTTAAGTAGTTCTATGTTCTAGGGGACTGATGACCTCAGATGTTAAGTCCCATCGTGCTCAGAGCCATCTGACAAACTGTATGTCGCAAACACATACAGCAAAACGTGAATGCGTTATTTTCTTTTTCTCTGCGTTACTCATGAAACATTTATGGATGCGTTGAAAAACAGTATCCATCGACCGCCCGTAATTCGATTTCCGATACGTATTGTAAAGTGAAAATTACATCGTCAAGGTTGGAAGCTTTCCTCAAGGTTATCTGTCATGACTTGGCGATGCAGTCGCACTTGTGGATATTGTTTTGTTATATAGATGGAAAAACGTTTGAGCCCAAGTAAAAAGAAGCTTCAGCACTATAAAATACCTATACACTGAGAAAAATTGGTTCAGTTGCGTCGTCGGGGTCTTTCGCAGCGGCATGCGTGGATAAAATGTCCTTAATTTTCAAGCTGCGTCATTTGGAATAGGAGATTGGAGGTTTCTATGGATATCTCTGGCTTCTCGTCAGGAGCAAAAACAACAGGAGAGGATAAACTTGATGTTTCTTGCCATACTTTGGGGCATCAAGCAGAAATTTAGGCTGTGTGCTGCAGAGACATGAAGTAAGACATGTGTTCCGACCCGCCCCCAAGATACGAGATGTGTGTCAGTCATGTCTGCTGATAATTTCCCGGAAAAGCAGCATAAACATACCAGAAATACAGAATATTGAACCCACTACACTACACAGTTTAAATACGAATATGGTTAGAACTAACACATCACAACGCTATCATACGCAGTTTATATGATCACAGATTTAGAGAGAGAGAAAGAAAGCAACATATGGGCCTAACATTTATCGACGATTGTCACACGCAACACACTACACTCATGAACGCACATTTAATGATGAATATTAAAATTAACACACTTAACACTGCCTGGACAGGGGGAGGTCGCTGCTCCAGGGTGGCAATGGTAAGGGAGGGCTTGGGCAGCTATTGGCAGCATCATATGTGACGTCCATTGCTGTAGAAATTATCTGCTAACCTCACGTTGTACAGTAACATTAAGCTACCTCACGCCATGAAACAAACAATGAGCGCCCCATGACAATTCAGCCTACTTACATGTAAAGGTAAATTTAAAAGAGAGATAGCTGTGGCCACCCTTACATGAGCGTGACATACAAACTTTTGACATAATTTTATGAGACCCAATTAGCAAAAATTTATCCTTAAATCAATGTGATGTGTCAATATTTGGTAAATAATGAGTAAGAGTAAAATTAAATGATAAAGGATATCACATTACAACCTAAAGTAATACGTTAGAACACAGCTTACACTACATTTTCTCAGTCCATCACAGTCTTTAGTGAATGCAGTGACATAAAATAACGTTCACATTAGACACTCCTATAGTAGGGCTTGACATTTTCTACATGATGTTTCCCTTGACAGTTTCCAGAACTTAATACTTCTAAGTTCCACTGTATGTGATCCTTCAATGCAAATTATTTTATATGGTCCATTATATTCTAAGTTGAATTTTTTTATTTACCATGATGGCGTTTTCTTTGGTTTGCCTTAGCTTCTAGAGTCCGGATTGCTAATTGTACTTTATCATCCAAGGTCATCGTGGTCTTGGTGACATCCTTCAGTAAATACTGACTCTGGTTCCTGGTTTAACAACATCTCACAAGGTGCAAAACCTTTGGACATATGTGGCATGCTGTTAAGTACATCCTCAGTCTTTCAAATAGTACCTCCAGTGGCTATGTTTATGGTTCTGCACATACAATTAATCTCCTTCATGATCCGTCCTGCTGGATTCGAGGCTGGTCTATATTTTGCATTGCAGTTAAGACTTGTTCAATGCTATTTTGATGTAGCATCTCCTGCCACTTTTTGGAGATAAATTGTGGACCACTGTCTGTAAGTATCCTCTTTGATTTAAAAACATTTATATAATAGTCATCAACCAACTCCTCATCTTGTTAACGGCTCTTTTCAGTGGGTAAAATTTTGATCCTACATCCAGTAACCGCCTTAATCTGACTAAAATTTCGAAACTTTGGCAAAGGGCCGAGGAGATCAATTGCAACTACATCCCCAATAGCATATGGAATGATTGGATGCATAGGGCCTTGATGTCTAATTATCGTAGTCTTGCCCGCCGCTGTGACTGAGCGGTTCTAGCCGCTTCAGTCTGGAACCGCGCGACTGCTACCGTCGCAGGTTCGAATCCTGCCTCAGGCATGGATGTGTGTGATGCCCTTAGGTTACTTAGGTTAAAGTAGCTCTAAGTTCTAGGGGACTGATGACGTCAGATGTTAAGTCCCATAGTGCTCAGAGCCATTTGTTGTAGTCTTTGCCCTTTGGCAGACATCACAAGTTCATAATAACCTCGATACCTTTTTGCTCATGCCAAAGAATACACACTCTCTCTTCTTAATTTCTCAATGCATTTGTCGGCACCAAAGTGTGCATTGCAGTAGTGGGTGTACCAAACCAACCGCAATATAGTATGCTCTGGAATACAGACTCTCCATTCTTGTTTCATTTCATCAGTACGTTTATACAGGGTGTGACAAAAAGGTACGGCCAAACTTTCAGGAAACATTCCTCACACACAAAAAAGAGAATATGTTATGTGGGCATGCGTCCGGAGACGTTTACTTTCCATGCTAGAGCTCATTTTATTACTTCTCTTCAAATCACATTAATCATGAAATGGAAACACACAGCAACAGAACGTACCAGCGTGACTTCAAACACTTTGTTACAGGAAATGATCAAAATGTCCTCCGTTAGCTAGGATACATGCATCCACCCTCCGTCGCATGGAATCCCTGATGCGGTGATGCAGCCTTGAAGAATGGCGTATTGTATCACAGCCGTCCACAATATGAGCACGAAGAGTCTCTACATTTGGTACCGGGGTTGCGTAGACAAGAGCTTTCAAATGCCCCCATAAATGAAAGTCAGGAGGGTTGAGGTCAGGAGAGCATGGAGGCCATGGAATTGGTCCACTTCTACCAATCCATCGGTCACCGAATTTGCTGTCGAGAAGCGTACGAACAGTTCGACTGAAATGTGCAGGTGCTCCATCGTGCATGAACCACATGTTGTGTCGTACTTGTAAAGGCTCATGTTCTAGCAGCACAGGTAGAGTGTCCCGTATGAAATCATAATAACATGCTCCATTGAGCGTAGGTGGATGAACATACTGACGAACCTAAAATGAGCTCTAATATGGAAATTAAGCGTTTCCGGACACATGTCCACATAACCTCTATTCTTTATTTGTGTGTGAGGAATGTTTCCTGAAAGTTTGGCCGTACCTTTTTGAAACACCCTGTATAAGACATTATTATGAATTAGGTAGTATTTCCGAAATTTCTCTTGACCTGCCCAACCATACCTTGTCTTAACTAGGGTCAGTGCTGGATCCATGTCCTGCTCACGTCTTATATTCCTAATAAAATTCTTCACATAGGTCTCATGTGGAACACCTTTCGTAAGACTAACACAAAATATATTTTCTTGCGGTCCTTTTACATTAATGTCTTCCATACCAGGCGGCATTCTGGACAAAGCATCTGGTACAATGTTTTGGTCCTCTGCTCTGTAAATAATAGCAAATTGATACTCCTGAAGTGCAACATCCCATCTAGTTAATCTCCTATGATATAATTTACTTTCAGTCAGGAAGGAAAGTGCCTTATGGTCTGTTTATCACCTTTGTCACTCTATGTGCCAAGTAATATGTGCCAAGTAATACCAAAATTTACTGAATCCCCAAAGAATTGCTAATGCTTCCCGTTCTGCAATTGTATACTGGCGCTCACACTTCGTCAGTGGACGACTTGCGAAAGCTATTGTCCTTATTCTTCCTTCAATCTTGTCACCAATCTGATATACGCGTAGATGCACGCCAAGTCCGTAGTCTGATGCATCACAAGCCATGTAAAAGTCCTTTTCTAAGTCAGGTGTGACAAAATTTGTGGATTACACAGATGCCTCTTGATATCCTCAAAATCCCTCTGATAGTCTTCGGTCCATTGCCATAGTGTTTTAGCTTTCAGAAGATTCAGTAAGTGAGAACTATTTAATGACTGATCACTCACAAATTTTATATAGAATCCAGCTAATCCAAGGAAAATCATGAATTGTTTCTTGCAGCGAGGCACAGAAAAATCCTTTATAGCCTTCAACTTTGCCTCATATGGTTCAATCCCTTGTTCACTAATTATGGGTCCCAAGAAATGAATCATGTCTTTACCAAATTATGATTTATCTATGCTCCTACACCAGCAATCTGAAATTCGATCAAGACACCATCCAAAGTCTGCACATGTTCTTCCCACGTCGTTGTAACGATGGGAATGTCATCTACATAAAACTTCCTTTAGAAGCTGCTCTCCTAACACCCTGTCTAATGATCGAATGAAGACTGATGTAGAAATGTTGATCCCAAAAGGTAGAACACAGTATTGGTAGCTTTTTCCTTCATATAGGAACGCCGTATACTGTCTTGATTCCTTATGCGGTGGAATCTGCCAATATCCAGATTTCAAATCGATGCTGCTGAATAATTTTGCCCCATGAAACTTTTGAAGCAACTCCTCCAGACCCTGAGACCTGTCTCTCTGTGGCAGTATGATTTTATTCACTGGTCTAGCATCTAGAACAATTCTGACATTCCCATTTTTCTTCTCCATGAAAAATAAGGGATTATTATTGTGGCTTGATGAACATTCAATAATTGCCATTTTCAACATATCGCTAAGCTCCTCATCGACAGCTTCATATTTGGCTTGTGGAATAGCATATGGACACACCATTCTGCTACCTTGATTACTCCAGGTTCATCTGCAAATACCTAACCTAACCTCCTCAAAACATCTGCAAGTGTTTTGATTCCCTTACGCCCAACCTGTTGCTCTTCTTAAGCGATCTCTCAGAGGGTCCCATTCTAATTTGATGTTCCCATCTCTGGTGCCTTTTATTCAAGTCTGCGATGTCACATTTGTATACATGTTGTGGTACAGCCTCTGACTCCACGCCAATTTGAATCTTAGCCAATCTTATTTCTGCACATGCCTACATGGCACTCTTGAATGCAGTAACCTCCTCTTCTCCTTTATTAACTATCCTCACATTCCCATTTCTAAAATCTAAGTACGCTTGCTGGTTTGCTAACCACTCTATGCCAAATATCAAAGGCAATGCCAGTCCAGGCACAACCAGTGCTTAAACATCATAAGTCTTCTCACTAAACTTTACTGTAATCAGGATTTGCTACTTTACATTTTTACCTTTTGTGCCAACAGCACCCACTATGGACACACTATTTACAGGAAAATTCGGTATTTCTCTACCTTGTTCGAACCATGTTGTATACAATCTTTGTGACACTACATTAACTGGACTTACTGAATCTAGAAGAATTTCATATTTTACATTGAAAGTTTCTCCTTGTACAATTGGTTGCACAGCTTGCTCCAGAACATCAGCATCTTCCTTTAGCAAGTCATTTAAGACTTCATACCTTTATTCTAATTTCATAAGGTCAGCACTCTCAACTCTCTACTTCTACCAGCCACGAAATTCTCTTCAAGCTTTACTGCACATTGCTTGTGCAAAGCTGCATCAAGTGGCTTCCCTTTTCTTGTACTTCTAACACTCCTTACACGCTTATCCCAAAGCTGCACATTTTCACACGTTTTTTTAAAGTCTCTTTTCACTCTGATAACTCTCATCATCTTCTTGGCTTAATGGCAACATTGTCGTTGGAGATCCAATATCAGAATGCATTTCCACACCTTCACTCCTATAGTATAGTCAGTGTTCTCAACATTACCTGTGACCTCATACACACTATAATCCTTATGATCTTCTAAGAGACATACATAGTCACCATCTTCACACCAACCATATCTTCCTTCCTTTGACACATATCCACTAATGTGACTGGGTTGGCAGTCTTTCATCGTATCAGAACAATCTTCATTGGCACCAAAAACCCTTTTGTAGTATTGTCTTCCTCATAATTAACAATTTAATCAAAATCGTCATGCTTACTGTTTTGTTCAATATTCCTCTATCTCTTCTCGTCTTTCTAGCGTTATACCTTGCTCCTTATGTAACTGAGCATCATACATTTTAACAAACTACACCATCCATGATTCTGTTAACCCATCACTACTTAGAACATCATCTCTCTTTAACTGTTGGAGATCTTCTCCTTGGCATTTAGTCTCCACTACCTCCCCATTATGAATATTAGTGACTTGTACATAATTTATATGGCCATCTTGCATATTCCTTCACTACTTGTTGCATTATCTGCCATTCTTCGTTGAAGTTTAACTACCTTCTCCATTACATCCTCTTCACATTTAACTCCAGTTCTCCTTATTCTATCACTCTCAAGTTTATTGTTCTGAACTGTTGTCCAAGCCTGTGGTCCTGTTTCTGGGATTCCTAACCGGATCTCTTCAGAAATCACAACCTCTCCTCGTGGTTCATGATTTTGTTCCAGCTCAGTCTGTTCACTGAATCCTGTTCTCTTATACCTATCATTGTAAAATGCAACACCATCACCTCTACCTCTGTGGTCACTATGTCTTGCTCTGAATCTGCACCCATGTGATTCTTGATAATTATTGTACCATTGTTGATATCATGTCTTCTGTCATTTATTGGTCTGCCCCTTTGGCTCCATCAATAATTCTTGGCTGTGTTGGTTCAGATTCCACCTTATGATTTCTTTGTTCCAAACTGTCTCGTTGTTCCAATGCTAGTTTAATTGCATCTACATCATCCCTTGATATAGCCAGTAGCTTCTCCTGTGTTGTTGGCATCTTACTAATGATCAACTACACTAATGCTTCCTTACCTATTTGTTCATCCAGGTACATGTTTTTATCATATAGTTTTTGAAAAAACTTCTTTAAACCTCTTTCACGTTCATGACTATATCTTCTGTGCTGATAAAGTTCATTCTGAGCCTCATTCTGTTTCCTTTCTGGTCAGTATTCATTTAGGAATGCTTTCCTAAGACTTTCATATGTCTCACATTCTCGTCCAACTCTTAATCTCCATGTGCCTGCTTCTGTTTCCATATATGACACCACAAACATATTTTTGCTACAGTCATCCCACAATACTGGTAATACATCCTCAAACTGATCCAAGAAATCACATGGATGCCAATTCCCATTAGGACTGAATTTTTTGAAAGTCTCCATAACGTTTTGCATTCCTACCAAATTTTTGTTAGTTACAACGCTATCAAGTAATAGTGCCCTAACCTTGGCTTCCACCTGCTCCCCTACCTTTTGCTTCATGGTTCCTATGTCAACACTTACAATATTTACTCCCTTCACACATCGCTTTTGTTCCAACTCCAACAGTGAAAGATTATCATTCAGCTTTTTCACATAGTTCATCTGCTTGTTTACCTCCTTCTTAACGTCTGTCATCTGATTAGTAATCATATTACGTAATTGTTCCGTTTCTTCCCTTTGAAAATTGGCACTTACCTATTCTATATCTATTAACCTTCTGCATTCCTTGTCTGTCTTACGTATTTCATCTCTAAGTCCATCTGTCACTTGATTCAGCTTTTCATCTTGCTTCTGGAGTTTATCATCAAATCCTTTCAATTCAGCTTTGAAATTTTCTCGGACCCTTTTGCTCTCTTCTATCAGGAACCTTTGAGTTTTATTACTCTGTTCCATCTCTTTCTTAGTCTGCCCATTGGATGCCTTAAGTTGCTTAGTATGCTCATCAGTTTGTTTATTAGATGCCTCAATTTTCTTACTAGGCACCAAAAGCTCTTACAGTAAGACATACAAGTTTAAATTTTGAAGTTGTTGTCCTCATTTGGCTGCATCCAAATCTGAATACAGATGTGCACTAGAATTCCCTACAGCATCTATCATGGTACATAAGAAAAACTACAATCAACTGACGCCTCATTCTTCGATATCTCATTTTCAGTATACAGTGATACGGGTAAACCAGAGTCATTTAACACAACATCACTCAACACTTCCATCTTTAACTTCTTTACATCTACCTCCTCAGATTCAGATTTAAGTGACATCATGGTATCAGAATCAATTGACATGTCATTGTCATTTATTTTCAGATTTATCCCCTTTACATTATCCTTCAGATGTTCCTCATTAAACATCCCTGGGATACCATCCATTCTGACATATATTCCCCTTGCTACTTCTATAAAACAAATTGGTACCTTTCGTAACTCTATTTATCTGACAGAGCCTATTCAAACATATAGCAATAACACAACTCAAATAGCACCTATGTTGGCAGTGCTGAAATTTAACACCATATTCCTTAACAAATAGTAAACGTACAGTAACAGTGTAAGAGTCCTTGAAAAGTTAATATGTTAAGCAATTATATTACAATCAATCAAATCCAGATCTATTTGGGCGTGACCACAGCTACAAACAATTTTCCTTATGGGAAATAAACGATTTACATGCAACAATTCAGTCGAATTCAATCATATCCTTATTACTGGGTACGCTACTCTTGTTAGTTTCGCTACGCACACATCGCGACACTTACGCCTGCTATATTATGTGTCTGCTGCTCCTATTCCACGCAGCCAAGATCACGCGAAGCAATGCGGCGCGTGACTCTCCGTTGTCTCGATCTCCACGCTTCAGTGCGAGACTACGCCGAACTGCTATGATCTCCGATGCTTGGTTCCGCCGTTAACGGAGATGAGGCGCTGCTGCAACTTGCGATATTCCGTTGTCTCTGCGTCAACTCTTCCGTAGCGCTGCACCGCGAACGATGATTGAATTACACACCATCCGTTATTTGCATCAGTGGTGGGGTTAGAACACGGACCATGTTTTTCTGCTGTCTTGACGTCAGCTCTTCAATAGCCCCGCAGTACGAGCGGTAACTGAACGGCTGCACCTTCACTTGTCAACATGCAGCTTCAGTCGGTGGTGGGGATATAATATGGTTTACGACGTTCAGTTGTTAACACGTCAGCTCACTTTGATACTGCTGTATGCAATATTACCAACTGCCATGATTGTCACTTATTCGACTACTGTCGTGGGAAGTTGCCACTTCTCTGACCTCACGTTCTTTGCACCGCATTGCCGTAATACTATCTTATGATGTCATCACTGCGCATGTGAGATCACTACCAATTGAATATTAAAATTAATTTTCAGTTACTGCTTTCGGCACTCCTAACCAAAGATTGCAAGTCCTAAAGCGCAGTTGCCATGTAAGCGAATTGGGTGGGAGTTATAGTTTCTTCTGTTTTTAGTATTCCTACCCACTCACCTCGTAAATCCAGTCGTCATTCGCTTCTTCCCTTGCAGTCTAGGAGCAGCAGCTTGAGTATTGCTGTGATGATAACTAACAGAGGGAATAAAGGAGTACCAATTACCGAAATTTAAGTTTCAGCCTTGTATTTTTTTTTAACACCTGCACTATACAGGGCTGCATTGTTACACGCTTCACAAAGGAGCAAATATGTTGATACACTGATAAATACAGTAACACTACACCACGGTACATCATCCCACACTGCAGTCCAGATGCGGCGTTCGTGGCAATATAGGTAATCCAGGTTTCATTGACCGGCGCCGATGTTCGCGGCATCTGATTATGTTCTCGCGATTGTTCTCGTAGTTTTTTGACTTCGCGAACCGTGGATTACGTCTCGTGAGGTACACGAATGATTACACACCATCAAACACCTTTATAGTTAGAAAATTTACTTCTTCTGTTAGCCTGTTTCCTTAACGTCTTCACACCAAGCACACGGTTAAACACTTCCACATTACTCCCTAGCTCGTTTCCGGCTAAAAAAAAAAAAAAAAAAAAAAAAAAAAAAAAAAAAAAAAAAAAAAAAAAAAAAAAGCGACCATATAGCTGTCATCATAATCGATATCAGCGCTATTCGATACATGCTTACAAACAGAGTACTTGCAGTTACTAACAGTTATCTACTGCAGATCTCAAGTAATCTTCCTCCTCTCTCTCACTACTAGCACCAAGGCCAATTCCTTTCGTAACCCTTTCTTCTACTCCTTCCCCTACAACTGCATTCCTGCCGCCCACAACTATTAGCTTTTCATCTGGCTTCGCGTACTGAATTAATCGTTCAGTATCCTAACATATCTTAGCCCTTCATCTTCAACTTGAGACGTCGCAACGTATGCCTCAACTATCGTTGTCGGTGTTTGTTTGCTGTTTACAGTAATACATTCACTGCCGTACCTTCCTATTCATAAGGAATCCTAATGCCGTTTTAACATTTTCTTTTGTTATTGATTATACCCTGAACCTAACTGATAGAAATCCTCTTCTTCTTTCCACATCACTTCTTTAACCTCACTGTACCTAGATTGGGCCTTTGCATTTCCTTTTTCAGAGTTCGAACCTGGTCGTCGAGCAGATTCGCAAACTTTAGGCCTATATCTCTGACTTCGATCAGTTGTAGAATTTTGGAACATGTTTTTTGCTCTCGTATCAAGTCATTTATGGAAACCGAGAATCTACTCTGTAGAAATCAACATAGATTCCGGAAACAGCGATCGTGTGAGACCCAACTCGCTTTATTTGTTTATGAGACCCAGAAAATATTAGATACAGGCTCACAGGTAGGTGCCATTTTCCTTGACTTCCGGAAGGCGTTCGATACAGTTCTGCACTGTCGCCTGATAAACAAAGTAAGAGCCTACGGAATATCAGACCAGCAGTGTGGCTGGATTGAAGAGCTTTTAGCAAACAGAACACAGCATGTTGTTATCAGTGGAGACACGTCTACAGACGTTAAAGTAACCTCTGGCGTACCACAGGGGAGTGTTATGGGACCATTGCTTTTCACAATATATATAAATAACCTAGTAGATAGTGTCGGAAGTTCCATGAGGCTTTTCGCGGATGGTGCTGTAGTATACAGAGAAGTTGCAGCATTAGAAAATTGCAGCCAAATGCAGGAAGATCTGCAGCGGATAGGCGCTTGGTGCAGGGAGTGGCAACTGGCCCTTAACATAGACAAATACAATGTATTACGAATACATAGAAAGAAGGTTCCTTTATTGTATGGTTATATGATAGTGGAACAAACACTGGTAGCAGTTACTTCAGTAAAATATCTGGGAGTATGCGTAAGGAACGATTTGAAGTGGAATGATCATATGAAATTAATTGTTGGTAAGGCGGGTACCAGGTTGAGATTCATTGGGAGAGTCCTTAGAAAATATAGTCCATCAACAAAGGAGGTGGCTTACAAAACACTCGTTCGACCTATACTTGAATATTGTTCACCAGTAAGGGATCCGTACCAGATCGGATTAACAGAGGAGATAGAGAGGATCCAAAGAAGAGCGGCGTGTTTCGTCACAGGGTTATTTGGTAAGCTTGACAGCGTTACAGAGATGTTTAGTAAACTCAAGTGGCAGACTCTGCAAGAGAGGCGCCCTGCATCGCGGTGTAGCTTGCTGTCCAGGTTTCGAGAGGGTGCGTTTCTGGATGAGGTATCGAATATATTGCTTCCCCCTACTTATACCTCCCGATGAGATCACGAATGTAAAATTAAAGAGATTCGAGCGCGCACAGAGGCTTTCCGGCAGTCGTTCTTCTCGCGAACCATACGCGAGTGGAACGGGAAAGGGAGGTAATGACAGTGGCACGTAAAGTGCCCTCTGCCACACACCGTTGGGAGGCTTATGGAGTATAAATGTAGATGTAGATGTAGACTAAGGGCTACCCCTAGACCACAGGTGCCCCGCCCTCAAGCCTATGCAAATATTTTCTCCTACTGAAAAACTTCTCACTCAGCACTTTTAAGTGAAAGTGGAGTGCTTCAGAATTTCACCTTTTTCCAATGCGTTTTTAATATGTATATATTTTCGGTTATTTTTTGCTTTTCATCACTGATTTTTAATTTAAAATTGGAAAACAGACCCAATATTTTTTCATATTTACTATATTTTTTAATTGCGTTTGTTGAAAAGCATAATATTGTGCCTACCATATGGGCGAAGAGCCGGCCACAGTGACCGTGCGGTTCTACGCACTTCATTCCGGAACCGCGTGACTGCTACGGTCGCAGGTTCAAATCCTCCCTCGGGAATGGATGTGTGTGATGTCCTTAGGTTAGTTAGGTTTAAGTAGTTCAAAGTTCTAGGGGACTGATGACCTCAGATGTTGAGTCACATAGTGCTCAGAGCCATATGGGCGAAGAGCATGAAATAAAAATAATGAAAAAAAAGAAAAGGACAGCACAGCCCCAGAAGTCACTGGTTGTTTACTCCTGACGAACATAGCGGAGACATCCATCGAAAATAGAAAGCTGCTTGAAATGAGAGAAGGTTTTATACTGTTTCAGGGGTAATACATGCAGAAATCCCCTTAATAATTTTTAGATTTCGTTGCACATATATAAAGTACGGAAGTATGAAAGCATTTAGCTGAAACAACTTGTGTGACCAATGGTATTTTATGAAAGCAGCCCTGTTCTGGAGATACGTTATATTGGATCAACAAGACTACTGGCAAAGACTACTTTTCATGCTACTGTCAGAAGCTACGTCAATCGTACTGAAAATAAGTACAGAGTATTTTTAGAAGTTATTAATATTTGTGATTAATTAGTTTTGAAGGGAAACAACAAGCTAAGATGAAATATGGACAATGGGAAGAACACTAAGAGCTGACGTTTTTTGAAAGCATTGAGAGCATCAGAGTATTCCCTGTCCGTTTTTCGATGAGTAAATGATGTGGTTAAACGAATTTGTGCCTGAAAATGAATAAATGTTCTTTGTAGTTCAGTGTTTGGCTCTTTTTTGGACATACAGGCCAAAAAATTTTTACTAGACATCTATCTGACCCATGTAGCTCCTACAATAGTTCTCCTAACCTCCGGCTGTTGTTTAGGGAAGTGAATTCACGGGAGTAGGTAGTAGTCACTCTCACAGGTGACCTTGGTACTGCCGCTGGGCTCCCTACTTGATATTTTAGATGGCCATATACGGGGTGTCCCTTTTTAGTATTTGCTGTGAAACTCGGTTTGATGACAAAAGTTTTTGTGGTAAAATTTATTGAAAACGAAAGGGTCACAAGATAATCATACTAGTTTCATCCTAGGTGGGAATATAATATATGAAAATGGGGTTACCTCAGTTTATAAAATTGTAAGTAGGATGTTTAGTTTTTTTTATTGGTAACGCCGCCGCCACTAGCGCTCTGTATGAAAATCACTGGCTGTGCCGTGTGCAGTCTGTGGCTGGTTTGCATTGTTGTCTGCCATTGTAGTGTTGGGCAGCGGCAGCTGGATGCTAACAGCGCGTAGCGTTGCGCAGTTGGAGATGAGCCGCCAGCAGTGGTGGATGTGGGGAGAAAGATGGCGGAGTTTTGTAATTTGTAAGACTGGATGTCATGAACTGCTGTATATATTATGACTATTAAGGTAAATACATTGTTTGTTTTCTATCAAAATCTTTCATTTGCTAAATATGCCTGTCAGTAGTTAGTGCCTTCAGTAGTTTGAATCTTTTATTTAGCTGGCAGTAGTGGCGCTCGCTGTATTGCAGTAGTTCGAGTAACCAAGATTTTTGTGAGGTAAGCGATTTGTGATACGTATAGGTTAATGTTAGTCAGGGCCATTTTTTGTAGAGATTTTTGAAAGTGAGATTGCATTGCGCTAAAAAATAGTTTGTGTCAGTTTAAGCACAGTCTTCTATAATTTCTCTAAGGGGACGTTACATATGTCGACCCTTAGCCGAGGATACCTCACTGGAATCTTCTGATTTTTTTCTTGTAGTTCGTGTAATTAGAGTAGCTTTTGTTTATTGCTAGCGCGTAATTATAGAGAGAATTTCCTTTGTAGTTGTAGTTTTTCATTGTTGTACAGTAAAACAGTTGTGGCATTCATGTAGGTTTACACCAAGTATTTCGCAACTGCGCTTGCAATTAACTAGATATTATTTTCAGTGCTACGTTAATGTGTTCTCTTATTTTTGCTCTTCAAATTGTGTTCTCTTATTTTTGCTCTTCAAATTGTGCTTTTCTGTGTTATCGTGTGAAATAGTGTGACAACAATGGCGTGTGAAAAACGTAATACTAGGCTCCAAAGTAAACTGAGAAATGACAGTGAAGACGTAAGCAGTGTGTTAGCGCCACCATGTAATGAATTCACTAATGTTCGAAGTAGTAATTTGGTAATACTGCATAGGGAAATGGAGCGGGCTGCAAATAATGGTGTAGGCAGTGAAACCGTTAGTGAACAGGGAGGCATTATCGATCGATTGGTCGGCAACAGCTCGCGTCAGGAATCCGAAATGACAGGACACAATCTTGCGAATACTGTACATTCAGGTTTTGCGTCCTCACCGTTTTCTCAAATAAGTCAAGACACATTTTCTGCTTGTCAAAATGTGAATGTTGCCGGTGCAAATGCACTGCCGAAAAGCATAGAGGAACAGATTCCAGACACTAATACACTATTATTGCAATTAATGCAACAAATGAAACAAAATCAGAGACAAACACAGCAACAGTTAGACACAATGGAACAAAATCTTCAAAAATTAGACACAATAGAACAACATCAGAGACAAACACAGCAAAAGCTTAGAAAGTTAGACACAGTGGAACAAAATCTTCGGAAGTTAGACACCACACTTGAACAAACAAGTGAAGATTTAACTACTGAGTTACATAACATTGAATCGAAATGTCAAAAAATCTGTAATGACGTAAAAATACAAACTTGTGAGCATTTTCAACCTATTTTATCACGGCATGAAAATTTCATTCCAGAATGACAAAGCAGCCATAAAAGAAACGCAAACTATTTTTCGTGAAAATCACGACACCTTGCAAGCTAAAATGGACTCAGTTGCATCTACCGATTCGGTTAAGCAACTTGCAAGATCTCAGAAAAACTTAAAGGACACAGTAGATTCTATTTCAACACAAATGGACACTCTGAAACTTGGTTCAGAAAAACACAATGAGGAAATGTGTTCACTATCGGAGAAAGTAGCCGAACTTTCGGATCAGTTTACTAATTTATCTGCAAAGGTAATGGATCTGAATGACACAAGGCCTGTAGCCATCACTGACACAGAAGCGTATGAACAAATTAAGAAATTCAAACAAAATCAGAATCAAATTAATACGCAATACAAAATAGATATCCGGGAAGTACAATATCAGTTGACGCAGGTTATACAAAAATTACATATTTCAGAGGACCCTCGCGCTCCAACACGGGAAGAGGAACTTAGAAATACGGAAAAGCCACAAAATAATAACACAGGGCATTTCGTAAATCATGAAAGAAATTGGCAAGGTGCACCGAATTTTGAGATGGAACCGCCGACACGACGTAACAATGACCGATATGCTACTCGCCGACACGATGATTTTGAGTATAAGGTGTTTATTAGAACACGTAAATTAAAAACATTTAATAATTCCGGCAACGACATTCATCCACAAGCGTGTCTCCATCAATTTTCTCATTGTTTTCCTCCCAGCTGGTCATTAGAGCACAGATTAGAATTTATGTGTGGCTACTTGGAGAATGAACCAGCTGTAAGAATGCGATCGGTCATTCACGATTGCCACAGTGAAGCAGAATTTTACCTTGCCTTCCTCTCAGCATATTGGTCTCAAGCCACACAAGACCGAGTAAAAACATGGCATCATAATGATGAAACATTTAGAACAATCTGAGAAATTTTTTGAAGACATGTTGCACAAGAATCAGTACCTGTGAAACCCATACAGCCCCTCAGAACTCATCCGCATTTGCTTAATCAAACTACCTGAACATTTACGACATATTATTTTGGCAGGACGTTGCAAAGACGATATTGAAACTTTTCAGGGACTCTTACAAGAATTGGGAATCGACACTGACAATCGCGGGACGCGAAAACAGGAAAACAATCACTACAGGTCACATCTGTCGCAATTCCGCGATGAAAGAAACAATAACTGGACACGACAAAGCTATTCTCACAACACAAATCGTGACCAAAACAGACACCACCCATATGACAACCACTGGCAGAGTAATAGTTACAAAGATCACATTTCCGTAGTAATGAATATTACATAGACAATCATAGACAATATGGCAACCAACACTATTATTAACAAGGGGGACAGAATAATTTCAGACGCAACGGTCCAGCGCGCAGTTACGATTCAGGGAGGAATTCTCCACCACTTAACCGACAAGAAAGAAACTACAGAAACTACCGACAAGACGACAGACGATATAATCGTAACGACAGACCTGAATTTCATCAGAACTGGCGGGATTCAAACAGAGCTGGGCCCTCTCGGCAATGTGAATTTGTAGAAGTTAGGTCTTCTAATCCCAATAACGACGCACGCCAACAAAGAGGTAGCAGACAATGACTCGCACAGCAGGCAGCCACGTGCGGCCGCTGCCTCCGAGAAAAATAACATAAGACGGTAGCCTCGAGAAACATTTTAGCTTTCCTTATTGACGTATACAACGTTATAATTGCCTTGAAGCTGAAACTCTGAGTACTATGAAGAGTAAAAGATTGTACCACATTTCAAACGTAAAACCGTTTATTGAAATATAATCTGCTTTTTAACTTTGTCTTTGCAATATAACTTTTCACTTTACATTACTAGTAAGCTTTGTCACACTGAGAAACTGTTAACATGCAACAATGTTTTGAAGTTAACCATCCAGTTTAGAACCTAGGGAACATTTTTGAACAGAAATTACTAATTCATTGTTATAGTGAACAGACGACACAGTGTTATTGTGTGTGTACATTCTTGCTTGTTAGTTGCACGATTACGTAACGACTATCAGGCTTACATACTTAGAACATTTACCAGTACTGCTAATGAGATTTTAATGCAACATTTTGGTTTACATGAAAATACATTCTGGATTTAAAGTACTTTCTGCAAGATACCAGATGACACAGTGGTTAGTTTATTTGACAGCTACACGATTATATCAGGACGCTACTAATGAGTGACATAATTTACAATGTTGCTTTTGCGGTGTATGTGTTTTATGTCTGCACAGTTTTTCTGTTTTCTTCTGGAAAGGAAAACATGTTTTAGTAGTAACTTTGTGGTATAGCTACAATGAGACAGCCCTTTCTGTAGCACAACAATATGTTACAGCACAGTACTTACTTCATCACAGCAGTAAGCGTAGCAACTACGATATCTATGCACAAAGCATTTCACTTTTGTTTATCATGAGGTAAGTACATTGACTTCTGCAGAACTTAGCTTTCGGAGGACGATAACTACGACACTTCGACAGAGATTATCTTATAGCAAGATGCACAGTTTAGCGCTACAGTACACGTATTTGAGTGACTAATTTTGTACTTAAAACATTTATTTTTAAAGATATTAGAAGTACAATGATACAAAGGTTTTCCGTGATACATTTCATTCCATTGCTCTAATCTGTAACACCTGAGGATATAATTACATTAATCCTCAGGGGGGTACACGCCTACTTTGTGTACCATGTGTGTGGCAAGCACAAGGAGCCCTAGCTAATATGGTATTTGCTTATACAACTTTACACATCGGTACCATATTAATCTAACACATAAATTACAAAGCGATCTGATTATTTAACAGAGAAACAAACTTTTTTTTTTACTACGTCAGTGACACATGTTTACGTAATTACACCGTTGGATAACTTCACACTTACGAAATGGTATTTTATCTGTACTTTGTGAACTGTTCATATATTTTTCGGAACCATTATGATACTATGAGAGCTCTGAATGACACTTTTTACATGAGCAGCGAATTTTTTTTTAGATTTTGATATTATTGCAGATAGCTATGATGTTTTTGAGAATTTGACTAAGGTGTTATGATGTTATTATTATGACGACGATGTGAATTATGCTGCTGAGGTATGTTTAAGCTGATGCTGTATGAGTTATTTGATTATGCTACGTATCTGTCATGATGAAATACTGAAGAAGTGTGGACGAATAAGGTAAGGAATAATGAGTAGTGGTAAGGGACTCTGGTTTGTGAAAAAGGTTGTTGGAAACCAAGAATCGTACTTTAAAAGTTATGAAATGTGTGTAAATACTTGAATGTATTACAATGCTGTCGAAAATTTTTTGGACACTCTTATAATTATAGGATTTTATTTTCTACACGTTTGTAACGCAAATTCTCAACCTGTGACAATATTTTTACATGAGACTGTCAATGTAGCGGAAACTGCTGTCGTAAATCTTTCGGTAAGAAAGGTAGGTGACCGTGACGTAATGCGTTGCGAGCGGCCAGGTGTGCCAGCCGCCTTGAGAAAAAGTCATTAGTGTGTGCCTTTCAGAGGCACAGGTGGAGAAAAAAGGAGGGCATTAACCTCGCTATTGACATTCCTTTGTAGAAAGCACCGCAAATACGACACGCCCAAACTTGTAAACATATGATTACACTGTGAAGCTCTTAATTTATGATATTTACTGAAATTAAATGATGAGAAACATTTTATATCTATTGTCTTTCTAGCTGAGACATTGCTCATTTTGTTTAATACCTAGTTTCTAGCTGCACTGCAGGATTGGTTACTATAAAATTTAATGGATGTACTAATATAAATATTTTATACCTACAGATCCAGTATATAATAACTTTATGATGTACTTAAAAAAAACGAAGGAGCACAAAAAGACATTGCTCTTCACAGGAATTGCAAAAATAATTTTTTACGATTTGGTAACTTATCTGCTAGCATATGTTCTCGTGATGCATCACTCTAGTGTTAAGATGTGACATAGGTATTATACATTTTTACTGTAATATTTTTTCTGCTTCAGCTTTGTCATGTTTAGATATAAGTTATTGCAGTTGCTGCTGCTGTTTGCCTGGCATAGTGTTACTAAATTTCACTTTGTATTACTCTGTTAAGCTACTCCTGATTTATTTTTCTTGTTGCTTCAGATTGGTTCATATCAGTTGTAATGTTGCATTGCTTGGTAATTTAGATTTACTGTAGCTTGCTTTGCCAATTGCCATTTTTTTATCATTGCTGTTTGTGTTAATTGTTTTATGCTGCTGCGTTGCCTCGTCCCTTAGTTAAGCATCTCAGCTCTGTAGGTTTAAGTTAGTTTAAGAGGGGGTAGACTATATAAGAAACTAACTATGATGAATTGGAAGAAAAGCATTGAGAAGCTATAAAAAATGATTTGGCCTAAAAAAGTAGTGTACAGTGGAGAAAAACTATTTTTTTAAAGAGGATGTGAACAAAATACAGAAAGCATGCTTGGATAGGATATTTTTGGTGGAAACAAATGTTGAGATACGACGATAGATCTACAGAATGAAGTTTGGGTTGGACTGCAGTACCAAATTTTACCCTGAAAACAAACCCTGTCCTTTCCTTTTGTGTTATCCCACTATGTGTTTGTGTACCCTTGTGTATTTGTTTTCTTCCTGTCTATGTGTACTGTTTCATAGAATTTTTTCTCTTCTAATACTAAGCTACATTCACTATGATGAGATATACTGTTATACTCAAATATAATTTGAATTAATAACATGCTATTTACTTCGTAAAGATGTTTAAACATTATTTATTCTGTTTTGTTCTAATGCTCATGTGTGAAGTTGATGTTTCAAAAGTTATTCTGATCTTTTGTGTATGTACTTATGTCGTAATTTTTGTAACACTGATGTATTTGTTATTTCGATACTTTTGTAAAGCCCCTATTACTACAAATGTTATCTGTATTGTTATGTTCTTTAAAGATATATTTTGTATCTTTGTTATTGTATTCTCATGTTATAAAATTGTAATTGACACCAGTTCATCAAATTAAGTAACTTGTAAATTACATTTCACTGCACACGTTTCTGTTGGTCATAGTATATGGACAATATGTGAGAAGTAGGGACTGATAGTGTTTCCACGTGTGTTAATAATTCAGTAAGGGACTGGATAACAGCACTGTTGGTTCTAAGGACATTTCAAAAACAATTTTTGTGAGTGCACAGTTGGTGGTTAAGGACCTGCTATATTATCCGCAAGACTCTTTAATGGAGATTGTGCGCCTGCACAGTCAAACAGACGGCTGCTGGCCATCTCTACAAGGACTACAGTGGGTCTACACCTTTGATGACCCACCAATACCATTATTTCCACAAGGACTGCAGTTGGTCTGCACATCTGGTGGCCCACCAATACCGTAATCTCTACCAGGACTACAATGGGTCTACTCTGTGACGACCTACCTACCAATATTCTTTAAAACTTCGACTGACTCTGCTGTGGGTTTGCTCTGTTGTGGCCCATTACCTGTCTGAAAGTCAAGAGTCAGCACTGTCTTTCCATTGGAAGGACAACACTACTTCAAGACTGCATGGAAATCCACCACTTCCATGTGCATTTTCTTTTACTACTCAGACTTTGAGAAAAACACTGCAAATTTTACTTTGATAAATGATCAGGACTGTCTTTATGGACTGTGAGAAAATTTTAGCTTTTGATCAACATTGTATCGATAAGTGTGTGCATTTCATTTCTTTGTTATTGTAATGATGAAAAAAATTTTCAAATCTGTATTGGCCACTGCCCAAAACAATTTGTAAATTTTTTTGTGGGTAGCATGGGGGCTATGTAAGTAGGATGTTTAGGATTTTTTTAATTGGTAACGCCGCCGCCACTAGCGCTCTGTATGAAAATCACTGGCTGTGCCGTGTGCAGTCTGTGGCTGGTTTGCATTGTTGTCTGCCATTGTAGTGTTGGGCAGCGGCAGCTGGATGCTAACAGCGCGTAGCGTTGCGCAGTTGGAGGTGAGCCGCCAGCAGTGGTGGACGTGGGGAGAGAGATGGCGGAGTTTTGTAATTTGTAAAACTGGATGTCATGAACTGCTATATATATTATGACTATTAAGGCAAATACATTGTTTGTTCTCTATCAAAATCTTTCATTTACTAAATATGCCTGTCAGTAGTTAGTGCCTTCAGTAATTTGAATCTTTTATTTAGCTGGCAGTAGTGGCGCTCGCTGTATTGCAGTAGTTCGAGTAACCAAGATTTTTGTGAGGTAAGCGATTTGTGATACGTATAGGTTAATGTTAGTCAGGGCCATTTTTTGTAGAGACTTTTGAAAGTGAGATTGCGTTGCGCTAAAAAATATTTTGTGTCAGTTTAAGCACAGTCGTGTATAAATTTTTCAAAGGGGAAGTTTTATAAAATGTGTTCCCCAACATTTTATTGCGTAGTAAGATTGTGTAAAATTTGTTTAAAGTGATCTGTGGCGCTGGCATCAAGGAATGTCTCTCATATACCTACTTCTCTATCGCTGTTCCTGTTTACCAAATGAACACATTCCCATTTGCTCGTTATGGTCTGAAAGGTAAAGTCTTTGTAATAGGTTTAGTACCGATCTCGTTAAAATGATTTCTATAGCTACAGAGAGGGACGATTTTTTTTAAAGACGGTGTTTATGATAGTTCCAATGTACTGAGAGGTTTTATAAGGCGAAAGTCCTAGACAACCGGGAATCCCCGAGAAAAACTTAGCGGATAGCTGAGAGAAGCTACATGGAGCCAATGGATGTCTCTATGTGACACCGGTTCACCTCATTGCACTGTTAGTGGTGTTCTGAGAATTTGTGTGAGGATGAAACGGTACAGAGTACCGTTTATTCAGGTGCTTACACTTGATGACAAAGTAACAGTTTCCAGTTTTGCCGAGCAACGCTATAGAAAGCTTAACGAGAAGAACCTTTACTTCCTTGTGTAAATTGTAGATACTGAGCGACTTTGAGCGATATTGAAGGGCATGCAGACTCCAGTTTCTCTAGTAACTTACCAATAATGACAGAAGCAACAAGATGCAGTTTTGGTGAGCAGTGCTTCTGTGGACTTAATGCGAAGAAGCTTTACTTCCTTGTGTAAATGTTAGATAACAGAAGACTGGGAACTACGCTGAGGCGCCGTTCCAATAACCTTGAGTACGGCTGAGCACCAGCAGGATCCCCTCAGTTGAAAATGTGCTGTACTACGAGGAAAGACGGGATTTATGGTCCCCTTTTGCAATCGGACGTCGGGCGACTTACGTGTTTACTTGACGTCTTTTTCAATGGTCACTAACGACGTAAATTTCGCCACCATTGCAGAAATTTTTGTCCCACCCTACAGGGAACGCTTTTAATATATTCGTAAACTGTATGACCAGTGCCGAAAGCTCTTATCCGGAGGCCGAAGGGTTTTGCACCATGTGGTTAACAAGGAATGAAAATTACAAGCTATCTCGCATTTCTTTAGAACACGCAGTTGTGAGACAGAGTTTACAGAAAGACAAAACCTGCATATTTTATAATGGTTTTAATACTTGTCATTGTTATGACAGAATTCGTCTGGATGTACAGTTCGCATAAATACGAAAAACGTATCGCAGCCTATACACACTTTGAAACGTCCCCATAGAAAAATTATAAATGACTGTGCTTAAACTGACACACAATATTTTTAGCGCAACGCAACCTGACTTTCAATAATCCCTACAAAAGAATGGCCCTGAGTAACAATAACCTGTACCTTTCATGAATCACTTACCTCACAAAAATCTTCGTTACTCGAACTACAGCAATACAGCGAGCGCCAATACTTACAGCTAAATAAAAGATTCTAACTACTGAAGGCACTAACTGGTGATAGGCATAGTTAGCAAATGAAAGATTTTGATAAAGAACAACCAATGTATTTACCATAATAGTGTTCAAAAGTCATAATATATATATCAGTTCATGACACCCAGTCTTACAAATTTACTGTCTCTGATGGACACACGTCCAGATCATCTTCTCTCAAAACTCCACCATCTCTCTCCTAACATCCACCACTACTGGCGGCTCATCTCCAACTGCGCAACGCTACGTGCTGTTAACAGCCAACTGCCCAACCCTACAATAGCAAATTCCAGCATTGCAAACCAGCCACAAACTGTACACAGCACAGTCAGTGATTTTCATACAGAGCGCTACGTGACGTTACCAACATAAAAACCTAAACAGCCTACTTACAACTTCTTGACACAAACGCGCGCGGGCAGTTTTGTTTTCCGCTCCGCTGTCCCCGTCTACACACTACTTGTCACTCCATACTCACATCCCCCTAAAGAAACTGCTGTGAGCTCTCAACTCTGTGGGGTTGGGACGTAGGAAGATGTTTTCAAACACTCTCAGAACTGTTTCCTTGAATTATAGTTTTGAAAAGTAAAGTTATTCAGTTTCCACAAGCAGAATGGCGCTCAGTGACGTAATTTATCTCGGGAAAGCATTACCCGTACCAAACTAGGAAATTCTGAAACATTAACATATGCGCAATTCATGGCACAATGTAAGTAGTAATTCTTGATTAAGCCACAATTAGGTTTCCAAATTCATACACCTAACACTCGTATCTGTAACAGATGAGTTAGCCCTACAGTGCAACTAGCTAAATACTATTTTTTGTTTGTTTGATAATTCTGTGGGAACTGACAGTAGCAGAAGACGTGCTGTGCTCGCCAATCATAGGCGGCCAGCGAAGCTCCTGTCAGCCAGCGGACCATCGTCTTGCTCCTGATCGGGAAGCCACGAGCTCTTAGCCGCCACGAGACTCAGTCCCTGCACCTGCTTCAACGAGTCAGCATCTCCCAACCGTGCTCTCGGCAGCTCAGAATCACATAATGCAAAGTGCCTTGTGACCTTAGCTACTACGTCTCACGAGAGTCTGTTTCATCAGTCAAGTTTCATACTCACGATCTGGTGTGCAGAAGGTATTCTAAAGCGTCTTCCACGCTACCGTTTTGAACTGCATTTTCTCAGATGTTTTCACGGTTCTGCGCTTGACGTAAATTCTGAGCAGCATTTCACTGAACAGGGGAAGCTGAGCCGTGTTCGTGCCGTTATTGCTTGACATTTTGTCTTGGCGGTACTCCCGTCCCGTTTCTTATTCGATTTATTGTCGTCACTATGTTGCTGGCTTGCCTGCCCGTGAGTGGCAGCAGCAGCGCTTATCGATGAGAGCGATGGAGTGTCCGCTGTTATTTCCCGGTTGTCGTGTGTCGGGAGTTAAGTTGGGACAGAGCAGCAGTGGTGTCCGGACAGCCATGACTTCCCCGACCGTTGCCGGCACACATGACTTCAGTGGGGACGACCTTGGTTGGTCGTTCGGTCGGTCGTCTCATCAGACGACATGTATTTGGTCGCCGACCGCTTCCAGGTCCTCTGTGTGTCTGCCAGGACCGCTGGTGGCGTCCATTCATTGTCAGACCATGAGGCACTAGCTGCGAGAGCGAAAAGTCCCTTGCCCACCGAACATGGACACTGAAGTTGAGTGGTTAACCTGTTCTGAAACCTAAGCCGTTGTGATATGTCTTCGTTCATTTGCCCGTTGATGCTCCCTGGGCCGTTCGGGCTAGCAGCAACGTATGATGTGTTGGAGTCGATGAAATCTACATCTACATCTACATTTATACTCCGCAAGCCACCCAACGGTGTGTGGCGGAGGGCACTTTACGTGCCACTGTCATTACCTCCCTTTTCTGTTCCCGTCGCGTATGGTTCAAAGGAAAAACGACTGTCTGAAATCCTCCATGCGCGCTCGAATCTCTCTAATTATACATTCGCGATCTCCTCGGGAGGTATAAGTAGGGGGAAGCAATATATTTGATACCTCATCTAGAAACGCACCCCCTCGAAACCTGGCGAACAAGCGACACCGCGATGCAGAGCGCCTCTCTTGCACAGTCTGCCACATGAGTTTGCTAAACATCTCCGTAACGCTATCATGGTTAGCAAATAACCCTGTGACGAAACGCGGCGCTCTTCTTTGGATCTTCTCTATCTCCTCCGTCAACCCAATCTGGTACGGATCCCACACTGATGAGCAATACTCAAGTATAGGTCGAACGAGTGTTTTGTAAGCCACCTCATTTGTTGATGGACTATATTTTCTAAGGACTCTCCCAATGAATCTCAGCCTGGTACCCGCCTTACCAACAATTAATTTCATATGATCATTCCACTTCAAATCGTTCCTTACGCATACTCCCAGATATTTTACAGAAGTAACTGCTACCAGTGTTTGTTCCGCTATCATATAATCATACAATAAAGGATCCTTTTTTCTATGTATTCGCAATACATTACATTTGTCTATGTTATGGGTCAGTTGCCACTCCCTGCACCAAGTGCCTATCCGCTGCAGATCTTCCTGCATTTCGCTACAATTTTCTAATGCTGCAACTTCTCTGTATACTACGGTATCATCCGCGAAAAGTCTCATGAAACTTTCGACACTATCTACTATGTCATTTATATATATTGTGAAAAGCAATGGTCCCATAACACTCCCCTGTGGCACGCCACAGGTTATTTAACGTCTGTAGACGTGTCTCCACTGATAACAACATGCTGTGTTCTGTTTGCTAAAAGCTCTTCAATCCAGCCACACTGCTGGTCTGATATTCCGTAGGCTCTTACTTTGTTTATCAGGTGACAGTGCGGAACTTTATCGAACGCCTTCCGGAAATCAATCAAAATGGCATCTACCTGGGAGCCCGTATCTAATATTTTCTGGGTCTCATGAACAAATAAAGCGAGTTGGGTCTCACACGATCGCTGTTCCCCGAATCCATGTTCATTCCTACAGAGTAGATTCTGGGTTTCCAAAAACGACATGATACTAGAGCAAAAAACATGTTCTAAAATTCTACAACAGATCGACGTCAGAGATATAGGTCTACAGTTTTGCGCGTCTCCTCGACGACCCTTCTTGAAGACTGAGACTACCTGTGCTCTTTTCCAATCTTTTGGAACCTTCCGTTCCTCTAGAGACTTGCGGTACACGGCTGTTAGAAGGGGGGCAAGTTCTTTCGCGTACTCTGTGTAGAATCGAGTTGGTATCCCGTCAGGTCCAGTGGACTTTCCTCTGTTGAGTGATTCCAGTTGCTCTTCTATTCCTTGGACACTTATTTCGATGTCAGCCATTTTTTTCTTTTGTGTGAGGATTTAGAGAAGGAACTTCAGTGCGGTCTTCCTCTGTGAAACAGCTTTGGAAAAAGATGTTCAGTATTTCAGCTTTACGCGTGTAATCCTCTGTTTCAATGCCATCATCATCCCGGAGTGTCTGGATATGCTGTTTCGAGCCACTTACTGATTTAACTTAAGACCAGAACTACCTAGGAATTTCTGTAAAGTCTGTACATAGAATTTTACTTCCGAATTCACTGAACGCTTCACGCCTAGCCCTCCTTACGCTAACTTTGACATCGTTTAGCTTCTGTTTGTCTGAGAGGTTTTGGCTGCGTTCAAACTTGGAATGAAGCTCTCTTTGCTTTTGCAGTAGTTTCCTAACTTTGTTGTTGGACCACAGTGGGCTTTTCCTGTCCCTCACAGTTTTACTCGGCACGTACCTGTCTAAAACGCATTTTACGATTGCCTTGAACTTTTTCCATAAACACTTAACATTGTCAGTGTCGGAACAGAAATTTTCGTTTTGATCTGTTGGGTAGTCTGAAATCTACCTTCTATTACTGTTGCTATACAGATAACCCTTCATTCAATTTTTTATATTCCTATTAACTTCCATATTCAGGGATGCTGCAACCGCTTTATGATCGCTGATTCCCTGTTCTGCACTTACAGAGTCGAAAAGTTTGGGTCTGTTTGTTATCAGTAGGTCCAAGATGATATTTCCATGAGTCGGTTCTCTGTTTAATTGCTCGAGGTAATTTTCAGATAGTGCACTCAGTATAATGTCACTCGATGCTCTGTCCCTCCCACCCATCCTAAACATCTGAGTGTCCCAGTCTATATCTGGTAAATTGAAATCTCCATCTAAGATTATAACATGCTGAGAAAATTTATGTGAAATGTATTTCAAATTTTCTCTCAGTTGTTTTGCCACTAATGCTACTGAGTGGGGAGGTCGGTAAAAGGAGCCAATTATTAACCTAGCTCGGTTGTTAAGTGTAACCTCCACCCATAATAATTCACAGGAACTATCCACTTCTACTTCACTACAGGATAAACTACTACTAACAGCGACAAACACACCACCACCGGTTGCATGGAATCTATCCTTTCTAAACACCCTGTCCCTTTGTAAAAATTTCGGCAGAATTTATCTCTGTCTTGAGCCAGCTTTCTGTACCTATAACGACTTCAGCTTCGGTGCTTTCTATCAGCGCTTGACGTTCCGGTATTTAACCAATGCAGCTTCGACAGTTTACAATTACAATACCGATTGCTGCTTCATCCCTGCATGTCCTGACTTTGCGCCGCACCCTTTGAGGCTGTTGCCCTTTCTGTTCTTGCCCGAGGCCATCTAACCTAAAAAACTTCCCAGTCCACGCCACACAACTCCTGCTACCCGTGTAGCCGCTTGCTGCGTGTAGTGGACACCTGACCTATCCAGCGGAACCCGAAATCCCACCACCCTATGGCGCAAGTCGAGTAATCTGCAGCCCACACGGTCGCAGATCCGTCTCAGCCTCTGATTCAGACACTCCACTCGGCTCTGTACCAAAGGTCCGCAGTCAGTCCTGTCGACGATGCTGCAGATTGTGAGCTCTGCTTTCAAACCGCTAGCGAGACTGGCAGTCTTCACCAAATCAGATAGCCGCCGAAAGCCGGAGAGGATTTTCTCCGATGTATAGCGACACACATCATTGGTGCCGACATGAGCGACCACCTACAGATGGGTGCACCCTGTACCCTTCATGGCATCCGGGAGGACCCTTTCCACATCTAGAATGACTCTCAGCAGACGTTACACAGGGTGTACAAAGTGCAGGGGAGCACCATCTTGCATAAAAGTGATTATTCCTACACTTCCATTCTGTCTGAAGGGTTTGAAACGACGTTGGTGTGCAAAAGGTTCTCATAGCGTTTACCAGTGACGGTAAAAGTAACAGCACCCTCGGGACTTGTCTCCTGGAAAGAAGAGGAGCGTAGGATAAAAGATGCCACTAACTAGCATAGCACCTTTGCAGAATTACATGGTATCGATTAATATGCGTGCGGGTTTCCCGTTGCCCACGTTCTGCATATAGACATTGAGATGTCCTTGGCAATGGAAATAAGTTTCGCCTGTCTACAAAATGCTCCATGACCACTCACTGTCCGCTTCCACGCGAGAAAGAAATTCCAGAGCGAACGTTTGTCTTGATAGTAGGTTAGCAAGAAGCCACTCCTGAACTCAGGCGATTTTGTATGGGCAGCAATGCAGGATATTTCGTAGAATTTTATGCTCCAAGCTCGTAGGCATGTCAAGCGTTCGGAAAACTCCCCGTGCACTGCTCAGCCCCTTCTTGCAATGGTGCGGTCGCATCTTCGGCAGACGCCCGACAGTCCCTCTGTGACAATAAACTTCTGCACTTAAGAATATTGTACTCATTTTCTGCAGACTGTGGCAGACGTCGGACCAATGTCTTTTATCAAATCCCTGAGTGTCCAGAGACCTGTCGGGTTACTGACACACTATCATCATTATCGTAAATGAGTTTTACCAGCAACGCACGATCTTTCATGGAGACAGTCATGTTGAGAATCTCGGACGCAAAATAAGTAACAGTCAACTGCCGCGCGTCTGTTGATGTGCGTATTATGACGGTTGTAGCACCCTCTGTTAGTAAGATTTGTGTTAATCTTCTTTTTTTCTATTTGTTCCATGACGTTTCCCCCGGCGCCAATAACTCGCTGTTGGAATTTCACGTCATTCTGAGCAGTGGTTCTCTTTCTAGAGCGTCTTGAAGCTGGAACTCTAATTATGGGCACCCTGTATATGAGAATATTGTGACGGCGATATTGAAGTTTCGCTCTACTTCAGTGGTTCCCAACCTTTATTAGACATTAGCTAGTACACTCGTCCTCCTGCCCTCTTCCCCCCCCCCCCCCCCCCCCCCCCTCCTAGCCATCAGCTGCTGCCTCTCCCTCACACTGTAACATAACTAAACTGTCGAATGAAATATTTTTCTTGGAACACTTTTATTTTTAAAACGATGAAAGATATAAAAGATGAATGATATTTAGTGTGCGTGCATGTGTGTGTGTGTGTGTTAGAAAGAACGATGAAGGAATCAGCAGTGCGTCGCAAGCACTATGCACAACTCCTTGTTAGCGCCATGAAATCCAGTATCAAGGGATGGAATACGCCATTAAAGTCAAAGTTGTAAGCGAGGCGCTGCTTGGGAATAGGAATTGAGTAGTTGGCGCAATCGGGTATCCAAATAGCTACAGGATCGAGTCCTCCCTAGGACATAGCTATTTGTGTTTATCCTTAGGTTAATTTAGGTTAAGCAGTGTGTAAGCTTAGGGACTGATGACCTTAGCAGTTCCATAAGATTTCATACATCCGCAACGTTTCGATGAGTGACATTCTCATCATCTTCTGGCGAAGTGTCGATGGACCGCGTCCGTCCTCTATATATAGCTGGTCAGCAGCACGCGGTAGCCGTCCCTCCCCACTCCTCCTACCAGTGCTGGACCGCTGGTGGTGGTTGTGGTTGGGCGGGGAGAGGGGGAGGGGAAGCCGCGTAGAGCCGGGCGACGCCAGCCGCCCGCTGCGTTTAAGGCCGGTTCCCACTAGGGCTGACGCACGTCAAAACCGCGCGTCAGCGGCGTGGTTGCCATGGAAACGGCGTCAGCGGCACGGCGCGGCGGGCTCTGCGTCGCGGTTTGACCATGTCGAACCGCTTCCGCTGCCGCGTGCCGCGCTCCAGTTGCGCGCCGCCAATCACAGAACGCGCTGAGCGTGACGTCAGGTACGGAACCCCGGGCCACACGAACTTTCGCCGAACCGCTGGCGTGGACGCGGCGGCAGCTATGAAATACTTATCATCCGATTCCAAGGAAACTATTGGGTAGAAAAATTTGATCCTTGGGCATGTTACAGCCAGATATCTTTTCCCGATAAAGGACGGAATTTATTTTCGTTATTCGTCGTGGTTACTTGCTGTACCGCATTTACGTAAACCTTTACACGAACTTTTAATGAGTGTGCGGAGGTAAAAATGCATTGCGAGGACTTTGCGTACAGTTCATTTTAGGTAATACATTATGGCGTATGAAATTTAGTCAACATATCTAAATTGTTTTTAAAGCTGAGAGCAGAACGATAGCTATCACCGTTCTCGAGATATTGAATGATATGTCGGCGGACGGGCTGTGCGGTGACGCCCGCGGGTCGCTCGCGACGCGACCGATACTTCGTCCTGCTCGTCGTAAACCATGTGGTTGTATCAACCGCAAATTTCGTAAACGGTTCAAGAAATCGAAACGTTTTTTTTTTTTTTTTTTTTTTTTTTTGCAAACGATAACTTGCAAAAAATCATGTATTTCGTCGCATGATAAATTTCCAAAATCTTTTTATCTACCGAGATATGAAAGTAACTACAGTTTTTCAGAAGGGATAGACGAATTTTTTAAACGGCATTTAATAGCATGTGGAATTAGAAGTTAATCCGAAACTAATTTGCTGGTATTTCATAAGATGTAATTTGCTATGTATCTACAGCTATTGATTATTTCCTTTGGTAAGTAACAAATGTTTTTTTCTTGATCCAGCGTACTTTATTGGTTCAAAAGGCGTTTCGCCTTTTACTTTAAGGCATCTTCGGTGGAATCTAGAATGATTCCGTTTTGTTTTAATATGTGATACTTGCAGATTATAAAACAGTTCACGTCTTTTTTTTACGTGAATAGCTGTTTACTTACAGTGAATCGAGTTTTTGACGGACATATATGCTTCCCCTCACCTGGTCACATGCTGGAGGTTGAACTAAAACTTAGATTATGGAACATAAGCACATTTTCATGTTCGCTCTTTTTTCTTCTGTCTATACCTGTAGACATTCTACCGAAAACTCTGATTTGAAGTCATAACTACAGTGTGTTCACCTCATGTCCCTTCCTGTTTGGTTTGTTTATGTACATGTTGCCAACCTAAAGAATTATATGCCGAAAAGTAATGTTTATTTATTTCTGTTCTCCTTATATCTGTATGTATGTGTGGCTAGCCAGTGATAGTTGTAGAAAGTTGAAAGTGAATGCAGTAGTTGTCAGACAGTGGTTGAAAGATTTGGAGTTCAGCTGATTTCAGTTTTGGTTTAAATGCTTTGTGGAGGACTGAATGGAAGAGTAAATTCAGTGCTTACATTAATAGATAAAATAGTAGAATACCATTTCAACGGATGATTATTATCAGAATACTATCACCCAACTCCATTGTCCTCACTCTTTGACGCCTCATAATACGTCCTGTCAACTAACCCCTCTTGTAGTCAAAGTTGTGCCGTGATTTCCTCTTCCTCCTCTATTTAATTCCGCACCTCTTCTTTAGTTACACGATCCTCGTATCTAATCGTCAGCATTCTTATTGATCACCACGTTTTGAAAGCGTCCATTGCCTTCTTGAGAGAACTGTTCATCGTCTACGTTTCACTTACATACAAGCCTGCACTCCACACAAATACCTTTGTAAAATAGTATCCAACCATTAGAATTTACACTCCTGGAAAATGAAATAAGAACACCGTGAATTCATTGTCCCAGGAAGGGGAAACTTTATTGACACATTCCTGGGGTCAGATACATCACATGATCACACTGACAGAACCACAGGCACATAGACACAGGCAACAGAGCATGCACAATGTCGGCACTAGTACAGTGTATATCCACCTTTCGCAGCAATGCAGGCTGCTATTCTCCCATGGAGACGATCGTAGAGATGCTGGATGTAGTCCTGTGGAACGGCTTGCCATGCCATTTCCACCTGGCACCTCAGCTGGACCAGCGTTCGTGCTGGACGTGCAGACCGCGTGAGACGACGCTTCATCCAGTCCCAAACATGCTCAATGGGGGACAGATCCGGAGATCTTGCTGGCCAGGTTAGTTGACTTACACCTTCTAGAGCACGTTGGGTGGCACGGGATACATGCGGACGTGCATTGTCCTGTTGGAACAGCAAGTTCCCTTGCCGGTCTAGGAATGGTAGAACGATGGGTTCGATGACGGTTTGGATGTACCGTGCACTATTCAGTGTCCCCTCGACGATCACCAGAGGTGTACGGCCAGTGTAGGAGATCGCCCCCCACACCATGATGCCGGGTGTTGGCCCTGTGTGCCTCGGTCGTATGCAGTCCTGATTGTGGCGCTCACCTGCACGGCGCCAAACACGCATACGACCATCATTGGCACCAAGGCAGAAGCGACTCTCATCGCTGAAGACGACACGTCTCCATTCGTCCCTCCAATCACGCCTGTCGCGACACCACTGGAGGCGGGCTGCACGATGTTGGGGCGTGAGCGGAAGACGGCCTAACGGTGTGCGGGACCGTAGCCCAGCTTCATGGAGACGGTTGCGAATGGTCCTCGCCGATACCCCAGGAGCAACAGTGTCCCTAATTTGCTGGGAAGTGGCAGCGAGGTCCCCTACGGCACAGCGTAGGATCCTACGGTCTTGGCGTGCAGCCGTGCGTCGCTGCGGTCCGGTCCCAGGTTGACGGGCACGTGCACCTTCCGCCGACCACTGGCGACAACATCGATGTACTGTGGAGACCTCACGCCCCACGTGTTGAGCAATTCGGCGGTACGTCCACCCGGCCTCCCGCATGCCCACTCTACGCCCTCGCTCAAAGTCCGTCAACTGCACATACGGTTCACGTCCACGCTGTCACGGCATGCTACCAGTGTTAAAGACTGCGATGGAGCTCCGTATGCCACGGCAAACTGGCTGACACTGACGGCGGCGGTGCACAAATGCTGCGCAGCTAGCGCCATTCGACGGCCAACACCGCGGTTCCGGGTGTGTCCGCTGTGCCGTGCGTGTGATCATTGCTTGTACAGCCCTCTCGCAGTGTCCGGAGCAAGTATGGTGGTCTGACACACCGGTATCAATGTGTTCTTTTTTCCATTTCCAGGAGTGTATATTCATTCGATGTGAACAAATTTTATTTTTCAGAACGCTTTTCTTGCTATTGACAGTCTTCATTTTATATCCTCTCTACTTCTGCCTTCTCAATTACTGTTTCCCTTTCAAGTCATTGAAGTCTTAGAAATGCAGTTTGGTTTCTGTACAAGTTGTCGATAATCTTGTGTCCTGCGTTTTATCGATGACATCTCCAGAGCTTCAAAGAATGTTTTAATTAAGATTGTCAAAACCTTTCACTAAACACGCAAATGCTATAAACAGTGTCACAGGTCTTCAGTCGGTCTACTTAGCTAAGTCGTATGATCAGTATTTCCTTGCGTGCTCAGACATTTCAGAAGAATTTAACGTTGTGCTTATGTCAGTTTGTACAACATCTCCCCCCTCTCCTCTCTAGGTATTGCTTCCGCTTTCTAGCCTTCTCTTATTTGCTTAGTTCTTGCTTGCCAAGTGAGTTCTTGAGAGTTGCTTCTCCTTTGAGCTAAGTTTTCTTTCTTCTTTCTCGTTTTCATTCTCATTTTCATTGCGATTTTGGAATTTCTGTCAACGTCATGTTTAGACATTTCTATTTCCCATGGACTACTTTATTTGCTGCATTTTTATATTTTTCCCTCTTGTTATATTTAATATATCACGTTTTATCTATCGATTTCTACTGCACCTTTTCCCCATTCACATACTCTGCTGCATTCACCACTTCTTCTCTCAAAGATATCCATTCGTATTCCAGCGGATTCCTTCCTCTGTTCTGGCTTGTCGAGTGAGTTCTTGAGAGTTGCTTCTCCTTTGAGCAAAGTTTTCTTTCTTCTTTCTCGTTTTCATTCTAATTTTCATTGCGATTTTGGACTTTCTGTCAACGTCATGTTTAGACATTTCTGTTTCCCATTTACTACTTTATTTGCTGCATTTTTATATTTTTCCCTCTTGTTATATTTAATATATCACGTTTTATCTATCGATTTCTACTGCACCTTTTCCCCATTCACATACTCTGCTGCATTCACCACTTCTTCTCTCAAAGATATCCATTCGTATTCTAGCGGATTCCTTCCTCTGTTCTGGCTTGCCAAGTGAGTTCTTGAGAGTTGCTTCTCCTTTGAGCAAAGTTTTCTTTCTTCTTTCTCGTTTTCATTCTCATTTTCATTGCGATTTTGGACTTTCTGTCAACGTCATGTTTAGACATTTCTGTTTCCCATTTACTACTTTATTTGCTGCATTTTTATATTTTTCCCTCTTGTTATATTTAATATATCACGTTTTATCTATCGATTTCTACTGCACCTTTTCCCCATTCACATACTCTGCTGCATTCACCACTTCTTCTCTCAAAGATATCCATTCGTATTCTAGCGGATTCCTTCCTCTGTTCTGGCTTGCCAAGTGAGTTCTTGAGAGTTGCTTCTCCTTTGAGCAAAGTTTTCTTTCTTCTTTCTCGTTTTCATTCTCATTTTCATTGCGATTTTGGAATTTCTGTCAACGTCATGTTTAGACATTTCTATTTCCCATGGACTACTTTATTTGCTGCATTTTTATATTTTTCCCTCTTGTTATATTTAATATATCACGTTTTATCTATCGATTTCTACTGCACCTTTTCCCCATTCACATACTCTGCTGCATTCACCACTTCTTCTCTCAAAGATATCCATTCGTATTCCAGCGGATTCCTTCCTCTGTTCTGGCTTGTCGAGTGAGTTCTTGAGAGTTGCTTCTCCTTTGAGCAAAGTTTTCTTTCTTCTTTCTCGTTTTCATTCTAATTTTCATTGCGATTTTGGACTTTCTGTCAACGTCATGTTTAGACATTTCTGTTTCCCATTTACTACTTTATTTGCTGCATTTTTATATTTTTCCCTCTTGTTATATTTAATATATCACGTTTTATCTATCGATTTCTACTGCACCTTTTCCCCATTCACATACTCTGCTGCATTCACCACTTCTTCTCTCAAAGATATCCATTCGTATTCTAGCGGATTCCTTCCTCTGTTCTGGCTTGCCAAGTGAGTTCTTGAGAGTTGCTTCTCCTTTGAGCAAAGATTTCTTTCTTCTTTCTCGTTTTCATTCTCATTTTCATTGCGATTTTGGACTTTCTGTCAACGTCATGTTTAGACATTTCTATTTCCCATGGACTACTTTATTTGCTGCATTTTTATATTTTCCCCTCTTGTTATATTTAATATATCACGTTTTATCTATCGATTTCTACTGCACCTTTTCCCCATTCACATACTCTGCTGCATTCACCACTTCTTCTCTCAAAGATATCCATTCGTATTCTAGCGGATTCCTTCCTCTGTTCTGGCTTTCCAAGTGAGTTCTTGAGAGTTGCTTCTCCTTTGAGCAAAGTTTTCTTTCTTCTTTCTCGTTTTCATTCTCATTTTCATTGCGATTTTGGAATTTCTGTCAACGTCATGTTTAGACATTTCTATTTCCCATGGACTACTTTATTTGCTGCATTTTTATATTTTTCCCTCTTGTTATATTTAATATATCACGTTTTATCTATCGATTTCTACTGCACCTTTTCCCCATTCACATACTCTGCTGCATTCACCACTTCTTCTCTCAAAGATATCCATTCGTATTCTAGCGGATTCCTTCCTCTGTTCTGGCTTGCCAAGTGAGTTCTTGAGAGTTGCTTCTCCTTTGAGCAAAGTTTTCTTTCTTCTTTCTCGTTTTCATTCTCATTTTCATTGCGATTTTGGAATTTCTGTCAACGTCATGTTTAGACATTTCTATTTCCCATGGACTACTTTATTTGCTGCATTTTTATATTTTTCCCTCTTGTTATATTTAATATATCACGTTTTATCTATCGATTTCTACTGCACCTTTTCCCCATTCACATACTCTGCTGCATTCACCACTTCTTCTCTCAAAGATATCCATTCGTATTCTAGCGGATTCCTTCCTCTGTTCTGGCTTGCCAAGTGAGTTCTTGAGAGTTGCTTCTCCATTGAGCAAAGTTTTCTTTCTTCTTTCTCGTTTTCATTCTCATTTTCATTGCGATTTTGGAATTTCTGTCAACGTCATGTTTAGACATTTCTATTTCCCATGGACTACTTTATTTGCTGCATTTTTATATTTTCCCCTCTTGTTATATTTAATATATCACGTTTTATCTATCGATTTCTACTGCACCTTTTCCCCATTCACATACTCTGCTGCATTCACCACTTCTTCTCTCAAAGATATCCATTCGTATTCTAGCGGATTCCTTCCTCTGTTCTGGCTTGCCAAGTGAGTTCTTGAGAGTTGCTTCTCCTTTGAGCAAAGTTTCCTTTCTTCTTTCTCGTTTTCATTCTCATTTTCATTTCGATTTTGGAATTTCTGTCAACGTCATGTTTAGACATTTCTATTTCTCATGGACTACTTTATTTGCTGCATTTTTATATTTTTCCCTCTTGTTATATTTAATATATCACGTTTTATCTATCGATTTCTACTGCACCTTTTCCTCATTCACATACTCTGCTGCATTCACCACTTCTTCTCTCAAAGATATCCATTCGTATTCTAGCGGATTCCTTCCTCTGTTCTGGCTTTCCAAGTGAGTTCTTGAGAGTTGCTTCTCCTTTGAGCAAAGTTTTCTTTCTTCTTTCTCGTTTTCATTCTCATTTTCATTGCGATTTTGGAATTTCTGTCAACGTCATGTTTAGACATTTCTATTTCCCATGGACTACTTTATTTGCTGCATTTTTATATTTTTCCCTCTTGTTATATTTAATATATCACGTTTTATCTATCGATTTCTACTGCACCTTTTCCCCATTCACATACTCTGCTGCATTCACCACTTCTTCTCTCAAAGATATCCATTCGTATTCTAGCGGATTCCTTCCTGTGTTCTGGCTTGCCAAGTGAGTTCTTGAGAGTTGCTTCTCCTTTGAGCAAAGTTTTCTTTCTTCTTTCTCGTTTGCATTCTCATTTTCATTGCGATTTTGGAATTTCTGTCAACGTCATGTTTAGACATTTCTATTTCCCATGGACTACTTTATTTGCTGCATTTTTATATTTTTCCCTCTTGTTATATTTAATATATCACGTTTTATCTATCGATTTCTACTGCACCTTTTCCCCATTCACATACTCTGCTGCATTCACCACTTCTTCTCTCAAAGATATCCATTCGTATTCTAGCGGATTCCTTCCTCTGTTCTGGCTTGCCAAGTGAGTTCTTGAGAGTTGCTTCTCCTTTGAGCAAAGTTTTCTTTCTTCTTTCTCGTTTTCATTCTAATTTTCATTGCGATTTTGGACTTTCTGTCAACGTCATGTTTAGACATTTCTATTTCCCATGGACTACTTTATTTGCTGCATTTTTATATTTTTCCCTCTTGTTATATTTAATATATCACGTTTTATCTATCGATTTCTACTGCACCTTTTCCCCATTCACATACTCTGCTGCATTCACCACTTCTTCTCTCAAAGATATCCATTCGTATTCTAGCGGATTCCTTCCTCTGTTCTGGCTTTCCAAGTGAGTTCTTGAGAGTTGCTTCTCCTTTGAGCAAAGTTTTCTTTCTTCTTTCTCGTTTTCATTCTCATTTTCATTGCGATTTTGGAATTTCTGTCAACGTCATGTTTAGACATTTCTATTTCCCATGGACTACTTTATTTGCTGCATTTTTATATTTTTCCCTCTTGTTATATTTAATATATCACGTTTTATCTATCGATTTCTACTGCACCTTTTCCCCATTCACATACTCTGCTGCATTCACCACTTCTTCTCTCAAAGATATCCATTCGTATTCTAGCGGATTCCTTCCTCTGTTCTGGCTTGCCAAGTGAGTTCTTGAGAGTTGCTTCTCCATTGAGCAAAGTTTTCTTTCTTCTTTCTCGTTTTCATTCTCATTTTCATTGCGATTTTGGACTTTCTGTCAACGTCATGTTTAGACATTTCTATTTCCCATGGACTACTTTATTTGCTGCATTTTTATATTTTCCCCTCTTGTTATATTTAATATATCACGTTTTATCTATCGATTTCTACTGCACCTTTTCCCCATTCACATACTCTGCTGCATTCACCACTTCTTCTCTCAAAGATATCCATTCGTATTCTAGCGGATTCCTTCCTCTGTTCTGGCTTGCCAAGTGAGTTCTTGAGAGTTGCTTCTCCTTTGAGCAAAGTTTTCTTTCTTCTTTCTCGTTTTCATTCTCATTTTCATTGCGATTTTGGAATTTCTGTCAACGTCATGTTTAGACATTTCTATTTCCCATGGACTACTTTATTTGCTGCATTTTTATATTTTTCCCTCTTGTTATATTTAATATATCACGTTTTATCTATCGATTTCTACTGCACCTTTTCCCCATTCACATACTCTGCTGCATTCACCACTTCTTCTCTCAAAGATATCCATTCGTATTCTAGCGGATTCCTTCCTCTGTTGTGGCTTGCCAAGTGAGTTCTTGAGAGTTGCTTCTCCTTTGAGCAAAGTTTTCTTTCTTCTTTCTCGTTTTCATTCTCATTTTCATTGCGATTTTGGACTTTCTGTCAACGTCATGTTTAGACATTTCTATTTCCCATGGACTACTTTATTTGCTGCATTTTTATATTTTTCCCTCTTGTTATATTTAATATATCACGTTTTATCTATCGATTTCTACTGCACCTTTTCCCCATTCACATACTCTGCTGCATTCACCACTTCTTCTCTCAAAGATATCCATTCGTATTCTAGCGGATTCCTTCCTCTGTTCTGGCTTGCCAAGTGAGTTCTTGAGAGTTGCTTCTCCTTTGAGCAAAGTTTTCTTTCTTCTTTCTCGTTTGCATTCTCATTTTCATTGCGATTTTGGAATTTCTGTCAACGTCATGTTTAGACATTTCTATTTCCCATGGACTACTTTATTTGCTGCATTTTTATATTTTTCCCTCTTGTTATATTTAATATATCACGTTTTATCTATCGATTTCTACTGCACCTTTTCCCCATTCACATACTCTGCTGCATTCACCACTTCTTCTCTCAAAGATATCCATTCGTATTCTAGCGGATTCCTTCCTCTGTTCTGGCTTGCCAAGTGAGTTCTTGAGAGTTGCTTCTCCTTTGAGCAAAGTTTTCTTTCTTCTTTCTCGTTTTCATTCTAATTTTCATTGCGATTTTGGACTTTCTGTCAACGTCATGTTTAGACATTTCTATTTCCCATGGACTACTTTATTTGCTGCATTTTTATATTTTTCCCTCTTGTTATATTTAATATATCACGTTTTATCTATCGATTTCTACTGCACCTTTTCCCCATTCACATACTCTGCTGCATTCACCACTTCTTCTCTCAAAGATATCCATTCGTATTCTAGCGGATTCCTTCCTCTGTTCTGGCTTGCCAAGTGAGTTCTTGAGAGTTGCTTCTCCTTTGAGCAAAGTTTTCTTTCTTCTTTCTCGTTTGCATTCTCATTTTCATTGCGATTTTGGAATTTCTGTCAACGTCATGTTTAGACATTTCTATTTCCCATGGACTACTTTATTTGCTGCATTTTTATATTTTTCCCTCTTGTTATATTTAATATATCACGTTTTATCTATCGATTTCTACTGCACCTTTTCCCCATTCACATACTCTGCTGCATTCACCACTTCTTCTCTCAAAGATATCCATTCGTATTCTAGCGGATTCCTTCCTCTGTTCTGGCTTGCCAAGTGAGTTCTTGAGAGTTGCTTCTCCTTTGAGCAAAGTTTTCTTTCTTCTTTCTCGTTTTCATTCTAATTTTCATTGCGATTTTGGACTTTCTGTCAACGTCATGTTTAGACATTTCTATTTCCCATGGACTACTTTATTTGCTGCATTTTTATATTTTTCCCTCTTGTTATATTTAATATATCACGTTTTATCTATCGATTTCTACTGCACCTTTTCCCCATTCACATACTCTGCTGCATTCACCACTTCTTCTCTCAAAGATATCCATTCGTATTCTAGCGGATTCCTTCCTCTGTTCTGGCTTTCCAAGTGAGTTCTTGAGAGTTGCTTCTCCTTTGAGCAAAGTTTTCTTTCTTCTTTCTCGTTTTCATTCTCATTTTCATTGCGATTTTGGAATTTCTGTCAACGTCATGTTTAGACATTTCTATTTCCCATGTTGTTGTCTTCAGTCCTGAGACTGGTTTGATGCAGCTCTCCATGCTACTCTATCCTGTGCAAGCTTCTTCATCTCCCAGTACCTACTGCAACCTACATCCTTCTGAATCTGCTTAGTGTACTCATCTCTCGGTCTCCCTCTACGATTTTTACCCTCCACGCTGCCCTCCAATGCTAAATTTGTGATCCCTTGATGCCTCAAAACATGTCCTACCAACCGATCCCTTCTTCTAGTCAAGTTGTGCCACAAACTTCTCTTCTCCCCAATCCTATTCAATACCTCCTCATTAGTTACGTGCTCTATCCACCTTATCTTCAGTATTCTTCTGTAGCACCACATTTCGAAAGCTTCTATTCTCTTCTTGTCCAAACTAGTTATCTTCCATGTTTCACTTCCATACATGGCTACACTCCAAACAAATACTTTCAGAAACGACTTCCTGATACATAAATCTATATTCGATGTTAACAAATTTCTCTTCTTCAGAAACGCTTTCCTTGCCATTGCCAGTCTACATTTTATATCCTCTCTACTTCGACCATCATCAGTTATTTTACTTCCTAAATAGCAAAACTCCTTTACTACTTTAAGTGTCTCATTTCCTAATCTAATTCCCTCAGCATCACCCGATTTAATTTGACTACATTCCATTATCCTCGTTTTGCTTTTGTTAATGTTCATCTTATATCCTCCTTTCAAGACATTGTCCATTCCGTTCATCTCCTCTTCCAAGTCCTTCGCCGTCTCTGACAGAATTACAATGTCATTGGCGAACCTCAAAGTTTTTACTTCGTCTCCATGAATTTTAATACCTACTCCAAGTTTTTCTTTTGTTTCCTTTACTGCTTGTTCAATATACAGATTGAATAACATCGGGGAGAGGCTACAACCCTGTCTCATTCCTTTCCCAACCACTGCTTCCCTTTGATGCCCCTCGACTCTTATTACTGCCATCTGGTTTCTGTACAAATTATAAATAGCCTTTCGCTCCCTGTATTTTACCCCTGCCACCTTAAGAATTTGAAAAAGAGTATTCCAGTCAACATTGTCAAAAGCTTTCTCTAAGTCTACAAATGCTAGAAACGTAGGTTTGCCTTTTCTTAATCTTTCTTCTAAGATAAGTCGTAAGGTCAGTATTGCCTCACGTGTTCCAACATTTCGATGGAATCCAAACTGATCCTCCCCGAGGTCTGCATCTACCAGTTTTTCCATTCGTCTGTAAAGAATTCGCGTTAGTATTTTGCAGCCGTGCCTTATTAAATAGATAGTTCGGTAATTTTCACATCAGTCAGCACCTGCTTTCTTTGGGATTGGAATTATTATATTCTTCTTGAAGTCTGAGGGTATTTCGCCTGTCTCATACATCTTGCTCACCAGCTGGTAGAGTTTTGTCAGGACTGGTTGTCCCAAGGCCGTCAGTAGTTCTAATGGAATGTTGTCTACTCCGGGGGCCTTGTTTCGACTCAGGTCTTTCAGTGCTCTGTCAAACTCTTCACGCAGTACCGTATCTCCCATTTCATCTTCATCTACATCCTCTTCCGTTTCCATAATATTGTCCTCAAGTACATCGCCCTTGTATAAACCTTCTATATACTCCTTCCACCTTTCTGCCTTCCCTTCTTTGCTTAGAACTGGGCTGCCATCTGAGCTTTTGATATTCATACACGTGGTTCTCTTCTCTCCAAAGGTCTCTTTAATTTTCCTGTAGACAGTATCTATCTTACCGCTAGTGAGATAAGCTTCTACATCCTTACATTTGTCCTCTAGCCATCCCTGTTTAGCCATTTTGCACTTCCTGTCGATCTCATTTTTGAGACGTTTGTATTCCTTTTTGCCTGCTTCATTTACTGCATTTTTATATTTTCTCCTTTCATCAATTAAATTCGATATTTCTTCTGTTACCTAAGGATTTCTAGCAGCCCTCGTCTTTGTACCTACTTTATCCTCTGCTGCCTTGACTACTACATCCCTCAGAGCTACCCATTCTTCTTCTACTGTATTTTTTTCCCCTATTCCTGTCAATTGTTCCCTTATGCTCTCCCTGAAACTCTGTACAACCTCTGGTTCTTTCAGTTTATCCATGTCCCATCTCCTTAATTTCCCACATTTTTGCAGTTTCTTCAGTTTTAATCTACAGGTCATAACCAATAGATTGTGGTCAGAGTCCACATCTGCCCCTGGAAATGTCTTACAACTTAAAACCTGGTTCCTAAATCTCTGTCTTACCATTATATAATCTATCTGATACCTTTTAGTATCTCCAGGGTTTTTCCACGTATACAACCTTCTTTCATGATTCTTAAACCAAGTGTTAGCTATGATTAAGTTGTGCTCTGTGCAAAATTCTACTAGGCGGCTTCCTATTTCATTTCTTAGCCCCAATCCATATTCACCTACTATGTTTCCTTCTCTCCCTTTTCCTACACTCGAATTCCAGTCACCCATTACTATTAAATTTTCGTCTCCCTTCACTATCTGAATAATTTCTTTTATTTCATCGTACATTTCTTCAATTTCTTCATCATCTGCAGAGCTAGTTGGCATATAAACTTGTACTACTGTAGTAGGTGTGGGCTTCGTATCTATCTTGGCCACAATAATGCGTTCACTATGCTGTTTGTAGTAGCTTACCCGCATTCCTATTTTCCTATTCATTATTAAACCTACTCCTGCATTACCCCTATTTGATTTTGTGTTTATAACCCTGTAGTCACCTGACCAGAAGTCTTGTTCCTCCTGCCACCGAACTTCACTAATTCCCACTATATCTAACTTTAACCTATCCATTTCCCTTTTTAAATTTTCTAACCTACCTGCCCGATTAAGGGATCTGACATTCCACGCTCCGATCCGTAGAACGCCAGTTTTCTTTCTCCTGATAACGACATCCTCCTGAGTAGTCCCTTCCCGGAGATCCGAATGGGGGACTATTTTACCTCCGGAATATTTTACCCAAGAGGATGCCATCATCATTTAATCATACAGTAAAGCTGCATGTCCTCGGGAAAAATGACGGCTGTAGTTTCCCCTTGCTTTCAGCCGTTCGCAGTACCAGCACAGCAAGGCCGTTTTGGTTAATGTTGCAAGGCCAGATCAGTCAATCATCCAGACTGTTGCCCTTGCAACTACTGAAAAGGCTGCTGCCCCTCTTCAGGAACCACACGTTTGTCTGGCCTCTTAACAGATACCCCTCCGTTGTGGTTGCACCTACGGTACGGCCATCTGTATCGCTGAGGCACGCAAGCCTTCCCACCAACGGCAAGGTCCATGGTTCATGGGGGGCTATTTCCCATGGGCTACTTTATTTGCTGCATTTTTATATTTTCCCCTCTTGTTATATTTAATATATCACGTTTTATCTATCGATTTCTACTGCACCTTTTCCCCATTCACATACTCTGCTGCATTCACCACTTCTTCTCTCAAAGATATCCATTCGTATTCTATCGGATTCCTCCGTCTGTTTCAGCCAGTTGCTGCATTACGGTAACTTTAATATGATCGAAGAACTGTGGGTCTTGCCTTATTCAAGTTGCATCTCCTCAGTGGCTGTCCGTCATTGGCTACCGCTAGCGTCTGCCGCTTCCAGATGGGAACGCGAATTCCGCGAGCCGCCGCGTCAAAGCGGAAAACGCTTGCCGCTGCCGTTGCTGCACCGACGCGCTGCCGCACTCTAGTGGGAACCGGCCTTTAAGTCTGGCTTACAATGGCGGAGCGTTAGCAGACGAGCACGGTCCCGGCGTATAGCTGCTATTGTAGGGTTCCACGCCAAACTTAAATGGTAGCCCTCATCGCTGTTGACGAGATTCTCATGTAACCTTATTTCGACTGATTCCTTGATGTCGCTCTCCCAGAAGCCATTGGCTCAGCAAAGCATTTTCGTTTCTTCAAATTGGAAGGTGTGCCCCTCATCAAGTCCGTGTTCTGCCACTTCCGATTTGTCCTTGGGCCCCTGTCGTACGCCTCTAATGTGTTCGTGGCAACCTGTAGCTGTAATTTGTCATTCACCAAGCTCAGTAAGTCTTTCGTTTTTGGAGGTACTCGTAAAATAGCTTTGGTGTTGTTTTTCCCCATTATTCTCGCACTTTTGGCTGATAGGAGCCCAAGGTATAAAGGCGAGTTTCTTTTCCTCTTCTTTCAAAATGGTTCAAATGGATCTGAGCACTATGGGACTTAACATCTGAGGTCATCAGTCCCCTAGAACTTAGAACTACTTAAAACTAACTAACCTAAGGACATCACACATTTCCATGCCCGAGGCAGGATTCGAATATTCGACTGTAATGGTTGCGCAGTTCCAGACTGAAGAGCCTAGAACTGCTCGGCCACGCCGGCTGGCTCCTCTTCTTTGTGGATGGCTGTGTCACTCTTTTTCTTCCTCAATGCACATCTAATGTGTGCTTCGCTGTAACTATGCAGATGAAACACATCCTTAAGGTGCTGCAGCTCAGCTGGAAGGCTGTCTTTGGCACAGATGACTCTTGCTCTGTGAACCAGCGTCGTTAGAACGGTGTGCCACTGCACTGGATGATGGTAGCAATTTTTCGACCACCTCCAAAACGAAAGAGTTATTGGGCTTCGTGAAGGACAAATTGCAACTGCAAGTTCCCAGTATATATAGTATACCATGCGAGTGTGGGATCCAGTGGACTGGTCAAACACAACATTGCATCTCGCAACGGTGCCAGGAACACATTAGGTGCGTCTGGCTGGGGCACAAGGACAAATCGGCTGTGGCATAACACAGCCTTGATGAGGGACACACCTTCCAATTTGAAGAAACGAAATGCTTCGCCGAGCCAGTGGCTTCTGGGAGAGCGTCATCAAGGAATCAGTCGAAATAAGATTACAGGACAATCTCGTCAAGAAGGAGTCGCCTCGCTACAAGGCGTACTTCCCCTTGCTTTACTCCTTTCCATTGCGGCCCTTGCTAACCTGCACAATCAAACAAGTTCAGATGTGCACGCTAAAGTTACTGTTTGTGAATCATCTGATTGATAGACCACTTGCTTTTTAACTGGCACAAATTGAACGACTTCAGGCTCTTAATACTTTGTGTCTAACCAATATGATAACAATAACAACAATAATAATAACACTGTGTACATACTTAGGTAGTTAAGTTGTGTTGTGCAGTCAGTTAATTCATTTATGTGTTTCAAAGTGGGTAATTAAACAACTTCTGGACGTCTGCATGTACTATCTACAACTTGGAGAAGGCACTTTCTTGACATATTGAGCATTTATTAAGTATATGTCTCACTTTTATCGCTAGTAATGTACAGGGAAAAGCTCAACATACGTCTGTAGTGGGTGGACTACCTGAAGAACCCTTAACCTCCGCCGGCCGGTGTGACCGAGCGGTTGTAGGCGCTTCAGTCTGGAACCACGCGACCGCTACGGTCGCAGGGTCGAATCCTGCCTCAGGCATGGATGTGTGTGATGTCTTTAGGTTAGTTAGGTTTAAGTAGTTCTAAGTTCTAGGGGACTGATGACCTCAGCTGTTAAGTCCCATAGTGTTCAGAGCCATTCGAACCTTAACCTACACCGAATTAATGCTACTGATTGAGGAAATGTAATTGTTGATAACTTATAGAAACAATATTAGAGTCTTAAATAATTGTGATAATAGTAATGATATTTTGAAAATAAATTAGTTTCGTGACTGAACGCCAGGTTGGCTACCACTGCTCTGGATGCAATTGACGTCATAAGTCCTAATTACGGTATAGTCCCTGATACGCTATGATATATTATCCCTTATTCAACATCGGTTATCTTGCTGACATGCCCATTTCACATCTGCCTGATAGACCATACATATTCCAGTGGGGATTACTGTCTGTCTGCATGGATTTGGGGTAAACTGAGTGGCCTAAGAAGCCACCTTATTTCTGGAAAACCAGCACACAAAGAAAATTTAATCTCCCACCAGCATCCTCTTCCGTTGTAAACTGATTCTTCGTATTGATACCGTTGAGATGTTCGTGAAAACACCAAGTTCCTCTCTTCCTTATCTTCACAAATCAAACGTATCATCCACGTACTGGAACCAGATATTCGGGATTTTGTTGGCAGTTTCCAATGGCTGCTGCTTGAATTTTTATGTAAAGATATTCGCTATTACTGGGTTTAAGGGTCTCCCCTTATCCAAGCCATCAGTCTGTTCATATCACATATCGTTCCATTTGAAATACGAGACAGTGAGGCAACATTTCAACAGTTCAGAAATCTCGGGAAGAAAGATCCGATTCAGCCTTTGCAGCTCCTCATTGAGCGAAACCATAGTAAATAGCGATACCAGATCAAACTAATCAGCATGTCATCCGGCTGGACCACTCTACCGTTTAATTTAGTGATAAAATGTGCCAAATTCTTGATATAGGAATCAGATCGTCCCACATACGGTCGTAATAATGTTCTCAAGAACTTGGCAATCGAATAGGTGGACGAACCGATAGCACTCACATAGTCTTAGAGGAACATGTTCTTCATGCACTTTTGGCAGCACATAAAGTCTTGGTTTTAGTGCAACTAAAATGAACAGCATTTTCTGAGCAGTCTGTTCGACAGGTGGCGTTTTCAATCATCCGTGTAACAGTTGTAAGGACTTTCTCAGTGAGATCTTTACTCAGATTCCTGTATGTCTGCGGATCTAATAAGTCGTTCATCTTCCTATGACAGTTGGTCTCATTAAAAACAACTGTTGGATTTCCCTTGTCAGAGGGGAGAATGATAATACTATCGTCATCATTCAGGCGTTTTATGGCTTTCCTGTCACCGACAGTTAAATTACTTTTTGGAGGCTCTGCGCGAGCCAACATTCTCACAGCTTCTATACGGGTTTCTTCGGTTGTAACAGTGTCCACACTACGAATGCCTTCTTCTACACTATTATTTCTTTATAATTCACCCTGAAAATGTCCTCCACATATGGGGACGGAACGTTGGGAAACAGTTCGACCACAGCATTTTATTAACTGTGACGTTTCCGGCCGTGGAAGTTCACATTTTAAAACTATGCTTTGAGTCTAACCGAAATTATGTATGCCTCTGTACAGAGATCGTAGCTACTGTATTTGCAAAGGTAGTGTTGTTAGTGGGTTGATATTAGTGGTGCTTTGTGTGCAGCTGGTGATGGAAGTGGTTGGTAGATCCACATTTAATTTGAGTGTATATTTAAGAGATCCCAATCAAGTTTGAGGGTGTGTTTTGTGATTCATTAGTTGTAATAGTAACTGTAAGCTGAAGCTGTGGTCGTTCGTAGGAGCGGATATGTTTGTTTGCCAAAACGTTTCACTGAGGGAGGAGGAATTTGAACCGGGGCAAATGGATCCCCACTTTTCTGAGGAACTTTTAAAGATGAGCATATTCACCTTTTTTGTGCTCCAACATGAGTTTCGTTTCCTCAGAATCTTTCCAATGATCCCAGGACCTTTGCTACGTTTTCACTGCGTCGTTTTAAAACTACATTTACGCTTAAGACTGGGTATTACGTGCATATATTATACAGATGATTATGGTAACCTGTGGATCGCGATAACTGATAATGAAATCGAAATTCATTTCACGCAACCCCTGCCACCCCCCCCCCCCCCCCCCCTCACCCGGAGAACATCATCTTAAGAACACATTGTAATAATGTTTTTGATCTGCCATGAATAGAAATTCCTACAACTGGTACTTTTGCTACCCAAAAATCATATATTTTCAGGGTTTTCTCAGGAATCGCCCATAGAAAAATGTTGCTTTTATAAGCCCTTTGAGGCCCATTTTAGATTATAGCTATTGCAAAGGAATAAATCTATTTGCTCAATTTTCCTGGGCTAGAAGAGACAAGTAATATTTAAAATTTTACTCTGTACTGTAGGACAGCTACACTATGCCCGTTGTTCCCATAGAACAAGAGCTACTCAAAAGACTTGACCCCTGAATTGTCGAAAGAAAGCAACTTCAGTCCCTTTGAAAATTCGCATTTTTGCTCGGGGATTTTTGGAAGATTTCTTGTGCCGTGCATGTCGAGCATGGGCCAAGTTTGTTAATAAAGTTGTCAAAAAAGATATTTTTTGTTTAATAAAACTGTTTGTTAAAGTTAAGCTCACGCCTGCACATTACACCGAAATCCTTCGGTACACTGTTATAAAAATAGAGACTGGTTCTGGACTGGAAACGTACTGTTAACCGTAGGAGAAGCTCTGGGCAGCACAAGACCTCGATTTGTAAGAGAAACACGAGACGTGCAGTTTAAAAATCGGAAGGCCAACCTAAAACGTTGTCGTTAGTTGGGCATAATTACTAACCGTGGTGTGTGGAAAGCTTTAAGTACCTCTGTGTGAGTCTCTGTTACTGCCCACACGTAATCGATATATTTGCTTAACTACAACAAGAATGTGACGGAACCATATAGATTCAAGGTCAGTCTCATTATAACTCTCAGTCCTCTTCATCGGGTGCGAGGGGGAGAGAGCTTCGGCGTTCCTAGAACTAGGTGATGCTGGATGTCGGAAGATCAGACTGCTTATAACTGTCGGTTCTAAGAAGGTAACCCTTCACCTTCATCGGATGCGAGTGAGAGAGTCTGCAGCCTGAGAACAGACGGAACTCGATGCGCGCAAGGTCAGGCTGCTAATAACTCTCAATTCTAAGAAGCTAACTTCTTCAACTTGTTCATCGGGTGGAAGAAGAGAGGGCGTTGGACTTCCGAGAACACTCCATGGCTCTGCTTATAACGACGCCTGCGAACTAACAAATGAGGACAGGTGTATGTAATTGACTGCCGCAGTCGGCAAAATCTGGAAAAAATGAAGAACAATCGTACAACAGTCTGCAAATGGTAACGAGGAACCTTCAAGTGCACTTGTGTTTGCAGATTTAAGCAGTTTACGCAAAATTACTGTGTTAATTGGAACTTATGTGATTACAAAGACTGTTAACGTAATTTTTCAATTTAAAACATTGGTGGAAGAACTTTATCAGGGTTTCATGAGATGTATTATGATCTCATGTCATTACTAGTTTAGAGCGGACAGCGTTTCATATCGTAAATGTGATGAGAAAAGGAACATGGAGCAAGGTCATTGAAATCTGATTTCGCAGGACAGAGCGGATCAGGTTGTGGAAAGGGGCCAAGATCATTTACTGTTAGTTACACAAGAAGACAGAACTTTATTCCTAGAAAACACAATGCACAGTGTCCTCTTTAAAACAACAAGGATCAATTTACGGCTGAGGGCAGAAGTAAATTCTCAGTAATAAGGTCTAAATAATTCCTTCTAAAAGACAAAGATTTAGAGAAACGGCTGAAGGCCTTACTATATAAAATTAAAATATCGTTAAATATTTCCTTTTAAGGCGCAAGAATTGAGACAAAGGGCTGAAAGCCTTACTTAAATAAAATTGAAATATATTCCCGAATAATACTTCAGATCAACAAAGAAAATTCCTTAAAAGGCAAGCATTTACCAATTTCGGCTAAAAGCTATATTAAAGAAAATTTGAATTAATTCCTTGGCTGAATGCCCAATAATACTTCAAAATAATAAAAAGCAACCTTTAAAGACAAGCATTTACACAACACAACAGAAAACCATCTTAAGAAAACTTGAAACATCTTAACGGCAGAAAGCCCAAACAATTACTCAAAATGATTAAAGACAAACCTTAAGATGGGCATTTACACAGTACGGATGAAAGTCATTTTAATAGTTCAAGATAAGTAAAGAGAAACCTTACATACATGAATTTACACATTACGTCTGAAAGCCATAAATTAAAAAAAAAACACGGCTGAAGGCCAAATTTTAAAATACTTCATATAAGATTCGGCTAAAGGCCATACAGAGAACAGACAAAGTTAACAGAGAGTTGAAGGCCTGGCACAGTACTTGCGACAAAAGAAAATCACAATCACAAACAGCTGAACAATGGTGCCCAGAAGTGTTCCAAGGGTCGGACTGAGGAGGAAACTCTAACAGTTTAGGCGAGACAGGCAGCCAAGCGTAACACTAAATAATAGGGTGGCAGTACGACCAAGGGACGGCAGAAGCACCAACCAACTACCAAACTGGTTCCCTTCCTCCCAACCAACGGCACGACAACCGAAAGTACCAGCGAGGACGAATACAGCACCAGTATTGCGTTTTGGGAATTGGCATCTACACACAGTCAAGGCACGCTCTCTCTCAACCGACAGACTGGCTACTACAGTACGCAGACAGCATTCATCTGCTCATCGGAAATCACAGAAGCTACACACAGTTCCACGTAAACACTTGCACCAAGAACTCCGACAATCCTAAAACCAATCACCGCAGAACAACAAGTATAAATGACGAGACACACACACACACACACACACACACACACACACACACACACACACAGAGTTTCCATAAGCGTCCGGCGACCAAATACACGTCGTCCGATGAGACGACCGAACGAAGGACCAACCAACGGTAGGGCGAGTCTTGGCTGTCCGGAGCTGATTGCAGCTCCATCCCGACTCAACACAATCTCCGTTTGGAGCTCGGAAACACTTCGACCGGGTACACTGGCTCGGAGCCAACCATGCAGAGGTAACCCTTGCCCATTGGCGATGACATCTCTGCACATGGAAGGAACCGACCCACGCCCGGCAAGATGACCAACTGACGAGGCCCAGAGACGGCCAAAAGACCAAATACATGTCGCCCGATGAGACGACCAACCGAACGACCCGATGAGACGACCAACCGAACGACCAACCAACGGTCGTCCCGGCTCTAGCCTCCTGCCGTCGGACAGCGGCGACAGAACCATAAAAAAAGATGACGAGCAGTAAACGGCATGACCTTGAGCCGCGCACGGCTCAGTCATTACAGTTAGGATGTAATACATATTGATGTATTTTGTTATGGAATTAAATTATAAACTAAAATAAAGGAAACCTAGTCTACCGATTTTCTGTATGACCCGAGAGAAGAGTGACACGGAAATTTCTTAGTATCTTTCACACTAAACTAAACTTCGAACAGGGATCGGATGGCATAGCGGAACCGACTGACCGCCGTATCATCCTCAGCCGACAGGCGTCACTGGATGCGGACATACAGGGCATGTGGCCAGCACACCACTCTCCCGGTCATGGTCAGTTTTCATTCATTCCCATTGAATAGGAGTAATTTTAGGCAGTGTTAATTTTAATGGAACGCCTTGCAATCTGTGATTATTTGTAATCGCCTGGATGCTAATACCCTTATAAAAACTCATTGGTTTGTAAGGATGGCAGGAGCACACGGATACATTCTGGGAGGTGGGTAATGTCAACTTCGTAGACCTGGAGAGATCCCTCAGAAGTCGCTTGTAAGACAGATATAGTTATCAAATTCGCCAACAGCCCCCATATGCATCTCTAAAAAATAAACGATATTGCAATACAGTGCCATATGTTCCTGGATGTCGTGAATCCAGAAACTGAATCCCTATAAACACGCTGTTAAGGTTTTTTTATTGGTAACGCCACGTAGCGCTCTGTATGAAAATCACTGACTGTGATGTGTGCAGTCTGTGGCTGGTTTGCATTGTTGTTCGCTATTGTAGTGTTGGGCAGTTGGCTGTTAACAGCGCGTAGTGTTGCGCAGTTGGAGGTGAGCCGCCAGCAGTGGTGGTTGTGGGGAGAGAGATGGCGGAGGTTTGAGAGCGGATGATCTCGACGTGTGTCATTCAGAGACAGTAAATTTGTAAGACTGGATGTCATGAACTGATATACATATATTATGACTTTTGAACACTATTAAGGTAAATACATTTTTTTTCTCTACCAAAACCTTTCATTTGCTAACTATGTGTATCAGTAGCTAGTGACTACAGTAGTTTGGATCTTTTATTTAGCTGGCAGTATTGACGCTCGCTGTATTGCAGTAGTTCGAGTAATGAAGATTTTTGTGAGGTAAGTGATTCATGAAAGGTATAGGTTATTGTTAGTAAGGGCCATTCTTTTGTAGGGATTATTAAAAGTCAGATTGCGTTGCGCTAAAAATGTTGTGTCAGTTTAGTGATGATCAGAATAAGTAAATAGAGAACGGTCTGAGTACATTCAGTTCTGCTCAGCTGTTTGAAAATCAAGTAACGTAAGGGGTTTACCAGCACAGTAATTCACTAATTTTTCTAAGGGGACGTTTCATCCCAAATTCTTCATTCGAAGACTTGATTGCACTTGGCATATAGTTTTGAATTGACGACATCCAGGAATTTATGGCACTATATGACAATATCGTTTATTTTTGAGAGACGCATGTGGGGCCTTAAGATAGCATGCCAAAACTGGTAGTCAAAATAAAACAAAATAACAACTCAATTACACATCTCTTGGCGAATTTCATTCGTTATTAGTTGCTCAACCAACGTCCTATGTCCATGATGGGTTAACAGAGATTCAGTTGAAGTGTTGAACCACCGGCGTGTTGGTTCACCTTTGAAACGCAATACAGCAGGTTTATTAGGTATCCGGACGTATCTGACAAAAGGTATTTATGTACAGTTTGCGCAGTTCTTGTAAATTATGGGACGAATTTGGAGGCCGAGACATCAACGTGAGTTCACTTTCACGTGTCTCAAACTACTGTAGTACGATGTTTGGGTTTTTACATGGACAGTTATCCTGCTGGAAGATGCCGTCGCTATCGAGAAGACAAGACACCTGCAGATGCACTGCAACAATGTTCACATAGTCCACACAATTGAAGCTAATTAACTCACGACGGACGGAGCAAGGAGGGCATAAAAAGCTGACGAGGACATTCAAAGAAGGCTCTGGTGGCCGAAAGGAGTCTACTGGTATCAAATAAAAGTCTTAATTTGAGGAAGAAATTCGCGAGAATTGACATTTGTGTTATAGCATTTTGTGGTGAACCGTGTAGAGTGGGAAGATCGGAACAAGAAAGAATCTGAGTTTTTCAGTTGTGGTACTACGGAAGAATTTTGAAAATTAGGTGGACTGGTAAGGTAAAGAATTTTGAGTTTTGTCCACAATATCGGAGAGGAAAGGAATACGCGGAAAACACTGGCAAGAAGGGACAGGCTCGAACATGTGTTATGACACCGGGTAATCACATCTATCGTACTTGAGGGAAGTGACGAGGATAGAAACTGTAGCGGAAGACAGACATTGGAATACATCCAACAATTAATTATGGATGTTGGGTGCAGATGCTTCTCTGAAATGAAGAGGGTGGCACAGGTTTGGAATTCGTAGCGCGCTGCATCAAACAGTCATAAGACTAGAAGACTGATGATACCTCACCTCCCCTCTCCCCTTCCAAACCTCCCCATAAAAAAAGAAGATGTGGTCCTTCGATTATTATCACAGGTCCAAAGAAAGCCCAGATGGACGTTCCCAATAGTCTATTACTGTCGCGTCCGTGACGTGTCTCATATTTCGGACAGCCATTCACCATGGTGCTGAAAGAGTATTCGAATAAGGAGACATGTGATTCAACATAGGATTCAACGTGGGTTAATGTGGGAACAAGTAGGGATTGTCTGCTGTGGAAACCCCATATTAAACACTAAATGTTGAACGGTGCTTTTCGAAATACTTGTGAGCGCAACCAGTATTCTTCTCTGTCGTCACATCGCGGGCTATCTCGTTTTAGAGAACGGGCAAGGCGTCGGCCAACAAGGTCCCTCACTAAACGTGGACGTCCAACGCTTTCTCGCCTACTCAGGGCGTCACCTCCAACGACATTCCGTAGGTACTCACGACAGAAGCTAGCGAGCAACCGGTCTGCTTCGACGTTTCCGAGATACTGCTTCCAGGCATCGGTTGTAGTTGTCTTCCCTTTTTCGCAGTCGCTTATATCAGTATTCTTCCGCACTGCGGCTTGCATCATCACTAGTATGATTCCATCTCTGTTTCGCTTAGATACCTTCGGTACTGCGTCGCAAGGCCGCAGCGCCAACGGGTGACATTTAATATCAAGCCTGCCGGTGGTCACCATTGCATAAGGAATGGGAAACCAAGTCCATAAACGTAAAGAGACTATTAACAACATGTAATATATCACTTTTCCTGTATAAGTGGACCGTGGAACTTCAACTACTCAAATTAAACTAGGAAAATGAGTACAATGACGTTTATTAAAACATTAATATTACATTTATCTACTATGATACCTAAAGCCTCATAACAAAACCCTCATAGAAAAGATTACACGATTAGGGTCAGGAGCAGGAGCAGTTTATGAACAATAAGACCTCACAGAAGGATAAACTCCACTTAAATTCGAAAGCAGAACCACACCGGTAACTTAACATTTATTTCACCCCGTAATACTAACAGGACACAATGGATCCAAAACGCGCTCAGCTCAGTATTACTTCAACACAGATTTTAGTGTGAACCTTTCATGTATTCCCAGTCATTGTATATACACAAATCACTATAATTTTCTACAGGTGGCCCCATATACGCTTAATACCAGTAATAGCATTACTAAATTCTGAACCCAACAATAGCATCCCTCAATACAAAACTGCAATCTAATTCATTCATTAATAAATGGAAAAGAACATTAATATATAACATTGTGACCATTAAGATACAAAACGTAAATTTACGTAACTTGTGAACATCTGCGAAATGGCTCATGCAGCTACATCTTTTCTTAACAGCGTGGTACATTTCCACTCATCTAACTATCGTTACTTGGCCGGCCGGTGTGGCAGAGCGGTTCTAGGCCCTGCAGTCTGATGTCCTTAGGTTAGTTAGGTTTCAGTAGTTCTAAGTTCTAGGGGACTGATGACCTCAGATGTTCAGTCCCAGAGTGCTCAGAGCCATTTGAACCATTCTGAAACGCTGTTACTTGTTTGGGACTCTGTTTACTGTCCACACAGATAACTGGTAGTTACCACACCTAAGATTCATCTGGAACAGAGATACTTTACGACACAGCTCTTGCTGTTCATCAAGGTACAGGAAAATCCACGTGAGTTTGAAGGACACGGTTACAACAACACTTTTAGGTGCAAATCATTTGTTACCAAAAATGTACTATAATCCAGCCCCACGTCACCATAATGTGAACTGTATTCTCGCAACACAGCACACACACAAACACGAGAGGCAAACAATCACCAATAGCGTCTGTTCCATTGCTTAAATTCTATAATACTTTGGGGGGCCACAAGGCAAAGAGCAACTACACCGCCTATAAGTTTGCGGCAAAACACAGTGACACGAGCTGTGGGGTCTTGACCAATCGTTGCTTACAGGGTGCCTGAGGGTGTTGCGTTATTGGTATGCTATACAATAATTCAAACAAATAACATTAGTAGTTTTATTTCTAGGAAGCAAATTGACATTACTTAACTTTGGAAATTTACAAGTAGTAGTCAAAGCGAGGGGTGACACGAAAACAGGTGGTGGTGGTGGTTAGTGTTTAACGTCCCGTCGAGACGGAGCGCAAGCTATTCCTTTCAAAGGAACCATCCCGGCATTTGCCTGAAACGATTTAGGGAAATCACGGAAAACCTAAATTAGGATGGCCGGAGACGGGATTGAACCGTCGTCCTCCCGAATGCGAGTCCAGTGTGCTAACCACTGCGCCACCTCGCTCGGTGACACGAAAACAGTAAGGTTCTTACTATATACAAAGTCCAAGTAAGCACTTGATACGGGTCATGACGATCTGACAGCGTAGCACTAATGTTAGTTGCAGCTTCGGGCGATCTGAGCGGCCGAGGCTAGCAGGAGCGACGCTTATACACTCCTGGAAATGGAAAAAAGAACACATTGACACCGGTGTGTCAGACCCACCATACTTGCTCCGGACACTGCGAGAGGGCTGTACAAGCAATGATCACACGCACGGCACAGCGGACACACCAGGAACCGCGGTGTTGGCCGTCGAATGGCGCTAGCTGCGCAGCATTTGTGCACCGCCGCCGTCAGTGTCAGCCAGTTTGCCGTGGCATACGGAGCTCCATCGCAGTCTTTAACACTGGTAGCATGCCGCGACAGCGTGGACGTGAACCGTATGTGCAGTTGACGGACTTTGAGCGAGGGCGTATAGTGGGCATGCGGGAGGCCGGGTGAACGTACCGCCGAATTGCCAACACGTGGGGCGTGAGGTCTCCACAGTACATCGATGTTGTCGCCAGTGGTAGGGGGAAGGTGCACGTGCCCGTCGACCTGGGACCGGACCGCAGCGACGCACGGATGCACGCCAAGACCGTAGGATCCTACGCAGTGCCGTAGGGGACCGCACCGCCTCTTCCAAGCAAATTAGGGACACTGTTGCTCCTGGGGTATCGGCGAGGACCATTCGCAACCGTCTCCATGAAGCTGGGCTACGGTCCCGCACACCGTTAGGCCGTCTTCCGCTCACGCCCCAACATCGTGCAGCCCGCCTCCAGTGGTGTCGCGACAGGCGTGAATGGAGGGACGAATGGAGACGTGTCGTCTTCAGCTATGAGAGTCGCTTCTGCCTTGGTGCCAATGATGGTCGTATGCGTGTTTGGCGCCGTGCAGGTGAGCGCCACAATCAGGACTGCATACGACCGAGGCACACAGGGCCAACACCCGGCAGCATGGTGTGGGGAGCGATCTCCTACACTGGCCGTACACCTCTGGTGATCGTCGAGGGGACACTGAATAGTGCACGGTACATCCAAACCGTCATCGAACCCATCGTTCTACCATTCCTAGACCGGCAAGGGAACTTGCTGTTCCAACAGTACAATGCACGTCCGCATGTATCCCGTGCCACCCAACGTACTCTAGAAGGTGTAAGTCAACTACCCTGGCCAGCAAGATCTCCGGATCTGTCCCCCATTGAGCATGTTTGGGACTGGATGAAGCGTCGTCTCACGCGGTCTGCACGTCCAGCACGAACGCTGGTCCAACTGAGGCGCCAGGTGGAAATGGCATGGCAAGCCGTTCCACAGGACTACATCCAGCATCTCTACGATCGTCTCCATGGGAGAATAGCAGCCTGCATTGCTGCGAAAGGTGGATATACACTGTACTAGTGCCGACATTGTGCATGCTCTGTTGCCTGTGTCTATGTGCCTGTGGTTCTGTCAGTGTGATCATGTGATGTATCTGACCCCAGGAATGCGCCAATAAAGTTTCCCCTTACTGGGACAATGAATTCACGGTGTTCTTATTTCAATTTCCAGGAGTGTATTTACTTATTCGAGGTGTCGCTCTTGGCGCAACGTGATCCATTGGCCGACGTTTCCTCACCACCTTGTCTGCTCTTGCATGCAGCATCTTTGTTCCGGCGCTTGTGGTTGCGCCAGAACACGAGCAATGAATAATAACAGTTCAGAGCAGCAAATCCCCTTCCATTCGGAATTGCTCAGAAGACCCACCACATAACAGTTCCTTGACACAGCCCATCCGTACTACAGCGTAGGAAACTGGTACCATCTACTAAGATCCATAAAATCAAAATACCATCATGGCCATAGTAAACGCGCCTCGATACACTCTGAATCTGTCCAAAGACTTAACCACAGTAATCACCGCAAACTTTCACGTCAGTGACAGAAGGCCGACTGCCGTAGCACCACCTGTTAGACACAGTTGCATTACGTCGTACTTGTCATCGCTCCGCGGTCCCCCATGTAACAACCGCCCCGTTGCCGCTGCCTATCGGCCGCCACAAACCTATCCACAGGCAAAGACGCTCCACCCGGCAGATAAGGGGTTCAAATGGCTCTGAGCACTATGGGACTCAACTGCTGTGGTCATCAGTCCCCGAGAACTTAGAACTACTTAAACCTCACTAACCTAAGGACGCACATCCATGCCCGAGGCAGGATTCGAACCTGCGACTGCAGCTGTGACAGGGTTCCGGACTGCGCGCCTAGAACCGCGAGACGCGGATAAGGGGTGAAGCGACTGATACGTTGGGAATTCAGAAGGAAACGACGTGCGCGAGAAGTATACGAGGTGGTATGGGCTGTTCTCGCAGCCAGTCGCTATTGTGACAGCGTCCTCAAGAATTTGCAAGTAAGCTAACCTCAATATGGCGTTCCCCCTACTAATATCATTAAGTTTCTTTTCACACATAGCGGGAGACCTCCTATTGATAAATATCTAAATTCTGCGATATATAAAATTCAGTGCAGCGTATGTCCAGCCTTTTATATAGGACAACTAGGAAGGGCTTGGTTCTGTGAACATTTACTGAACAAGGACGGTGAGAACGTTTATAAGTCAACGTTCGCAGAACATCTTAAAACTGAAAATAACTACACCCATCGCTTTGTTACTTAATATGAAAATCTTACTCATAGTGGATAAAGGATACATCTCTTCTAGATAAAGGAATTTTTAAGCGTCCTCGTCCAGGCTCCAAAGACCAGGTGAATAACCAACGTAGAAACAGGTTGTTTTTTGATTTTATCTCCTCTCTCTTCAAATTAATGTAACCTGCCTACTTGCGTAACAAATGGTTTATATCACATACTAAAAACGACCATTTATACCTATCGATTCAAATGATTCTTAACATCCCTATTTGCTTAATACTTCTTACTGCATATCGAGAACGACCATTTCCATCAGTCGTTTGCTCAATTTTTCCTTAACTTCGTTATCTAGTGAAGATTTCTTAGTAGTTTACATAATTTATTTTTTTATACATTTTAAAAATATGTTTTAACTGTGATAGCTAGTCAGAGCCGCGGGCCATCTACAGGGTGTTTCAAAAATGACCGGTATATTTGAAACGCCAATACAAACTAAACGAGCAGCGATAGAAATACACAGTTTGTTGCAATATGCTTGGGACAACATTACATTTTCAGGCAGACAAACTTTCGAAATTACAGTAGTTACAATTGTCAACAACAGGTGGCGCAACTCTATAGTACGATATTTTCCACATATCCACCATGCGTAGCAATAATATGGCGTAGTCTCTGAATGAAATTACCCGAAACCTTTGACAACGTGTCTGGCGGAATGGCTTCACATGCAGACGAGATGTACTGCTTCAGCTGTTCAGTTGTTTCTGGATTCTGGCGGTACACCTGGTCTTTCAAGTGTCCCCACAGAAAGAAGTCACAGGGGTTCATGTCTGGCGAATAGGGAGGCCAATCCACGCCGCCTCCTGTATGTTTCGGATAGCCCAAAGCAATCACACGATCACCGAAATATTCATTCAGGAAATTAAAGACGTCGGCCGTGCGATGTGGCCGGGCACCATCTTGCATAAACCACAAAGTGTCGTCTAAGGCAGTTTGTACCGCCACAAATTCACGAAGAATGTCCAGATAGCGTGATGCAGTAATCGTTTCGGATCTGAAAAATGGGCCAATGATTCCTTTGGAAGAAATGGCGGCCCAGACCAGTACTTTTTGAGGATGCAGGGACGATGGGACTGCAACATGGGGCTTTTCAATTCCCCATATGTGCCAGTTCTGTTTATTGACGAAGCCGTCCAGGTAAAAATAAGCTTCGTCAGTAAACCAAATGCTGCCCACATGCATATCGCCGTCATCAATCCTGTGCACTATATCGTTAGCGAATGTCTCTCGTGCAGCAATGGCACCGGCGCTGAGGGGTTGCAGCGTTTGAATTTTGTATGGATAGAGGTGTAAACTCTGGCGCATGAGACGATATGTGGACGTTGGCGTCATTTGGACCACAGCTGCAACACGGCGAACGGAAACCCGAGGCCGCTGTTGGATCACCTGCTGCACTAGCTGCGCGTTGCCCTCTGTTGTTGCCGTACGCGGTCGGCCTACCTTTCCAGCATGTTCATCCGTCACGTTCCCAGTCCGTTGAAATTTTTCAAACAGATCCTTTATTGTATCGCTTTTCGGTCCTTTGGTTACATAAACCTCCATTGAAAACTTCGTCTTGTTGCAACAACACTGTGTTCTAGGCGGTGGAATTCCAACACCAGAAAAATCCTCTGTTCTAAGGAATAAACCATGTTGTCCACAGCACACTTGCACGTTGTGAACAGCATACGCTTACAGCAGAAAGACGACGTACAGAATGGCGCACCCACTGACTGCGTTGTCTTCTATATCTTTCACATCACTTGCAGCGCCATCTGTTGTTGAAAATTGTAACTACTGTAATTTCGAAAGTTTGTCCGCCTGAAAATGTACTGTTGTCGCAAGCATATTGCAACAAACGGTGTATTTCTATCGCTGCTCGTTTAGTTTTTATTGTCGTTTGAAATATACCGGTCTTTTTGAAACACCCTGTATTTGCACAGTGTTCAGTATGCCTAGTACATTTTCCTTTGTTACAACGTTATTTGCCTAAGGTTTGAAGTTACTAACGTAGATGTGGGATATCGCGCCTAGTATTTATGCATAAAAGCTGTAGGTAGAGGTCCTAAACGGAAAGTCAGCTTGTAAATACGCACTGGGACCTCGCGCTCGTCGAGTCGGATGTCTCAGCCAAAACGGGCCCATTTACTTGCTTCGCTGAAAACTCGTATCCAGAGGCCAGCGTTTGTGTCAAAATATTAACCATAAGCTGGTTAAGAAACAAAAATGATCATTGTACCCATTCTACAGCCCTTTTTAAAAGCTATGTCATTTTGGTGTAAAAATTTATACTTTATTAGCTCTTGATATTAGGTCTCAATGTTCTTTCGTTTCTTTGAGATTGATGTCAATTTCGTTTGACTTTTCTTACAAAAACGAGCGCTCTCATTGTGTTAAGTCTTCATACCCTTTTAGGAACACTGACGCTCGTTGCTTCTTATATAAGTGTACTCTTTTATAGTCACTCTGTTAGTGTTAATCATCATACGTCACGTGGTTTTTAACATTTTACTTATGGTGGAAATTGTTTTGGTCAACATATCTTCCCATTTTTTACTTTACTTTTTAATTGCTTGAGAATACTGTGGACAATTTTTAACGAGGGTACGTTTATAAACTCTTTATTATTGTACACTTATTGTTATTAATCTGCTGTTACTTGTGATCCAACCCTTGTAATCACTAAATTCTTATTCTATACCGATTTTTCCAGGACTCTACCGTCCAGAGTTTGCTTGACAATTGCTTTCCGATGTAAGCTTAATTGTATCTTCTGAAGACGACAAATTAATTTGCATGAACTTGTCAAGAAGTTATTTAATAAAAATTTATGCAGCTGACAACCGGTTATTTCTATTCTTAAAGTAAGCTGAGACAGTTTGCGTGTGTGCACCGGCCTAGTCTGCCAGCTTAGTGAATTCTGATAGCTCTAAAACTACAATAGACGACCACGATAACACTGGTACAATTGAACGTGAATCTTCCCATCGTTGCAATTATCAAAAAGGTTGCAAAGGCATAAAGAAGGCATTACACAAAGATAGTGCCTTCAAAACTTTGCAGAGCACGGGAACAGATACACCAAAGACAGAAAATTATTATTAACAAGTCTGAGGCAGCCAAACTGTTGTAAGTAGGCTGTTTAGGTTTTCTTATTGGTAATGCCACTTAGCGCTCTGTATGAAAAATCAGTAGCTGTGCTATGCGCAGTCTGTGGCTAGTTTGCATTGTTGTCTGCCATTGTAGTGCTGGGCAGATGGATGTGAACAGCGCATAGCATCTTGCAGTTGGAGGTGAGCCGCCAGCAGTGGTGGATGTGGGGGGAGAGATGGCAGAATTTTGAAATTTGTAAGACTGAAAGTCATGAACTGCTATATACATTATAACTTTTGAACACTATTGAGGTAAATAAATTGTTTGTTCTCTATCAAAATCTTTAATTGGCTAACTATGCCCATCAGTAGTTAGTGCCTTCCATAGTTTGATTCTTTTATTTAGCTGGCAGTAGTGGCGCTCGTTGTATTGCAGTAGTTCGAGTAACGAAGATTTTTGTGAGGTAAGTGATTTGTGAATGTTAGTCAGGACTATTCTTTTGTAGGGATTACTGAAAGTCAGATTGCGTTGCGCTAAAAAAATATTCTGTGTCAGTTTAAGCACAGTCATGTACAATTATTCTAAGAGGACGTTTCATATGGCGACCCTGCCCAAAAGGCGAAACCATCGACTGTCTCACATCGTGCTCCGATGTTTCCTATCATTCCTTGTAAATTGAAAGAATTTGCTGCTGTTGATCTCTTGGGACCGCTTGTCAGAACATCTAATGGATTTTCGTACGTTCTAGTCGCTGTTGAAATTATTTCAAAATTTGTTTCTTTCACTCCGTCACGTAAAGCCACTGCACGGTCTGTGTCCAACGCCTTTGTTAAAAAATTTCTTACGTGAAGTTGGACACGTTAGTAAAGTCATTTCAGATAACGGACCGCAATTCAGATCTGCTGTTTGGTCACGCATGCTGCGTAACCATAAAATCAAATCTGTTTTTATTTCATTGTACTCACCACGTTGTAACCCGTCTGAACGGATTATGAAAGAAATCAATAAGCTTTGCAGACTTTATTGTCACCGAAAGCATCAGCATGGGGACAGATATTTACACTTATTTCAAAATGTGCTGAATGAAATGACTCATGATTCCACTGCTTTACCACCTATTCTTGTACTGAAGAATATAGAACCACCGAACGGAATCAGAGAGCTTGTACCTTTTCCCAATACACGTAAACTTCGACACAAAGACATAATTGAATTGGCTATTAAAAATATAAATTCTGCTGCAGACAGAAGGAGAAAATTACACTGTAAAGCAAATGCAAAGAAATTATATATTGGTCAGGAAGTTCTCATTAAAGATCATTCATTGTCACATAAGAAGAAACACTTGAGTCACAAATTCTTTCTAGTTTACAATGGACCTTACAGAATCCGACGTATAACACGTGATAATTGCGTTGAAGTTGAAACTCTGCGTACTAGGAAGAGTAAAGGTTTACACCAGATTTCACTTGTAAAACCGTTTATTGAAAGATAATCTGCTTTTTAACTTCGTATTTGCGATATAACTTTTCACTTCACATTACTAGTATGCTTTGTCAGACTTATAATCTATTAACATGCAACAATGTTTGAAGTTAAATATCCAATCAAGAACCAAGAGAACTTATTTAAACATAAATTACGAATGCATTGTTATTGTGAACAGACGACACAGTGTTATTGTGTGTGCATACATTCTTGCTTGTTAGTGGCACGATTACGTAATGACCATAAGGCTCACATACTTAGAACATTTAACAGTACTGCTAATGAGATTTTAATGCAACATTTTAGTTTACTTGAAAATACATTCTGGATATAAAGTACTTCCTGCGAGATACCAGATGACACAGTGGTTAGTTTATTTGCCTGCTACACGATTATATCACGACAATACTAATGAGTGACACAATTTATATTATTGCTTTTAGCTGAATGTGTGTTATATATGCACAGTTTTTCTGAATTCTTCTGGAAAGTAAAACATGTTTTACTAGTAACTTTTGTGGTATAGCTACAATGAGACAGCCTTTTCTGTAGCACGACAATACATTATATTATAGTACTTTCTTGATCACGATAAGGTACGTAATAACTACGATATCTATACGCATATCATTTCACTTTTGTTTATCATGAGGTAAGTACATTGAGTTCTGCAGAACTTAGCTTTCGGACGACGATAACAACGACACTTCCACAGAGATTATCTTACAACACGACGCACAGTTTAGCGCTACAGTACACGTATTTGAGTGACTAATTTTGTACTTAACACATTTATTTTTGAAGATATTTGAAGTACAATGATACAAAGGTTTTCCGTGATACATTTCATTCCATTGCTGTAATCTGCAACACCTCAGGGAGGTACACGCTTACTTTGTGTGCCATGTGTGTAGCAAGCACAAGGAGCCCTAGCTAATATGGTATTTGCTTATACAACTTTACACATTGGTACCATATTTCTCTAACACAGAATTACACAGCTATGTGATCATTTAACTTAGAGACAAATATTTTTTTTACTACGTCAGTCACACATGTTTACGCAATTAGACAGTTGGATAATTTCACACTTATGAAATTGTATTTGGTCTGTACTTTGTGAAAAGTTCATATTTTTTCGGAACCGTTGTGATACTATGAGAGCATTGAATGATGTATTTGGTATGATGATATTTAAAGTACGTTTGAGGTAGATGACACTATTGAAAGGGGAAGAGAAAATTTTTTAGGTTCTGAAATTATTGGAGGAAGCTACGACGATTTTGAGAATTTGACTGAGGTGTTATGATATTAATACGATAACTATGTGTATTAAGCTGTTGCGGTATGTTTATGATCAATAAGCTGATGCTCTATGAGGAATTTGATTATGGTACGTATTTCTTATGGTTAAATATTGAAGAAGTGTCGACGAATAAGGTAAGGAATAATGAGTAGTGGTTAGGGACTCTGGCTTGTGAAAAAGGTAGTTGGAAACCAAGAATCATGCTTTAAGAGTTATGAAATGTATGTAAATGCGTAAATGTATTACAATAGCGACAGAACTTTTTTGGACACTGTTATATCAATAGGATTTTGTTTATACAGATTTGTAACGCAAATTCTTGACCTGTGAAATTTTTTATATGAGACTGCCACTGTAGCGGAAACTGGTGTCGTAAATATTTTGGTAAGACAGTTAAGTGACCACCTGCACGTAATGCGTCGTGGGTACCCAGCTGCGTGACAGCCACCTGATAAAAGAAAGCCATTAGGTGAAAAAAAGAGGCCATTATCCTCGCTGTTGACATTCCTTTGTAGAAAGCTTCGCAAAACCGACACGCTCATTACTTGGACTTACTTACATCTGCACACCTGATAACGACAAGCGTCTTTCTACGAGGGTTGAGAGAATTTGTACTAACTTATGAAATGTCAAATGACTATTGAATGATATTTTTATACTTTACCTTTCATAGTTGCTTATTTCATTTGATATCTAGTTTCCAGCTGTGTTGCAGCATTGGTTTTATAAAATAAAATTAAATGCATTTGCTAATGTGAACACTTTCTGTCAACAGATTTATTAAATAATCATTTTATGATGCACGTTCTTCGAAAAAGGAGCACTTGGAAAGGAAAGAACAATAGGAAGGGATTAATAACAGTTACTGCATACTTAATTTTCTTTTCAACTACTTGGTAAAACTTTTGTCGAATTAGTTTTGTGGTGCACCACTTTAATGACATAGATATTAATATGTGAATAGACATTTCGCTTTTCTGCACTGTTGTCTTTACCGTAATATTTTTTCTGCTTGAGCTTTATCATGTTTGGATATAAGTTATAGCATTTGCTGCTGCTGTTTGCCAGGCATAGTGTTACTGAAATTCACTTTGCATTACTCTGTTAAGCCAGCTTTACTACTGATTTATTTTTCTTGTTGCTGTTCATTGCTTCATATTAGTAGTAATGTTGCATTTGCTTTGCTAAGTCCTATATTGCTGCCTTTATTTGCCAATTTGCATTTTTTTGTTATTGCTGTTTGCGTTAATTGTTTTATGCTGCTGCATTGGGTCGTCCCTTAGTTTAGCATCTGAGCTCAGTAGGTTTAAGTTAGCTTAAGAGGGGGTAGACTATATAAGAAACTAACTATGATGATTTGGAAGAAAAGCATTGAGAAGCTATAAGAAAATGGTTTGGCCAAAAAAAGTAGTGTAGATTGGAGAAAATCTATTTTTGAAAGAGGATGTGAACAGAATACAGAAAGCATAATTGGATAGGACTTTTTTTTTTTTTTTAGCTGGAGCAAATGTTGAAATAAGAGGGACCATCTATGGAATGAAGTTTTGGGGTTAGACTGCAGTACTAAATGTTACCCTGAAAACAAACCCTGTCCTTTCCTTTTGTGTTATCCCACTATGTGTTTGTGTACCCTTGTGTATTTGTTTTCTAACTGCCTCTGTGTACTGTTTTATAGAATTTTTTCTCTTCTAATACTAAGCTACATTCACTATGATGAGGAATAATATTATCCTCAAATATAATTTGCCTTAATAACATGTTATTTACTTTGTAAAGATGTTTACACGTTATTTATTCTGTTTTGTTCTAATGCTCATGTGTGAAGTTGATGTTCTAAAAGTTATTCTGATCTTTTATATATGTACTTATGTCATAATTCCTGTAACACTGATGTATATGTTATTTCGATTCTTTTGTAAAGCCTGTATTACTGCAAATGTTATCTGTACTATTATGTTCTTTAATGATATTTTTTGTAGCTTTGTTATTGTATTCTCATGTTATAAAATTGTAATTGACACCAGTTCATCAAATTAAGTAACTTGTAAATTACACTTCACTGCACATGTTTCTGTTGGTCATACTATATGGACAATATGTGAGAAGTAGAGACTGATAGTGTTTGCATGTGTGTTAATAATTCAGCAAGGGACTGGATAACAGAATTGCTGGTTCTAAGGACATTTCAAACAAATGCTTTGTTAGTGGACAATTGGTGGTTTATGGACTTGCTATATTCTCTGCAAGACTCTTCGATGGTGTTTGTGCACCTGCAAGGTTGCAACAGATGGCTGCTGGATGTCTCTACAAGGTCTACAGTGGGTCGGCACCTTTGATGGCCCACCAATACCATTATTTCTACAACGACTGCAGTGGGTCTGCACCTCTGGTGACTCACCAATAACATAATCTCTAGCAGGACTACAGTGGGTCTGTTCTGTGATGACCAACCTACCAATATTCTTCAAAATTTCGACTGACTCTGCTGGGGGTTTGCTCTGTTGTGGTCCATTACCTGTCAGCATGTCAAGAGTCAGCACTGTCTTTCCGTTGGAAGGACAACACTACTTCTTCAAGACTTCATGGAAATCCACTACTTCCTTTTGCGTTCTCTTTTACTGCTCAGACTTTGAGAAAACAAACGGCAGTTTTACTGTGATGAATGATCAGAACTGTCTTTATGGACTGTGAGAAAATTTTAGCTTTTGAGCAACATTGTATTAATAAGTGTGTGCATTTGATATCTTTCTTATTGTAATTATGAAAAATCTCTATTGGCCAGTGCCCAAAACAATTTGTAAAATTTTTTTGTGGGGAGCATGGGGGCTATGTAAGTAGGCTGTTTAGGTTTTCTTATTGGTAATGCCACTTAGCGCTCTGTATGAAAAATCACTAGCTGTGCTGTGCGCAGTCTGTGGCTAGTTTGCATTGTTGTCTGCCATTGTAGTGCTGGGCAGATGGATGTGAGCAGCGCATAGCATCTTGCAGTTGGAGGTGAGCCGCCAGCAGTGGTGGATGTGGAGGGAGAGATCGCAGAATTTTGAAATTTGTAAGACTGGATGTCATGAACTGCTATATACATTATAACTTTTGAACACTATTGAGGTAAATAAATTGTCTATTCTCTATCAAAATCTTTAATTGGCTAACTATGCCCATCAGTAGTTAGTGCCTTCCGTAGTTTGAATCTTTTATTTAGCTGGCAGTAGTGGTGCTCGTTGTACTGCAGTAGTTCGAGTAACGAAGATTTTTGTGAGGTAAGTGATTTGTGAATGTTAGTTAGGACCATTCTTTTGTAGGGATTACTGAAAGTCAGATTGCGTTGCGCTAAAAAAATATTCTGTGTCAGTTTAAGCACAGTCATGTACAATTATTCAAGGGGACGTTTCACTGTTGGCTGGTGAGTGGAGAAGTTGAAAGCTCAGGGATCAAGAGAAGATTGTTGGAGCTGAAAGAGGCACTTAGTTGAAGGATACAAGGTGGAAACTGCCAAGCACGTGCGTGGGTGGCGAGAGAACGGAGCTGGTAAGTGGGGAACGTGCACAAGGCTGGGCAGAGAACGGCAACTGGACCGACACTTCATCAGCAGCAAGTTCGCTCTCATCCTTCTTTCAACTATATATAAGCACACATAACACAGCACTACAAACACATCCATTGTATTCACCTACATTCCGTAGATACAAATATCCTCAAGGAAAGCGGTCAATGTGTGTGGAGGAATGCACTCTGTCCAACAGGCAACTATACCCACCCTGTGGAATATTACAGCCAACAATATGACATTTACATCATCATCACAAGTTTTTGTGCTATTTGCTGAGAGTCACTGACCCCATGAGCCAAGTGTCTCTATCCTGGACTGTTACCAGCTCCTCTCAGAACCTGTTAACAAGGCAGACCACAGATCTTGATTTCATGTCTACATCCTCTAGCTGTTCTTCCCCTCGGTCTTTTGCCCTCGACGTTCCCTTCCATGATTATTTTCTACGTGTTTTCTCCATATCTTTTCACAATATTGCCAAAGAACTCGAGAATTTTTGATTGACATGAGAAGAAAGGCGCCTGGAAATACTGAATTGCTCAATAAGGTACACAGTTGTTCTTCTTTCATTTCAGTTTTTTGCGCAGCATCTTGTATTAGCATTAAAGCTAAAATGCATCCGTATACTGCTTATCTCTGGCCTTATGTGTCGATGTTTTGCAGCTATAAAAGAAAGCTGGGATCACGAGTGTTTCAACAAGCCAGACCTTCCTGGAATCTGTTATTGCTCTCTTCTGCCTCATCTTGGTCAGCTTCTCCATAGCTACTTACCGTAGCTTGATCCATCTTCCTATATCATCTTCCCGTGTTGCAGATGGTCGAGCCAAGATAGGTGAATGAATGTCCTGTCAATTGAACCTGTGCTTCTGGATCAGTTAGACGAGTTTGGACTTGCAGAGATTGAAGTACAATCCGTATAACACTCTAACGTCCTTTATTTTTGTTTGTAGATTAGAGAGTTCACCTTAACTGCTGCCAAAAAACACGGTGTCATCAGCGAATCGGAAGTTCTACAACATACTGAGATGCTGGAAGCAGATGAAGAGAGCAACATAGAACTCTCGCGTTTCCTCTATTATCTGGCTTATCTTGAGAATCTGTTCTTGAGTTCCTTTGTCTTTAACAGAAGCTGCTTGTTTTGTGGATATATGAGGCTGAATCTATGGTTTCAAACACTGGTTCAGCAAGTAGAGCAAAATTTTGATTGCATGTGATTTGAGAGCAGTAGTCCGGTAGTTAGCGTAGTTCCTGATTAAAACTTTTTTGTGTATAAGGATGGAAAGTGATCAGCCTTCTGGCCACTCCACAATTTTCCATATTCTTGTATAGATTGATTGCAGCACACCAACACCTGTCTGCCCAGATTCTTGTACCTGTCTTGACCGTGAGTTGTGTGAACACCAGTTTTCTTCATACTGCTTCTCTTTTCAGTTAGTTGTAGTGTGGGCTGTGATATCCAAGAAGGTTTTTACACTTTGTAGTAGTTCTAAAATCAGAGGTGACGAGGAAATTATCTGCATCACTTGGTCGATTTTTACTGATGCTGGCGTATACTTAACAAGAATGATTTAGAAGTAAACTACAGAGCTATATCCTCTGTATTAGATGAGAAAGGTTGGGTGAAAATACTTAGGTAGTCTGTCGTAGGGTTAGATGTACTAGTGGCTAATTGGATAAATGAGAAGGTGAGCATCAACTGGATAGGAACGCGCTACAACTTCAATAAGACTGTGTGGTGTCACCGCCAGACACCACACTTGCTAGTTGGAAGACTTTAAATCGGCCGCGGTCCGGTAGTATACGTCGGATCCGCGTGTCGCCACTATCAGTGATGGCTGACCGAGCGCCGCCACACGGCAGGTCTAGAGAGACTTCCTAGCACTCGCCCCAGTTGTACAGCCGACTTTGCTAACGATGGTTCACTGACTTCTACGCTCTCATTTCCGAGACGATAGTTAGCATAGCCTTCAGCTACGTTATTTGGTACGACCCAGCAAGGCGCCAGTATCCGTACTATTGATATTGTGAATCATGTACCATAAAGAGCGACGTTCTTCATTAATGGATTAAAGTTAAGTATTCCACCAGCTACGTCCGTTTTTCTCAATTCAAATTCCCTTGTCATGTTCCAGACCTCACGCCAGCCTGCGTGAGCTAAAACGCGTGCATTTCGGCCTCCTTTAGTTATACGGGTTGGCTCTCCTGCCAACCACAAGAAACTGTATTACTGCTGATATAAATGTGACAAACCCCCCGCTTCCGAAGAATGCGCTCTGTGACTGCTTTTTTGTTTTCTCTGATGTTTTAACACGTGTCCTCTCGTCCTGTCGCAACTTGTTGACAGTGTTTCCCACGTGTTCCTATTGTCACCAGTTCTTCGGAGAACCTCCTTATTATTTTATCGGTTGACCTAATTTTCATTGTTCTTCTGTATCACCACACCTCAAATCCTGCGATTACGCTGTCCGTGATTTACTATCGTACACTCCTGTACTCCAAACGTATATTCTAACAAATTTCTTCCTTAGATTAAAATTGGTGTTTGACACTTTTAGGCTTGTGTTAGTCAGGAATGCCCTTTTTGCCTACGGTTTTCTGTTTTTATGTCTTCCTTGTTTCATCTGTTGTATGTTTCTTTGCTTTTAAGACAGCAGAAGTCCTTCACTTTATCTACCAATTTTTCTGGAAATGTCGAGCATCTTAAAACGTTTTAAATTGTAGAATTTTTTTGTAGGTCGAAAAATGCTTCGATGTTAAGGCTTGTTTCATTATCAATCATAACAACTGCCTCTCTGGTGCTTTCATCTTTCCTAAAGCCAAACTGATTATCATCAGGCAGATCTACAGTTTCACTTTCCATTCTTGTTTATGTTATACTTGTCAGTAATTTTGACGCGTGAGCTGTTAAACTGATTACTCGATACTTTCCGCACTGAAATGCACTTGCTGTCTTCGCGAATATGTGGTTGATATCCTGAAAACTCTGATGGCATATATTCCGTATCAGAGATACTACAAACCAATATGAATAGTCGTTTGGTGGTCACATCCCCAAGTGATGTTTGAAATTCCGCGAAAATGATGCCTATGCTCTGCACCTTAACTGATTTGAAGTCTTCCAATGCTCTTTTAAACCCTGAAATACTAGATCCTCCACATCTTCCTTAACGACTCCAGTTTCGCCTATCATGTCATAAAACAGTTCTTTCCCCTGGTAGAGACCTTTAATGTACACTTTCCGTGTATCCGTTTCTTCTTCTACGTTCAACAGTGGAATTTTTATAGGACTGTTAATGATGATAACCATTGCTTTTAATTCCGCCGAAGGTTGTTTCGATTTTTCTATATGCCGAATCTGTCCTTCCGACGACCTTACTTATTCAAATTCTTCGCTTTTTTCTTGCAACTATAACTTTCCTGCAATTCCTTTTATTTCATTCCTAAGTGGCTGTTTTGTATCTTTTTTTAAAATACATGTACTTCTTTCTTTGGTCTTACGTTCTTATTGTTATATCTTGAGTCTTGTGCGTATTGTATATTACCTGTCTTCCTACAGCCCATAGTATGTAGCTCTGTTAAATTTGTTGATCTTGATGTTCTCCCACGCCCTGCGCTGGATGTAGTTCCCAGACTAGCGAACACTCCCCCCTGCAGCTTATGTTTTCGCTGTTATACGGAGAGGAATCTGCTCCTTCTATATCGCGTGCCCTCAGCGCCTCCCTTCTTTACAACGGGCGTTCGCTGAGGAAAGAGGCCCTTCGGACAGGGAGCGTAGTCGAGGAATGCCGCTGCTAGCACACCGAGCACGTATTTACGAGGCCGTATTTCACTTGGCTACACGCCGGTCCTAGCGGTTGTTCGGCGCCGTAATAAGGGAAGCGAGATAGCATTTAATATGCAGCGCGTGATCTCTTTATATTGCCCCCGCGCTCTCCGCAAAATATCCGTATAAAATGTTAAATTATGAAAGGCGCGGAGCAGCGCAGCCCTCAGACCCTACACGTCGGGGGCGCCGGGCACCGGCTCGGCTATTCGCGAGCAATCTTGGCGTGGTAGTGGGGGCGGGTGGGGGTGGGGGTGGGGGGATGAGAAGGGGGACAGGGAGCGCCAGGCGGCACCCCTTTGTGAGCACGCGACCTAATGAAGCCGCCGCTGGGCCGGCGGACGTCAATTTAATTTAATTAGCGCCTTTCGCTTTGGCGCTTCGCGACGCGTGCGGTTTATTAACGTGCAGGAACCGATACATGGCGCTGCGCGTTTAATGCGTTAAGCGAGGAGGAATAAGGGTGGAGCTCGCGCGGGTTGCGAGCACTGCGGCGGAGGGAGGGTGTCCCGGAATAGTCATTCTCCGTACTGACACTAATTAGTCGAAACGAGGCAGCTGCGACGACCGCAGAACGACTGGACGCGGCGCACATGTAGCGCGACGAGCAAGTTTTACTTCTTTCTTTCCTGGCTAAGGCAAGATGAAAAGTATGGAACCTATCGATACCAAACTCTTTGACTCGTGACATCGCCAAAATGGCGGACATAAAACGGTTATCGAAATCTTATAAGCGTATAATAGAAACATAATAAATAATAAACAGAAATTTTGAGAACATTTGGAAAACTGAAAAGATTCCAGTTGAATGGCAAACAGCATTAATCTACCCGCTACATAAAAAGGGACACAAACAAAGTATCAGTAATTAGAGAGGAGTGTCACTTCTGCCAGTGGCATGCAAAATATCAAAAATTCTCCTCAACAGGGTGGTAGATACTTTAGACAAACAACTAGGAGACTATCAGGGTGGTTTTCGGAAGGGAAGATCCTGTGCAGAACAAATTTGTAACTTAAAGTCAATATTTCGCCACAGAATTATAACCAGCCAACCGATACTACTGTCATTTATAGATTTCAAGAAAACATTTGACTGTAATGACAGAGAAACGATAGATACGGTCATTAGATAATTTGGTGTTAAATCAAAACTAGCAAATATCATTTGTGAAACACTAAGAGGTACAGTATCTAATTTTATGGGAGAAGTATATCAGTCTTTTGAAATAAAAACTGAAGTTAGACAAGGTGACGGTTTATCACCTTTACTGTTTAACTGTGTTCTAGAAAAAATTCAAAGGATCTGGAATTCGGAGCTAAAAAATCACAAAACTGAACCAATAATTCTGGGAAGGAAAACAAATGGAATTAAGGTAAAGTGCTTGGCTTTTGCGGATGATTTCGCAATACTTTCAGAAAACCTAACAGAAGCAGTTACTCAAATAAACATTCTGGAGAAACCAAATTTCAGCTGAAAAAATAAAATTCATGACAGATATAAAAAATGCACCTATATACATAGAAACACAAATAGGCAAAATAGAGCGAGTAAATAAATTTAAATATCTTGGAGAAACTATACAACAGAATGGACTAGAAAAATCTGCAATAGATGTAAGAATTAACAAAATGGAAAGAGCATATGGTTTGATCAAAAATATTTACAACAAGAAATGTATATATAGAAAAACAAAACTAAAACATTACACCACAGCGGTACGACCAGAATGTTTGTATGGATCTGAATGCCTAACGATGAACTATAAGAGGCACAAACTAGAGTTACTGGAAAGAAGGATTATTAGAAAAATTGTGGGTGCCATGGAAACTGCAGATGGTTGGAAAATTAGAAGTAATGAGGAGATCTACAAAAATATAGAGAAAATATCTGAAGTAATGGCCAAACGAAGTTTAACGTTTTTTGGACATCTCTACCGAATGGATGGAAATAGACTAACAAAAGAAATACTCCTATATTTCTGGAAGAAGAAATCGACAATAGCATGGATTGCAGAAGTAAGAAAAGATCTTGAAAGAAACATCAGAGAATCAGAAATAGCAGAAAGAAACCGTTTCAAAAACAAAATACTAAATTTGGCTGGCTTTCAAAGCAGAAGAAATAAAAAATCGGGAACAACATGGACAGAAGAAAGGAAGAGACTTCATGGGCAGAAAATGAGGGAATAATGGAAAAATAGGAAACAACAACAAAGGAAGAAGAGGGACTGAAGTTGTTAACGTTATCCTAGTTGGTCATTACGATTGTAAAAATAAATAAATAAACAGAGATTAGCATCAAGCGGATTTTACTTCGGCTTTCACCAACGACTAAGACCCTAAGACGTTTTGGTCTAATGTAGAGTCAAGAAGGGGATCGAAATAACTATTTAGTCTCTCAGCGACGATATTGTGCAGAAAATGTAGGGAACCTTCTAGGAGAAGGCCAGTAAATCCAGGCATGTAAAACGTTTAAATACACCCTAAGAAATAAAAGCAAAACGACGCATAACAAAGGGATTATCCAAATGGGACGGAAATAGGCAGGTGTGACGTCTATGTACAGATGAACAAATGATTACAATTTCAGAAAAAATGGATGATGTATTCAAGAGACGTGCAAGTCAATAACGCTTTGTTACACTTCTAGCCCTTATGTAAGCAGTTATTCGCCTTCACCTACATTGATAATCTTTCGATGTCGTCGTGGGGGACATCGTGCCATTTCTGTGTCCAAGTGGCGCGTCAGATCATCAAAATCCTGAGCTGGCTGGAGGGCCTTGCCCATAATACTCCAAACGTTTCGACTGGGGACAGAGCCAACGACCTTGCTGTTCAAGGCCGGACATTATCTTGCTGAAATGTAAACTCAGGCTGCCTTGCCACGAAGGGGAACAAAACGGGACGTAGAATATCGTTGGCCTATAGCTGTGCTGTAAGGGTGCCACGGCCAACAAAGAAAGGGGTACTGCTGAGAAAAAAATGGGATATCTTGTAAAACAAAAAGAAAACTGTATCTGTCAATCCAAAACAGTTCCGATGTTGATACTATAGCACATTACAAGAAATACTTCAGAATATTAAAGACTTTAATACGGATGTCAAAGTAAATGTATTACAAGGAAAAGATAGTCATATCAGATAACAAAATGAATACAATATTGGAGATAATGAAGGAGGAGACCGGTAGAACCAGACATGAAGAGGAGCAAATAGCATTAAGAATATATGGTAAATTGGTGACAGATGTGTATAGTGTTGTAGAACTTTTTAACAAACATTTTATAACTGTTACTGAAAAGATGGGGTTATCAGGTTCAGTATATTCTGCTATGGAATACCTCAGACCGGACATTTCAAGTAACTTCCATTATATGAATTTGACCCTCACTACCCCAACAGAAATAATGTCCATCATAAAATCTTTAAAATCAGAAACATCTAGTGAATATGATGAAATATCAACAAAGTTAATTAAAGAATGTGACTCAGAGCTAAGTAACATATTAAGCTATCTGTGCAACCAGTCATTTATCAGTGGAAAATTTCGTGAATGGTAGAAATATGCTGACGTTAAGCCACTGTTTAAGAAGGGAGATAAAGAAAGAGCATCAAATTTCTGTCCAATTTCACTGTTGCCAACAGTCTCAAAAATTTTAGAAAAAGTAATGTACAGTCGGCTTTATAACCATCTTATCTTAAATAACATACTGTCAATGTCACAGTTTGGATTTCTAAAAGGTTCTGATATTGAGAAGGCTATCCACACTTACAGTGAAAATGTGCTTAATTCATTAGACAAAAAATTGCACGCAACTGGTATATTTTGTGATCTGTCAAAGGTATTTGACTATGTAAATCACAATATTCTTTTAAGTAAATTATAATATAATAGTGTAACAGGAAATGCTTCAAAATGGCTCAAATCTTATATCTCTGGCAGGAAACAAAGGGTGTTATTAGGAAACAGGCATGTATCAAGCTATCAGGCATCACCCTACTCGGAACTAATTACATGTGGGGTCCCACCAGGTTCCATTTTGGGGCCCTTACTTTTTCTGGTGTAACCCAATGACATTTCATCAGTAACATTACCAGATGCCAAGTTCGTTTTGTTTGCCGATGATACAAACATTGCAATAAATAGCAAATAAAGTGTAGTCTTACAAAGATAAGCTAATAAAATATTTGTGGACTTTACTCACTGGTTCCTAGCCCATTCTATGTCGCTAAACTTTGAAAAAACACACTATATGCAGTTTAGAACTTGTAAGGGGTGTCCCACGAGTATATGTTTAATATATAATGACAAGAAGATTGAAGAAGTGGACAGTGTTAAATTCTTGGGATTACAGCTTGATAATAAATTCAACTGGGAGGGGCACAACACAGAACTGCTGAAGTGTCTTAACAAATCTCTGTTTGCAATGTGAACTTTGTCAGACATTGGGGATATAAAAGTGAAAAAGCTGACATACTAAGCTTACTTTCATTTCATATTGTCATATGTGATTATTTTTTGGGTAATTCATCAAACCAAGCTTAAGTTTTCCAGGCACAAAAACGGGCAGTTAAGAGTTATATGTGGTGTGAACTCAAGAACATTCTGCAGAAGCCTGTTTAGGGAACTAGGGATACTAACTACTGCTTCCCAATATATCTATTCCTAAATGCAATTTGTCATTAAAAATATATCACTTTTTCAAACCAACAGATCAATTCATGGAATCAATACTAGAAATAAGAATAATCTTCACAAGGATTTAAAGTCACTTAGTCTTGTACAAAAAGGTGTGCATTATTCAGGAACACACATTTTCAATAACTTGCCAGCAGCCATAAAAAGCTAAACAAGCAATGAAATTAATTTTAAGAGAAGCCTAAAAGATTTATTGGTGGCCGACTACTTCTACTCCATTGATGAATTTCTCAGTAAAACCAATTGATTTGTGTATATATAAGTAAAATATAACTTCTGCACAATTTTAGTGCAGTAATGGGTTCATTGTAAATATGAGTGTGTTTGTATGTGTGTAAGTACAATCTAACTTCTGCACCATTTCAGTGCAGTAATGTATTCATTGTAAATAAGTATTACAGTAGTTGTATTACATGTTGATTACCTTATAAATAAATAAATCAACTTTTTTATTTCGAATTCGTTGCATTAATATTTGTAAAATGACGTTTTCATATAGTGTTCATTAAAAAATGATGACCATTCCACTTGGGACCTGTGGAATGGTACATTAGCTTATTTGTTTTCGTTTTAAATATTTGTCATGTATTGTTGTTTTTCTGACATGTTCCACGTCCTGGAGGACCTCCTCACTACAGATAAATTGGAATGAAAGTAAACCTAATCTAATCTAATAGTGCTCAGAGCCATTTGAACCATTTTGAAGTAGCTTGTAACTGTCCTGTGGATACATTGTGCTGTTTCGACAATACCACCTTACGCATAAATGTTTCTATTGTGGTATGTGTTGACTGGATATGCTCTACATCCGGACAGAAAGGTTTCAGACAAAAAAGAAAAAAAAAAGAACAAAAAAAATTCAACATAAAAATTCCAAAAGGAAACCTAAAGAGGGTGAGGTTGATGTTTTTACAAAATTAATGCACTTGCTTTGTTGGTTATAGATCTGGAAATAGATTCTGACAAGGCAAAACAGTAAAAGTTAAAATGAAATGCGAGTATGGTTTTATTGGTCGTTGACCCTGACTGGCATGTCTGGCCGACTGGTGCAAGTCATTTCATTTGACATCACTTCAGCGACTTGCACGTCGATGATTATGAAATGATTATGAAGAAAACATACATATACCTAGTCCTGAGTGAGGGAAAACCCAGACATAGTCGGGAATCGAGCCTGGGGCCCTGTGATCGAGAATGATCAACGCTAACCAAAAGACCGTGAGCTGATGACCAATTAATGCATAGATGTTTTAATCAAGTAAGGTATACATTGTCTTTAATGTGGAACAAGGTAGCCGTATTGAGGTCTTTCGACTCAGGTGCTTTCGAATGCTTTTCAAGGAAATAATTTTTTTTAAAAAAAAGGGACATTCAATTTATCAGTGCTCTAACGTCAGCCTTTGTGGGATTTCTTCATGGACTCTGTATCCCACAAAGGGTATTGTGTCACGGTAACCAAAGGTGGTTCTGACCTACAATGAATGGTAGTAACGTTGGGAATACTTTATAAACAGGAAAACAAGTGCGAGAACCTGAATGACGTGGTAAGAGCAGATAATGCCAGCGTAAGTAAAAGGACTGATACAAAAATAAGAGACGCATGCTTTCAGCATTTTATATTGTAGCCCAAATTGACTTAAGTTACATCACAAGAAATCCTCATTATAAGGAAATTTAGAATATAATGAATGTAATAAACGAAGAACAATCTGGACAGTACTTGCAGTTAATCGTAGATTGACAAAAAGACGGGGAAACGCGACAGACTAGTGTTACAATCATCACCAGCATCGTCAATGAACCCTTCATACCTCTGCACTGAGTTCATCAAGGAGCGTGTTAGTTATAGCATTTATGGTAATATGCGATGCTTGGTTTTCTCTTTCTGTAGGTTAGTTTTATCTAGTAATTTTCTTTTGTCTTATATTCACAAATATTTATCTTGGTATTCTTTATCTTCTTGTTTTCTCGTTACTTCTTCACTGCTCCATGTTCCAGAATGGCTATTGTGCACGCCCTGCGAAGAAAATAGATTTCTGTAGACTATACATCTTTTTGTCTTATATGTCGTTTCTCCACGAGTTCTATACCCTACTTCTTACGTGTCTGATTACGTCGTTTTTCGCCACTACAATAAAGTTAAGGTGTACTGGTCTATGATGCAGTTAAATCATGTGGTATGGGTTTACTCTCGTTATAAATTCTGTAAGAAGTACTAATTAATGTTAACTTACTCGCAGGGTTATTCGTAAGTAGTTCGGGGATTTCAGAAAACAATTCTATGGAAACTAAAAGGAATACAGAAAAACGACACACACACTAGGTGGTTGTAATTAAACTGACGGTGTTCCGAGTGCTGCAATGCAGGCAGTATACATCGCAGGACGCTGGAACATCATAGGTATTTTCATCATTCGGCGAGCTCGTGGAATATGCTGAAAATAAATAATAGTTCGTCTTTGTGCAAGCGGGTCAACATATTCCGCTGTAGGCTGTCAAAATGCGAAATGTTTCCGTTTTGATAACAGTATACTGTTTGGGGATGCGTGTTGATTTTGTTTGTGACGTGTCTGTTGGTGTAAAGGGTTAAGAAGGGTGATACTTTCCGTACCAAACGCAATGGTAATAACAAAGGAGACCAAAAACTGTCAGTAAAGTTGTTTCATCAGAACGGTAGCAACAGGAGCGCTGCATTTCGAGAATATCGCCAACAGAAACAACTGTGAAGAGGCCTTATGCCAATAAATGCACTAAACAATATGATCAAGAAATGTGAAGAAAGAGATGAATTGAGTGGTGTAACAGTTAGAGGGAGGCGGCCAATTCCAATGGCAGCTGTTGATGAAGTTTTTGTAGTTATGGCTGAGCGTGTAGCACACGCTTCAAATTCTGAAGACAGTGCTCGAGCTGTGTCAACAGTTCATGAGATTATGCGACATATTTTAACTGGTACCCCTACAGAGTTCAGAATGTGCACCAAACGAAGCCCCAAGGTAATAGGCTAGAACGTCGTGGCCTTGCCCTTCGTTTTCGAACATGCATGGAAATAGAAGCTATGCTAATGGTGAATATTTTTTGGATGAGGACGAAGCACACTTTACTCTCCACGATGCCGTGAATGCATAGAACTGTTGCATATCGGGTCCTACTGGTTCTACCCCGCCACATATTGTGCAGGAACACCCACTGCATTCAGCATTTTATGACTGTGTGAAATGGTTCCGAAGCTCCTTCATCCTTGTTCCGTTTTTCTTCGAGGAGATAACACCTCACTAACGTGTTAGGTCTAAACTGACATTTGCAATTCATAAGGATCCCCTTGTGCATCACTTTACTACAGCTTCACAAGAACGTATCTGCGTCCACACCACTATTTTCATGCAATATGGGGTGACATCACATGTCGCTTGCGAGGTGAAAGAGTTGCTGTGAGAAATCCTAGGTAACAACCGCATCGTTTATAGGCAATTTCAAGATATATGACCTTCCAGATCCCCCGACCTAAATGCATGATTTCTACTTTGAGAGATTGTGTCCGTCAGGGATTTATCCGGACTCTTCCTGAACTGAAGGAAATCATACGGTGACATACCACTCTTATATTACACCGGATATACTGCGAGCAACTGTCGACCTTGTGGTGGTACGAATACTGCATGTTGCTGAGTTTGTGGACCATATTGAACAAATGTTGTAAATTGTGACCATAACCTAATAAAAGTGCCAGAACCACCATTATCGTGTGTTTGAACGTTCCCCTCATTCTGCTGCACCCACACCTCATTCTGACTGCTCACAGCCCAATATAGCCAGCTGGTGACAGAAAGTGGAACTTTTAATTTTTCGGTATACTCTGCGAGCCCACCAATTAATGAATTTACATACGATGTACTTGCGTCCTGCGATGTATACAGCCCGCACTACAGCACTCGGACACCGTCGGAGGCAAAAAAAGAAAATCTGAATTGAGACGAAATCGGTAGATGTATTGAACAAACAAATGATTACATCTTCAGCAAAAATGGAAGATTTATTCAAGATAATGAGATTCGCGGATTGAGCAAGTCGATAATTCATTGGCCCACCTCTGACCCTTACGCAAGCAGTCATACTGATTGGTATTAATTGATAGAGTACTTGGATGTCCTTCTGAGAGATATTGTACCAACTTCTGTCCAGTTGCCACGTTAGATTGTCAAAATTCCGAAGTGGTTGGAGGGTCCTACCCACAATGCGCCAAACGTTCTAAATTGATGAGAGATCCGCATAGCTCGCTGGCTAGGTAGGGTCTGGAAAGCACGAAGACAAACAGCAGAAACTCTTGTTGTATGTGGGCGGTCATTATCTTGCCGAAACGTAAGCTTAGGATGGCACCCACGAAGGGCAACATAAAGTCGCGTAGAATATAGTCACGTACCACTGTGCTCTAAGGGTGCCGCGGATGACAACCAAAGGAGTCCTGCTATGAAAAGAAATGACACTCTAGACCACTAATCCTGCCGGCCAGAGTGGCCGAGCGGTTATAGGCGCTACAGTCTGGAACAGCGCGACTGCTACGGTCGCAGGTTCGAATCCTGTCTCGTACATGGATTTGTGTTGTCCTTAGGTTAGTTAGGTTTAAGTAGATCTAAGTTCTAGGGGACTGATGACCTCAGCAGTTATCCCATAGCGCTCAGAGCCATTTGAACCATTTAAACCACTACTCCTGGTTGTCAGGCCGTATGGCGTGCGGCAGTCAGGTTGGCAGCGTTCAACTGTGCGAGGCGTCTCCAGACATGTCTTTTGCGTGGAATCTTATTGACTAGTGCAGAATTGTTTTCAACGATACGTCCCGTTTCGTAACGACTCTGATAACTAGCGAAAACGTGGGCTACCTACCTGACTGCCCCCGGCCATAAGGCCCGACAACCAAGAGTGATTGTTTGGGGTGCCATTTCATTTCATAACAGGACACGTTCGTTTGTCAACCGCGGCAGCCTCACAGAGCAGTTGCACGACGACGATTTCTATGCCTCGTTTTGTTGTCCTTTTCGGGAATCGATCCCGGTCTTACATTCCAGCAAGATAATACCCGCTCGCACTCACCGACAGTTTCTAACGCTTGTCTTCAAGCTTACCAACCGCTATCAGCAAAGAAGACGGATCTGTCCTCAACTATGAATGTTCGGAGAACTATGGCCAGCCTCGGGATTTTGACCTTATGACGTTCCAATTAGTCAGACTTTGGCACGATATCCCTCAGGAGAACAAACAGCACCTCTATCATCAATGAATATCAAACCGAATAACTGCTTGGATACGGACCAGAGATGGACCAAGCCGTTACTGACTTGCTCAGTTTTCGGAGCTCATTCTTTTACACTACTGGCCATTAAAACTGCTACACCAAGAGGAAATGCAGATGATAAACGGGTATTCATTGGACAAATATATTATACTAGAACTGACATGTGATTACATTTTCATGCAATTTGGGTGCATAGATCCTGAGAAATCAGTACCCAGAACAACCACCTCTGGCCGTAATAACGACCTTGATACGTCTGGGCATTGAGTCAAACAGACCTTGGACGGGGTGAACAGGTATAGCTGCCCATGCAGCTTCAACACGATACCACAGTTCATCAAGAGTAGTGACTGACGTATTGTGACGAGCCAGTTCCACCATTGACCAGACGTTTTCAATCGGTGCGAGATCTGGAGAATGTACTGGCCAGGGCAGCAGTCGAACATTTTCTGTATCCAGAAAGGCCCGTAGAGGACCAGCAACATGCGGTAGTGCATTATCCTGCTGAAATGTATAGTTTCGCAGGGATCGAAAGAAGGGTAGAGCCACCGGTCGTAACACATCTGAAATGTAACGTCCACTGTTCAAAGTGCCATCAATGCGAACAAGAGGTGACGGAGACGTGTAACCCATGGCACCCCATACCAACACGCCGGATGATACGCTTCCAATATGTGTTCTCCGCGATGTCACCAAACACGGATGTGACGATCATGATACTGTAAACAGAACCTGAATTCATTCGAAAAAAATGACGTTTTGCCATTCGTGCACCCAGGTTCGTGCGTTGAGTACACGATCGCAGGCCCTCCTGTCTGTGATGCAGCGTCAAGGGTAATCGCAGCCATGGTCTCCAAGCTGATAGTCTGTGCTGCTGCAAACGTCGTCGAACTGTTCGTGCAGATGGTTGTTGTCTTGCAAACGTCCCCATAGAGACGTGGCTGCACGATACGTTACAGCCATGCGGATAAGTTGCCTGTCATCTCGACTGGTAGTAATACGAGGCAGTTGGGATCCAGCACGGCGTTCCGTATTACCCTCCTGAACCCACCGATTCCATATTCTGATAACAGTCATTGTATCTCGACCAACGCGAGAAGCAATGTCGCGATACGATAAACCGCAATCGCGATGCGCTACAATCCAACCTTTATAAAAGTTGGTAACGTGATGGTACGCATTTCTCCTCCTTACATGAGGCATCACAACAACCTTTCACCAGGCAAAGCCGGTCAACTGCTGTTTGTGTATGAGAAATCAGTTGGAAACTTTCCTCATGTTAGCATGTTGTAGGTGTCGTCACCGGCGCCAACATTGTGTGAAAGCTCTGAAAAGCTATTATCACAGCATCTTCTTTCTGTCGGTTAAATTTCACGTCTGTAGCACGTCGTCTTCGTGGTGGAGCATTTTTAATGGCTAGTAGTGTAAATAAATTATCCAATTTTTCTGAAATTGTAGTCATTTGTTTGTCTTACAGTTTTTAACCGGCCTGTGTGAGTGGATAGACCATCTCACAATGTTTATTTCGGTGACATGCACCATGGCATTATTACATTGGAGAGGCTGGCGTGTTGAGAAATCTCATGCTCCCTGTTGCTTCACCGAATTACGTAGCTGGCACCTGCAAATAGGCAACCCATCGAAGAAGTTCCAATACAGGCTGCTATCCCGCAGTTTATATAGCAAATTCAGTGAACGACACGCACATATTGCCGTTAGCCGTGTCCATTTTGAACACCTGTAATGTCAGTTAAAAACTAACGGAGATGCTCTGTTCACTGATACGTGTAATTTTTCCGTACGTTTTGTAGTTTTCATAGAGTCGCACTGGAGGTACCTGTCTGTTTTATTATGTTCTAACTTGCCCCGTGTATGTTGAAAAATTAAAAGATTCCGTTTTCTGTTGTCTTCTCTTCACTATGATAATTTCTCTAATTTTAAATTAATAACGAACGGCTTGGAAGCCTCTTGCTAGCATTTCATGAGCATGCATATAAAATGGCATAACTAACATGGAAACATATGTGTACTAAAATTAGAAGGAGGGTCAGCGTTGGGCGTAATTTTGACGATTTATTAACAGCAAAATCGATTTTTGATCACATGATCATCATCTTCAGTGCTGGAAGTTATACATTTTTACATAGCGATCAGTGAATAAGAAACAAAAGACCACAAATGCACCTGAGTACAAACCAACTGTTGGTAAGAACATATATCGCACAAATTAAAGCTAGTAGGCACAGGTGTCTAGTTATTAGCACTAACAGAAGCTATGAAACGATCACAATAACTGAAGCCGCTGTTTACATTCACCTACACAGCAGAAAAAAATGGTTCAAATGGCTCTGAGCACTACGGGACTCAACGTCTGAGGTCATCTGTCCCCTAGAACTTAGAATTACTTAAACCTAACTAACCTAAGGACATCACACACATCCATGCCCGAGGCAGGATTCGAACCTGCGACCGTAGCAGTCTCGCGGTTCCAGACTGTAGCGCCTAGAACTGCACGGCCACTCCGGCCGGCTTACACAGTTCACCTCGCTGTGACAGGGGCTTGGATCGCCCTCTATGTGACATGTGTCACGTGAAGACTTAACATTATTTTATTTGCCAGGAGACTACCATAAAACACCAGATGTGCCCTTGCAAATCATTAATTAAATAATTAAAATTTAAAATTGTACATTAAAAACGGATAGCAGAAAGGAAGGGGAAAATGCACATCTTACCAACATACACTGGCAAAACTACGGCCAACGCTGTCCTTCCTTCTAATTTTATTTATCCAATGGTCGTTATGCACACAGCACTCTATGGAGTTGCCATTCAATATATGTACTAATCATCGATGTTTACCCTTCTTTTCCTGGCCTCCTGTGTGCCACAGTTTGCTAAAACACGATTCTTCCCGATTATTATATACCTAATCCTCTTGGTCGCAGATCTTTCCCGACGGGCCGGAACGCCGCCCAAGTTTCTGGGGGAGGTGGAAGATTCATTTTATGGCGCTCATATTGTGAGTTGTGCCAGCCTCCCTTGGTGCTCTGCCAGGCTCGGGAATATAGTGTGTGTACTTGCTGGAACCTCATTCATCTGTTTCTCGCCTTCGCATTGTTTAATAGATTTCAGACCCCAAGCAAAAGCTATTCTCACCCTCGCTCGGTATTTCGGTGCGAGAATCGCTCCCAGGCAAAGAGAAAGAAGCAAAGAGATGGTACAATATCACAAAGCTAATAGGAATGTCTTTGGTGAGCTTACTGAATTATATGTAGTCCGATGCTGGAAGCACGCATTTAAATTAAAAAAGAAAGAACTTTCATACCAAAGAACTTACAATATGTAGTCTTTACAGCATCGATTGTACGCTTGAAACAAATGCAATAGATATGCCGCTTCACTTATATTGTGATTTATGTCGCAGTATAACGCAAGTATATTAGGTCTTACTCGTTTTCATCAATCGTTAGAAGTAACCGTGTCCCAAAACTTTAAAAATAAGGAAAAAAATTACGCAAATTTATTTCTGACGTGGAAATAACTGTTAATAAATCATCTAAATTATGGCCAACGCTGATCCTCCTTCTAATTTTAGTACACATATATTTCCATGTTCGTTATGCAATTTTATATGCATGCTGATGAAATGCTAGCAAGAGACTTCCAAGCCGTTAGTTATTAATTTACAATGAGAGAAGTTATCATAGTGAAGAGAAGACAACATAAAACGGAATCTTTTAATTTTTCAACATACACTGTAAAGCAACCTTCTCCCTACCACGAACATGAGGAAATCTGAGTCTGTTTGCAAACTTATCTGTCAGGAAACTGCGAAGGATGGCCGGGGTAATAATGAGCGTATGGCATTGGTGTCCAGGAGACCCCTCGCGGGGCGTTTCGGCCGCCGCTCCACTACGGCGACTTGAGAGTGAATGAGGATGAGATGATGACGAAAGACACACAACACCCAGTCATCTCTAGACAGAGAAAGTCCCTGACTGCGGGACTCATGTGACCAGACCTAGATTTTCCTGTTGTCTAGGGCCCAACCTATATGTTTTCGGGCCCAGGAGAGACGTCGCAGGCGATTTCATGCTATTATCAAAGGCAATCGTGTTGGTCGTCTGTTGCCACAGCCCATTAAAGCTAAATATCGCCCCACTGTCCTAACGTATGCGTTCGTCGTACGTCCCACATTGATTTCGACGGCTGTCACAAGCAGTGCTGCTCGTCTGTTAGCTCTGAAAACTCTATGCAAACACCGCTGCTCTCTGCTGTTAAGTGAAGGCCGTCGGCCTCTGCGTTGTCCGTGGTGAGAGGTAATCCCTTGAAACTTGGTGTTCTCGTACACTCTTGGCACCTTGGATCCTGAAATACTGAATTCACTAACGATTTACAAAATGGAATGTGCAACTCGTCTAGCTGCAATTACCATTCCGCGTTGAAAGTGTGTTATTTCTCGTCGTGCTCCCATGATCACGCCGGAAACCTTCCCACACGGATCACCTGAGTACAAATGACACATCTCCGCCAATGCAGTGCCCTTTTAATGCCTTGCGTACGCGATACTAGCGCCATCTACACTTGTATATGTGCATATCGCTTTCCCATAATTTTTGGCACCTCATGGTAAATAGATTTTCGCTGCTTGAGAGGTTTCCCATGAAAAATTCATGGAAACATTTGCGAAGTTTTGCGGAAGAGAAATAACGAATAAACCATTGAAAGGAACACACTTAAATCACTTTAATTTCAACATGGGAGGGTAACATTTATTTACTACGTGCCATGTTTACGTTGCAGGTTACTAACGATCTTCAAAGTGACGGCCATCTGCATCGACGACGGACTGGAACCGCACTAGAGATTACTCTACTGCTACCCAAACAGCGGTGGACCGTGGAATGTTCAGTTGTCGTGACACGGCTCGTGCACTGCTTGAAGATCGCACATTGCTTCCAGCAGTCTCAGACGTGGCAACAGTAAGTTCTTCAACACTTTTCCCAGAAGCAGTTCCCAAATCACCAGTTCATTCGAACTTCCGAATTATGTTCTTCAACCTCGGTGAGGAAACAGCACATTTCCCTTATATTCGCTGGATACTTGCGAAGAGCAGCAGGACTGTTGCTGTTGTTTTGATACGACTGCCTTACGAGTAAAACTTTGCTCACCTTGTCCAGATCAGTGTTGACGGTAACTGCAGAGCACAACAATGCATGTGGTTCAGCCTTTCGTATCCCTACCAGAACCGGTGCCTAACGTCATGACACCAAAGAAAATACCGCAGGGCGCGGCCTGAACGTCATTCCTATAAAGATAATGATTGCCAGCATAAGGGTAATTGCCGTCTGAGGGGAAAAATGAAATTTTCTCAGGTGTAAAAACTAAGGGCTTCAATTGTGTTCCAGTCACGACACTAAATTGTTTTTAAGAGATCATTAATATTATTTATAGTTCATAACGCTGTAATAGTGATTCCGTTCCTTAACAGTAATTATATGTACTTATTTGAAATTCTAGTAATAACGCGTACTGTAACACAGTGTGGTGGGGGTTACAGCTTGTGAGCAATTCTAGGCGCTATAGTCTGGAACCGCGCGACCGGTACGGTCGCAGGTTTGCTTCCTGCCTCGGGCGTGGATGTGTGTGACGTCCTTAGGTTAGTTAGGTTTCAGTAGTTCAAAGTTCTACAAAGTTCTAGGGAACTGATGACTTTCGAAGTTAAGTCCCATAGTGCTCAGAGCCATTTGAACCTTTTTTTTTGAACAGCTTGTGAAATGAATGTGTAGACATCTTATTCACATAGTTGTTCCAATACACACATACTGTAAACCATGCATTTATGACAGTAAAACTGACACACACACTCACACACACACACACACACACACACACACACACACACACACACACACTTATATATATATATATATATATATATATATATATATATATATATATATATATATATATACGACTGATTATGCCTTTCAGCGTTCAGTCTGGAGCATAGCCTCCCTTATAAAATTCCTCCATGATCCCCTACTCAATGCTAACATTGGTGCCTCTTCTGATGTTAAGCCTATTACTTCAAAATCATTCTTAACTGAATCCAGGTACCTTCTCCTTGGTCTACCCCGACTCCTCCTACTCTCTACTGCTGAACCCATGAGTCTCTTGGGTAACCGTGTTTCTCCCATGCGTGTAACATGACCCCACCATCTAAGCCTGTTCGCCCTGACTGCTACATCTATAGAGTTCATTCCCAGTTTTTCTTTGATTTACTCATTGTGCACACCCTCCTGCCATTGTTCCCATCTACTAGTACCTGCAATCATCCTAGCTACTTTCATATCCGTAATCTCAACCCTATGGATAAGGTAACCAGAATCCACCCAGATTTCGCTCCCATACAACAAAGTTGGTCGAAAGATTGAACGGTGCACAGATAACTTAGTCTTGGTACTGACTTCCTTCTTGCAGAAGAGAGTAGATCGTAGCTGAACGCTCACTGCATTAGCTTTGCTACACCTCGCTACCAGTTCTTTCACAATGTTGCCATCCTGTGAGAATATGCATCCTAAGTACTTGAAACCGTCCACCTGTTCTCACTTTGTTCCTCCTATTTGGAAATCAATTCGTTAATATTTCTTTCTCATTGACATTACTTTTGTTTTGGAGATGCTAATCTTCATACCATAGTCCTTACATTACTGATCTAGCTCTGAAATATTACCTTGCAAACTTTCAATCGAATCTGCCATCACAACTAAGTCATCCGCATATGCAAGACTGCTTATTTGGTGTTCACATATCTTAATCTCACCCAGCCAGTCTATTGTTCAACATATGATCCATAAATAATATGAACAACAGTGGAGACAGGTTGCAGCCTTGTCGTATCCCTGAAACTACTCTGAACCATGAACTCAATTTACCGTCAACTCTAACTGCTGCCTGACTATCCATGTAAAGACCTTTAATTGCTCCTAGGAGCCCGGTCATATGCCTTTTCTAGATCTATAAAGCATAGATACAGTTCCCTGTTCCACTCATAACACTTCTCCATTATTTGCCGTAGCTAAAAATCTGGTCCTGACAACCTCTAAGAGGCCTAAACCCACACTGATTTTCATCCAATTGGTCCTCAACTAATACTCGCACGTTCCTTTCAACAATACCTGAGAAGATTTTACCCACAACACTGATTAAAGAGATACCTCTGTAGTTGTTACAATCTTTTCTGTTTCCGTGTTCAAAGATTGGTGTGATTACTGATTTAACGCAGTCTGTTGGAACCTGTCCCAACTCCCAAGCCATTTCAATTATCCTGTGTAGCCATTTAAGACCTGACATTCCACTGTATTTGATGAGTTCCTACTTAATTTCATCCACCCCAGCTGCTTTATTGCACTGCAAACTATTGACCATTTTCTCCACTTCCTCCAATGTGATCCTATTTCCATCATCATTCCTATCCCATTATACCTCGAAATCTGAAACATTGCTGATCGTATTTTCACCTACATTGAGCAATTCTTCAAAATATTCCCTCCATCTGCCCAAGACATCCACAGGATTCACCAGCAGTTTCCCTGACCTGTCCAAAATACTTGTCATTTCTTCTTACCTCCCTTTCGAAGACTGTTAAATACACTCGAGAATGGTTTTCCAGCAGCTTGACCCATAGTCTCCAACCTGTTTCGAAAGTCTTCCCAAGATTTCTTCTTGGATGCTGCAATTATCTGTTTGGCTTTGTTTGTTTCTTCAACATAACTTTCTGTGTCTACCTGAGTTCTAGTATGTAGCCATTTTTGATACGCCTTCTTTTTCCTTTTACAGGCTGCCTTGACTGTGTCATTCCACCAAGCTGTTTGCTTCATCCTACTTTTACACGCTACTGTTCCAAGACATTCTTTAGACTGGTACCTTTCTGAGATCGCTGTTATGTACTTGTGCCTCATTTCCTTATCCTGAAGTTTCTCCACTCTTATCCTCCTACATATGGACCTGACCTCCTGCACTTTAAGCCTATGAATTCCAATTTCACTGCAGATTAAATAATGATCAGTGTCATCAAAGAATCCTCTGAATACACGTGTGTCCCTCACAGCCTTCCTGAGTTCCTGATCTGTTATTATATAGTCAATGACAGATCTGGTTCCCCTGCCTTCCCAAGTATACCGGTGAATGTTCTTATGTTTAAAAAAAAAAAAGAGTTTGTGATTACTAAGCCCATACTGGCACAGAAATCCAAGAGTTGTTTCCCGTTCTTGTTGGCCTCCATATCCTCTCCAAATTTAACTATAACCTTTTCATACCCTTCTGTTCGATTTCCAATCCTGGTGTTAAAATCACCCATGAGCAGAACACTGTCCTTGTCCTTTACTCTAACAACTACATCACTGAGTGCCTCATACAAACTATCCATCTTATCTAGATCTGTCCCTTCACAATGCGAATATACTGACACAATCCTAATTTTCTTGCTACACACTGTCAGATCTATACACATCAGTCGTTCGTTTACATACCTTACTGCAACTACGCTGGGATCCATTTCTTTCCTGATGTAAATCCCTACACCCCATTGTGCTATTCCTGCTTTGACTCCTGACAGGTAGACCTTGTATTCTCCCACATCTTCTTCTTTCTCACCCCTTACCCGAATGTCACTAACAGCTAAAACGTCCAGCCCCATCTTACTTGCAGCCTCTGCCAGCTCTACCTTCTTCCCAGGGTAGCCCCCATTGATATTAATAGCTCCCCATCCCATTACCATTTGTTTGCCAAGTCGTATCTTAGGAGTCCCTGGTTTGTCAATTAGAGGTGGGACTCCGTCACCTCCAAAGGTCCGAGGCATTTTGATCTGATTGTTGCCAGCTTCATATTTAAAGTATCGGGGAAGCAGGTTGCTAGCCTTACTTGCCCTGAGTCCCATTGAGTTTTACCCCTAACGTCTGAGGTACTAACCGATGGATTTGGTAGTCTTTGCCGTATGAACACAAAGGTGACCACGACTCAGAATAAGTCCGAGATGCCCAGCCTTAATCCAAAGTAACTGGTGTCCCGACTGTCAGGACCACTTACTTGGCCACTCATACGTTGCCCGTGGTTCATGAACTAGGACATGGCAGCAGGAACCCACACCACGGTATATACATATATGTATGTTTGTGTGTGAGTGGTACAAAGAGGGTCTAACCTCAGTTTGGATAGTTCTGAGGAGGAAGTTTAGCTAACACTCGTGATGCACTGAGAATTACTTCATAATTCTATAGAAACAGGTTGTTAGAAATAAGCGGTATCAATCGTCTCAATGAATTTTCAGTTCGTGGTTTAATAAAACACACTCATGCATTTTGTAATTTTATTCCACTGAAGTTATTGTTATAAAAGGCCTGCCTATTTTCTATTTTGCTTATTGCAATTAATTGAAGATGTTATTCAATAAGGCGTGCCTGTATTCTATCTGATAGTTTTGTTTAGCTGAGGCTGTTATTATTGAAGGTCTGTCTGTTTTTTGTTTTGTAATTTTACTTAAATGAAGCTGTTTTTATTGAAGGCCTGGCTGTTTTCTACTTGATAATTTTTCTCAACTGAAGCTGTTGTTATTAAAGCCCTACCTGTTTCCTTTTAATAAATTAAGAGTTATTTCATAATTTGGGTTAGCTGAAACTCCTATTAATGAAGGCCTACTTGTTTCTATTGCCCTATTATTTTAACTGAATTTGTGATTGCCAAAAGCCTACCTGTTTGAGAGGTATTTGTTTCAAGAAGGTAGTAACAGGAAATGACACACGATGGTACATGGGCCCCAACCTTTCGCCTTACATCCCTTTATCGGCACCTGTAGGTTCAGGTACCATAACGATTTTCACTTTTAATTTTCGACTCGTTGGTTTCCGAACCGGGGTCATTACCTTAAACTGGCGCATTTATCCATCATCCTATAAATTTTGTAATCACCACAAAAACGTGGACAGTTTGTATCATCATCACCTTATCATCCTGTATATACATAATTTTACAGGCCCCGTGCCTATAGCTTCGAACATCTGTAGCATCCATGGATGACGCTTCGTCCATGCATTCCTATTCAAAATTTTATGTGCTCACTGCCCTGTACAAGTGCTAGAATTTTGTAACGGGGATTTCCGAATACCCTGTACTTGTAGTAAGACAAGCCCAAGATGAAAGAATTTTACCGACGAAGTTGTTTGCCTGCAAAACACTCCTATGTTCGAGAATGTTTTTTGGATAGTGTGTATGTGTATGTGTTTGCATGTGTGTGTGTGGGGGGGGGGGGGGGGGTGGAGGAGTTGAAATTAGTATTAAGTTTCCAAGAAAGTAATCGACAGAGGTGGCGCGTAGTTAGAATGGTGGACTAGCATTTGGAAGGGCGATGGTTCAAAGGCGCGTCCGTCCATCCAGGTTTTGAGTAATTTCCTTAAGTCACTCGACTCAAATGCCGAGATGGTTTCTTTGGAAATCCGCGGCCGATCTCCTTCCCTGTCCTTGAATATTCGGTGTACTTTGGCTCTAATGACATCGATCTCGAAGTGACATTAAACTCTAGTCCTCTTCCTTCCTTATTTCCCTCCTTCCAAAAGAGTACATTGTAGGAGAAGCCATGAAACATTTAGTCCCGCCGGCCGGTGTGGCCGAGCGGTTCTTAGCGCTTGAGTCTGGAACCGCGCTACCGCTACGGTCGCAGTTTCGAACCCTGCCTCGGGCATGGAAGTGTGTGATGTCCTTAGTTAGGTTTAAGTAGTTCTAAGTTCTAGGGGACTGATGACCTCGGATGTTAAGTCCCACAGTGCTCAGAGCCATTTGAGCCATTTAGTTACCCCTCCTTTCTCCGTTCCCCACGAAATCAGTCTGAATTGTCAAGGCGATAACTTTAGACGAATCGGACTTACATGGAAGCGAACAAGAAGTTGTTCTTTCCGAGTATATTTTAGGGATGGATTTGCAACAGTTTGAAACATCCCCTTAGAAAAATTTATACAAGACTGTGCTTAAACTGACTCACAATATTTTTAGCGCAACGCAATCTGACTTCCAAAAATCCCTACGAAAGAAAGCTCCTGACTAACATTAACCTGTACGTTTCACAAATCACTTACCTCACAAAAATCTTCGTTACTCAAGCTACTGCAATACAGCGAGCGCCACTACTGCCAGATAAATAAAAGATTCAAACTACGGAAGGCACTAACTACTGATAGGTATAGTTAGCAAATGAAAGATTTTAATAGAGAACAAACAATGTATTTACCTTAGTAGTCATAATATATATATCACTTCATGACACCAATTCTTACAAATTTCAAAACTCCGCCATATCTCTCCCCACGTCCACCACTGCTGGCGGCTCACCTCCAACTGCGCAACGCTACACGCTGTTAGCATCCAGCTGCCGCTGCCCGACACTACAATGGCAGACAACAATGCAAACCAGCCACGGACTGCACACGGCACAACCAGAGCGCTACGTGGCGGCGGCGTTACCAATAAAAAAACCTAAACAGCCTACTTACAAGTGTAACAGTGTAGAAACCTGTCCAAAGAATTTTATGGACATTCAGCAAAATTGTGCCACCAAAGCTGAGAACTTAAAATAAACTCATTAATATCACTGCTGCTATTCTGTAGAATACTTTGTTGCCAGTACCTGTTAAGAACTTACTCTAGCACCAGGATGCATGTGTCTAACACCTCCTTACAAGACTCGTGAAACATCTTAGGGACTTGGTCATGTGTATTTTCGTTTGTTCACTTATCGTCTGGAGTTTTCCATCAAAAAGGGCTTAAATTTGCTGACGTAAGACATCTTAGACGCTGATACAATCTATGTTTCACCACGAGTACGCCATAATATTTGTAGTTTCGGAATTAGCTGGCAACTGGGTATGACAATGGCTCTGAGCACTATGGGACTCAACTGCTGTGGTCATTAGTCTCCTAGAACTTAGAACTACTTAAACCTAACTAACCTAAGGACATCACATACATCCATGCCCGAGGCAGGATTCGAACCTGCGACCGTAGCAGTCGCACGGTTCCGGCCTGCGCGCCTAGAACCGCGAGACCACCGCGGCCGGCGGGTATGACAAAGAAAGACTTAAATGTATTTTTCACTCTATGTTCTGCAGGCCAAGGAGAGACAATGGAAACAGCCATGGAACGCGTGAAACTAGTTTCTCCTATTCTGACACTGCTAGAAAACCGTGAACGTTATATACTGAAGCGCCAAAGAAACTGGTACAGGTGTGCGTATTCAAATACAGAGATATGTAAACAGGCAGAATACGGCGCTGCGGTCGGTAATGCCTATATATAACAACAAGTGACTCGCGCAGTTGTTAGATCTGTTACTGCTGCTACAATGGCAGGTTATAAACATTTAAGTAAGTTTGAACGTGGTGCTGTAGTCGGCGCACGAGCGATGGGACACAGCACCTCCGATCCAGCAATGAAGTGGGGATTTTCCTGTACGACCATTTCACGAGTGTATCGTGAATATCAGGAATCTGGTAAAACGTCAAATCTCCGACATCGCTGCGGTCGGAAAAAGGTCCTGCAAGAACGGGACCAACGACGGATGAAGAACCTCGTTCAACGTTACAGAAGTGCAACCCTTCCGCAAACTGCTGCAGATTTCATTGCTGGGCCATCAACAAGTGTCAGCGTGCGAACCACTCAACGAAACCCCATCGATATGAGCTTTCGGAGCCGAAGGCCCTCTCTTGTACCCTTGATGACTGCACGACACAAATTTTTATTTCTCGCCTGGGACCATCAACACCGACAGTGGACTGTTGATGACTGGAAACATATTGCTTAGTCGGACAAGTCTCGTTTCAAATTGTATCGAGCGGATGGACGTGTACGGGTATGGAGGCAACCTCAAGGATGCATGGACCCTCCACGTCAGCAGGGGACCGAAGCTCTGTAATGGTGTGGGACGGGTGCAGGTGGAGCGATATGGGACCCCTGATACGTCTATACGACTCTGACAGGTGACACGTACATAAGCATCCTGTCTGATCACCTGCATACATTCATGTCCATTGCGCATTTCTACGCACTTAGGCAATTCTATCAGGACAATGCGACGTCCTACACGTCCAGAATTGCTATAGAGTGGGTCCAGGAACACTCTTCTGAATTAAAACACTTGCACTGGCCACCGAACTCCACAGAGATAAACATTGTTGAGCATATCTGGGATGCCTTGTAACGTGCTGTCCAGAAGAAGACTCCAACTTCTCGTATTCTTACGGATTTATGTCCACCTCTTCAATCAGTTTCCTCCAGCACTACTTCAGACATTAGTCGAGTCCACGCCACGTCGTGTTATGGCACTTATACTTGCTTGCGGGGGCCTTACACGATATTTGGCAGATGTACCAGGTTCTTTTGCTCTCCAGTGTATATTATGCTTTAGTCGTTAGATTTTAAGTGCAGGGCCTCAACTGATCAAATGTTTTGAATTACTGCATATATTTTCCTTTTTTTTTGTTTTGTTGAAAGTGGAGCGGGGAAGCCTGGTTCGAAATCCGATCATGGAAAAACTTGTGCAGAAAATCTTCGGGAACGACGATAAGGATCTGTCTTTGTCTGTTCAGTGGGCTCAGTGATCCTGATTGGCGGGTCCAGGATACACAGCTGAGCATGTTTGTTCTCTCCTAATGTGTGTTCATCAACGGCAGGAATCAGTAATTTCGTCAGATGAATATATTATGTTGGGCGACGTCTATAATTAGCACTGATGACCATTAATTTGCAGAGGTAAATAGAACGCCGTCTCTTATTAATATGCAGTCGCCATTCTAGTGACCCTCAAGTTTGTCGAGACGCAATGCATCAAACACCTTGAATTCTATACTAAGGACGAGATTTATTAAAAAAAAATGTTCTTATTGTTTTGTTCCAAGAATGAATTTTGAAGATTGTTGGAGATAGATATTTTCGACAGAGAGCACAAACATAGTGCTTGAAAGAACAGTTCATTTCATGTAGCCCATTCGACACACTTTGGGACTAAAGGTATGTAAGCTACTGAAAATGGCGTAAGTGACAACTACTTGATTAATCTCATTACTTTCATTTTGTTATACGCAGCCCTTCAGTACTGCTCACACAACTTGACCTTGCACATGTTTTTCCTATGAGTGCAAATACTCTTCGAGGAGGGAGTGAAGGGGCACAGTCGCGCAAGGTTCAAACCACCATCCACTTAACCTGAATTAAGCTGTTCTGCTTGCCGTTCCTCACTTTCCATGTGTGTTTCTCATTTTAGCATAAATTACATATCGCATATCGTCTTTTCTTTTGAGTCATCAATTTTCATCTGGTTTGGCCTGAGACTAATTCATCTCCTGTGTCAATTTTTTCAATACAGAGTAGCAACTTTGACCTATCTGCTGGATGTATTCCAAACTCTACAGTTTTTATCTTCTACAGCTTCTCTAGTAACATTTAATCTTTCTTTAATTTACTCTCGGTCCATATTCTGTTCTCATTAGACTGTTAATTCCATTCAGCAGATCCATAATTCTTTTTCACTTTCACTGAGGATAGCAATGGCACCAAAGAAACTTATCATTGATATTTTTTCACCCTGAATTTTAATCACACTTTTGAACCTTTCTTTTATTTCCGTTACTGCTTGTATAGATGGAACTGTAGGCAATGGGAATGAATGGGAACTGGATATTGGTCCTCACGTGATCTAACGGAAACATCAACTCGAAGACCTATGTGTAAAATAACAGCAAAATACCTCACATAGAGAAATCTGAAAACCCACGTAACATTTCATTGAGCGAAGACAGCGCCAGCAACAGACTGTCACCCCTTAAACAAGAACGGCGTCGTTTCAGTGTGTCCATTGTTTCTACCACAAGCCACAGCGTTTACACTTAACAGGTCGGCACGTCCATACAAATATCATGCCCAAGGACAGAGAGTGTCCCTTGGCATTGTTAACACAGGCTCCCCCCCCCCCCCCCTCCCCCAAGCAATAATATTAGCTGGCTCCATCAGAGTCACTTTCGGAAGATATGCCTTGCAATTCGGATAGAAGATAAGTTGAACTAGCAGACAGCTGTGTGACAAATGTTCTTTGAGAATTACGAGCGTTTTCACTTTCGTTCAAATGGCACAAACGGCTCTGAGCACTATGGGACTTAACTTCTGAGGTCATCAGTCCCCTAGAACTTAGAACTACTTAAACCTAACCAACCTATCATACACATCCATGCCCGAGGCAGGATGCGAACCTGCGACCTTAGGGGTCGCGCGGTTCCACACTGTAGCGCCTAGAACCGCTCGCCCACATCTCTTCACTTTCATAAAGGGTAGCAATGTTATCGGTGAATCTCATCACTGAGATCCTTTCACCCCGAAGTTTAGTCCCAATCTTGCACCTTTCTTTTATTTCCGTAATTGCTCCTTCGATGCATAGGCAGAACAGAAGGGGCGAAAGACTATATTCCTGCCTTACACTATTTCTAATCAAAGCACTTCATTCTTGATCTTAGAGTCATATTGCTCCCTCTTGGTTGTTATACATATTGTACATTACCGTTCTTTCGGTTTAGGTACCCTTACGTCTCTCGGAATTTCGAACATTTTGCACTGTTTTACACTGTCAAAGGCTTTCTCCAGACCGACACATCCAATAAATGTGTTTTAATTTTTCTTCTGTCTTGCTTCTATTATTACCCACAACGTCAGCTCTGCCACTCTGCTGCCTTTGCATTTTTTAAAGCCAAACTGATCGTTATCTAAAAGATTCTCAGTTTTCTTTTCCATTTCTCTGTATATTATTCTTGTCAGAAGTCCTAGCACATGTCTTCGGAATGGTGAGGATCATGTTTTTCCGAAAGTCAGATGGTACATCGCCAGATTCATGCATTTCATATGTCAACATCAAGAGTCGTTTTGTTGCCATCCCCCCCCCCCCCAACCCCAATGATTTCAGAAATTATGATGGAACGTTATTTATCCCTTCTGTCTTATGTGATCATAAGTATTCCTAAGCGCTTTTAAATTGTGGTTCTAATGGTGGGTAGCCCAGACTCTTCTGTATCGACTTCCTGTTTCTTCCTCTATCACGTCACCAGACAAGTCCTCCCCCTCATAGAGGCCTTCAGTGTACTCTTAGATCTATTACTCTCTACTCCGCATTTAACTGTGGAATTCCCATTGGATTCTTGATGTTACCACCCTTTTTTTAAATTTCTGTGAAGGTTGTTTTACTTTTCTATAAGCCGAGTCTGTCCTTCCAACAATCATTCCTTTTTAGATTTCTTCACATTTTTCATGTAGCCACTTTGCCTTAGCTTCCCTGCACTTCCATTTTATTTCGTTCATAAGTGACTTGTATTCCTGTACTCCTGAATTTCCCTGACCATTTTTGTACTTCCTTTTTCATCGATCAGCTGAAGTATTTCATCTGTTATCCATGGTTTCTTCCCAGTTGCCTTCCTTGTACAACTAATGTGAAATCCATTTTTAGATATGTCCCTCCTCTTAAACTGAATTACCTACTATGCTGTTCATAATAGCAGTACCTATAGCCCCAGGGAAATTCTAGCATCTCTCTTCATTCCTTAGTACTTCCGTATTCTATTTCTTTCTGCGTTAATTCTTCCTGACTAATCTTTAAACTGCAGGCTACTCTAATTTTGATCTGAGTCTATATCTGCTCCTAGGTAAGTTTTACAATTCAATATCTGATTTCGGAACCTCTGGTTGACCACGATGTAAACTGACAGAAATCATACCACATCTTCCCGCCTTCTCCAATTACAGCTCCTTCTCCTGTGATTCTTGAACGAAGCATTCGCCATTGCTAACCGGTATTTATTGCCGAACTGAATTATTCTCCTCTGTCGTTCCTACTGGCCACCCCTATTCTCGAGGAACCTTTACTTGTGCTCCCTACCCTACAACCGCATTCCAATCCCCTATGATTATTTGATTTTCCTCTCCCTTTACGTACGGAAGTACCCTTTCAGTATCTTCATATAGTTTCTCCATCTCTCCATTCTCTGTTTGCAACGTCTGCAGGTATACCTGAACTATTGTAGGTTAGCTGTCGATTCTGATGAGAATAATCTCTGAGCTGTTTACAGTAACACACTCTTCACCTTATCTTTCTGTTCATAACGAATCCTACTCCCATTCTATCATTTTCTGATGCTGTTGATGTTACCCTATAGTCGTCTGACCAGAAATCCTCGTATCCTTTCGATTTTACTCTACTAACCTCCACAGTATTTAGCCTGACGCTCAGAATCTCACTATTCAGATTTTCTAGCTTGTCTACCACGTTCAAACTTCTGACGTTCCGCGTCCCGATTGGTAGAACGTTACACTTTCGTTTGTTATTCAGTCTTTTCCTCATCGTCATATCCTCCTTGGCAGTCGTCTCCTCGGAGTTCGTAAAGTGGGACTAGTCCGAAAACTTTTGCCAGTGGAGATATTATCATGACACCTTTTCTCTTTTTTTTACCTCAATTACAGAGCACGTGTCGTGTACATACATTTTGTGTGTCTTTAATGCAGTAGTTTCCAATGCCATCTGCATCCTCATGCCGTTGATCATTGCTTATTCTTCACAATTTTAGGGGAAGTTTCCCACCCCAGGACAAGAGAATGCTCTGAACCTCTGGCGATGTTTGCAAGAGTGATTAGTGGGTAGATTCCAACAACGTATATTATGTTACCCACCTCTCTGTACCGAATCAAACAGTCTTTCTCTTGAATGCATCTGGTCTTGTCTGCAAATTAAAAAAAAAAAAAAAACTTGTCTTCCCGTGGGAACGACGTGCAAAGCCCAGCAAAATTTGCAGAATTTACGGCAACGGACATGTAAACGTGGTGATACTCGTTTCCCGTTTCCGTACAATCTCGTTGGTGGATACATCTATATGGTAGGGCTGGTGAACGGATTTCCAGGTCCCTGATTGAAATAGCACTTAGGCCCCTTCTGTGACTGACTAGAAAAGATTGTATTGGTTACCTTGCTGAGATCTGAAATAAGGCTATCAAAATTGAGAGAGGCATTCTGATTCGAACTTCTATCTGATGATTCAACTTTGGACTACGCACATATTCGTGTTTTTCATTTTCTTCGGCTTTCTGCCAAATCTTCGAAGTTTCACTTTCAACTTACACTCATACACGACGAGTATTCAAGAGGATGATGAGATCCGCGATTCGCAATGAATCACCATTGTCTCAGTCCAGAAACAGTTAGCAGCAGCTGCAGTTCGGCGCACCGCGATCCACAGTGACCTCGACAGCAGGCTGGAAGACCACATTTGCAATGAGCACTCTCGGCTTCCGATGGGAAGAGGCGTTAGCTTCCTCTTTCTATTTTTGGTCTTAATGACTTGATCTACACGCTTCACTCACTGATATGCAAGTTTTTTGCAGTCTAATTCTTGCTTCAAAGGGGATGCTTGTCATACAGGTCAGCCTATATGTTGGAGCCTGGAAAACAGTTTCTTGTCCGTGACATATAGGCGGTCCTGCAAAGCAGTTTGATTTGGCAGGCTGATAGCATTCCCAACAATATGCCTGTCATGCAGGGTACTCTACATGCCAGGGGCTGAAAAAGCACATTTCCACTCCTGTTGGGAGATAGCAAGTTATAAACTCCACAGTTATTATACTCATGAGTCCTGCTGTGCCAAACTTGGTTGAAATCTATTCAACGGTTAGGGAGGAGATCCCAGACATACAGGCATACACTCTGCTATGTGTATCTAACAGATTATTATAATCTGACATATCTGTTGGCACCTTAAAAGTGGGAATGACAGTAAGTTATTTTTTAAAGGTATACACTCTGCTTTGTGTATGTAACAGATTATTATAATCCGACATATCTGTTGGCACCTTAAAAGTGTGAATGACAGTAAGTTATTTTTTTTAGGTATGTGGGGGTGGGATGGGAGGGTTGGAGACAGAGATAGTGACTAACTACGACCGGTTTTACCCCTCTGGCCCAAGAATGGAGGGATGGATCCGTACCTGACCAGCATGATAGGTCAGAGACACACCTCATATTCATCATATGTTAATGAAGCCAGACTGCAGCAGGCCTTTCTACTAAACCAAACTGTTTCGGTCTCTGAGACTGCCAGAGAGCTGGGGATGGCGTCACCAAAGTGTCGTCAGACAGGATGGTTGGGCTGACGCTGTGGACCCTCCGCCTCCTGCGGCAGGCGGCCGCCACCTGCAGACACAGCAGGTAGGCGGAGGCAGAATGGCGCGGCGGTCAAGAGACAGGCTCGCTGCCGGCTGTCCCGCGCTGCTCCGGCTGGGCGCCGCGGGAGGTGCGCTTCATTGTGCAGTCGGCGCCGCTTACCGGGGTCTTAATTAAAGCGGGGGCAATTTTAATTATAATAAACAGCGGCCTTAATTAAAAAGAACGCCGCCGCTCCATCTGCGGAGAGGCGGGAGCGTGGTCGCGGGTAACGACGCCCTGGGGAAACCGTCGGCAGCCCCGCCGAGGACACAATTTCAGCGCTCGGCTGTCGCGCGATTTCCGCAGCAAGTGGGTCTCCGTTCAAAGCCTGTCTATGGTCCTCATTCAGCGACAGAAAAATACGCCTGTAATTGCATTCAGATGAGCTGTCTGATTATCTGACAGCAAACTATCTGCTGTTTCCAGGCAGCAGTAGGTGAGACTGCTTTCGTATCTGGGACCTGCAGCATGCGGAAGTGTGCTGAGATTTTTTTTTGTTATTTCAATGCCTCATAAAGTGGAGAGCTGGCAGGGATAAAAACCTTTCTTGAGCCCAAGGATCATAAACTGTATTTAAAAGATGGTTAAAATATGTAAAGAATGATAGAAAATGATAATTACAGATGATTTTGTAAAAAAAATTATGGACTATATTTACGATTTTTACATAAAAACAAATGACAATAAACGAGGTTATTGATGGTTTGTAAAACATGTTATACGCTTTTATATTATATTTGAAATGCAGTCACTGATGATCCTGCCTCGGGCATTAATGTTTGTGATGTCCTTAGGTTAGTTAGGTTTAAGCAGTTCTAAGTTCTAGGGAACTGATGACCTCAGAAGTAAAGTCCCACTGTGCTCAGAGCCAGAGTCACTGATGAATGTGAATGATGCATGATGCACGATGCAAGATGCACGATAATAATTTCATGGTGAAGGTGCGATGATGAGTATGACCAAGGTATCAGAACGATGGATGAAGGAGAAAATAGAAGGAAGGAATAAGGTGAAGCTTTGTAATTAGGTTTCACTTTTGGGGACTGGCAGCTGGTGAAAACTCCGGAGGGACAGAATGGTGTAGGCGTAAAGGTGTATGGAAGGTAGAATATGGGTCTAGTGGCGCCGCAGGGTACCTGGATTTATTATCAGTGGGTGGGAAACCGGGTTGTGGGACTAGGTTTTGCGGATAATGTATCGGATTAAAAGGTGCTCTAGGAAAGGAAGACTGTATGGGAAGTGGATGAACTGGCACAAGATGCGAGGTGCGGAGGGTAGGCGGATGCCCAAGGCGAGGCGGAGTACATGTCTTTCCAGGATAACAAGGGACTTACAGAATTTTGGTGAGGCAGAGATGCAGACAACGATGGCGTAGGTTAGGATGGGCGGTGGAAGGATGTAGAGCACTGGTGATGCCTTGCGATATGACTGTGTGCTGAGGGGTGTCGTTTGTGCTCAAACAAGGTGTCAAGTGACCTGTAAGCAGTATGTCCTTCTGTAAAAGAGAAATCTTTAAATTTATTTTCGTAAGTGGAACATGGACTGTGAGAAAATCGGGACAGAAGAGAATCGAAGCTTTTGATATGTGGTGCTACAGACGAGTGTTGAAAACTAGGTGAACTGATAAGACATGAGGAGGTTCAGCGCGGAATCGGAGGGGAAAAGAATATGTGGAAAACACTGACAAGGAGAAGGGACAGGATGATAGAATCTCTGTTAAGACGTCAGAGAATGACTTACATAGTATTAGAGTGAGCTATAGAAGGCAAAAAATATAGAGGAAGTCAGAGATTGGAGTACATCCAGCAAATAATTTAGGACGTATTTTGTAAGTGCTACTCTGAGATGAGGAGGATGGCAGAGGAGAAGAATTCGTGGTGAGCCGCATCAAACCAGTCAGGAGACTGACGAGTCAATAATAATACAAATAAAATATAATGTAACGCAGATAACGTATCTCCCTCACTATTCTGAAACGGCTAATAGATTATGTCGTATTACGTGATGGGTATAGGTATTGAGATTAACAGCGCTGTAAGTTACGTATATTGTAAATGTACAAATAATGAAATTTGTTAGCAAATAGACCGGAACAATGACGGTTTGGGAAAACTTCAAGCATAATCATGGTTCTTTTACTAGTTAATAGCATACAGAGAGGTCGGCTTGCGATCTGTGATAGTGCAAAGGTCCACTCGAAAATATCAGAGACGGTTTGTAGTATTAGAGAAGTGTGGTCTGAATTCTTCTGGAATGACAAACGCAATGGCAATCTAACAGCCGAAGTAGATTTACGAAAGCGTGTACCCTCCTATGAAGACTGAATGTTGTCATAGGGTGTATGTTGTACATGAATAACCCTGCACATGGTCCATATGCAATTTAACTGGACACGTGACGGAAAACTTTGATGGTATATGGCCTGTACAGTTTCCTATAGGAAAAAGTAAACTGGTAGAAATGTCATATGCAACCGATTAGGGCGGACAGACCCCAGTATAGCTACATTAGGGCTTGGATCTGAGAAGAGTGTGAATGAGCAAGTTAGAGAAACGATCCCCAAAGAACAAGGTAACAGAAGAGGGATCGATAAAGTTAACTATAAAAACAAATCAGTCAACTAACGTACAAACAACGTCGCTGACAGCGCATGAGTTCACTACCGTTAGAATGTGACTGTGGAAGTGTTCGTACGCTTCGCAACAACAGATTCGGTGACCGATGGATTGGTAGAGGCGGACCAATTCCATGGCCTCCACCTTCTCCTGACCTCAACCCTCTTGACTTTCATATGCAACCTTCTCGGTCCGATGAAGGCACCATCCTGGAAAAATCCGTGGGAAATTGACGCAAAAACAACGTCTCTTTCATACTGTGACAGTCTTCAAAATTTTAATTGGAAAGCAAAGAACAGCTACAGCACCTTGCTCAAAACAATCAAAGCAAGCAGCGAATATGATGAGAAAAGTAATGCGAACCCCTTTCTTGAATATATACACACCGGGGGAAAAAAAGAGAGCAACGCCAAGAAGGATTGATGAGAAAAATAATGCGAACTCTTTTCTTGAATATACAGGGTGTTACAAAAAGGTACGGCCAAACTTTCAGGAAACGTTCCTCACACACAAAGAAAGAAAATATGTTACGTGGACATGTGTCCGGAAACGCTTACTTTCCACGTTAGAGCTCATTTTATTACTTCTCTTCAAATCACATTAATCATGGAATGGAAACACACAGCAACAGAACGTACCAGCGTGACTTCAAACACTTTATTACAGGAAATGTTCAAAATGTCCTCCGTTAGCGGGGATACATGCATCCACCCTCCGTCGCATGGAATCCCTGATGCGCTGATGCAGCCCTGGAGAATGGTGTATTGTATCAGAGCCGTCCACAATACGAGCACGAAGAGTCTCAACATTTGGTACCGGGGTTGCGTAGACAAGAGCTTTCAAATGCCCCCATAAATGAAAGTCAAGAATGTTGAGGTCAGGAGAAGGTGGAGGCCATGGAATTGGTCCACCTCTACCAATCCATCGGTCACCGAATCTGTTGTTGCGAAGCGTACGAACACTTCGACTGAAATGTGCAGGAGCTCCATCGTGCATGAACCACATGTTGTGTCGTACTTGTAAAGGCACATGTTCTAGCAGCACAGGTAGAGTACCCCGTATGAAATCATGATAACGTGCTCCATGAGCGTAGGTGGAAGAACATGGGGCCCAAGCAAGACATCACCAGCAATGCCTGCCCAAACGTTCACAGAAAATCTGTCTTGATGACGTGATTGCACAATTGCGTGCGGATTCTCCTCAGCCCAGACACGTTGATCGTGTAAATTTACAATTTGATCACGTTGGAATGAAACCTCCTCCGTAAAGAGAACATTTGCACTGAAATGAGGATTGACACATTGTTGGATGAACCATTCGCAGAAGTGTACCCGTGGAGGCCAGTTAGCTGCTTATAGTGCCTGCGCACGCTGTACATGGTACGGAAACAACTGGTTCTCACGTAGCACTCTCCATAAAGTGACGTGGCCAGCGTTACCTTGTACAGGAGAAACTTCTCTAACGCTGACAATAGGGTTATCGTCAACTACACGAAGAATTGTCTCGTCCAATGCAGGTGTCCTCCTCGTTCTAGGTCTTCCCCAGTCGCGAGTCATAGGCTGGAATGTTCCGTGCTCCCTAAGACGCCGATCAATTGCTTCGAACGTCTTCCTGTCGGGACACCTTCGTTCTGGAAATCTGTCTCGATGCAAACGTACCGCGCCACGTCTATTGCCCCGTGCTAATCCATACATCAAATGGGAATCTGCCAACTCCGCATTTGTAAACATTGCACTGATTGCAAAACCACGTTCGTGATGAACACTAACCTGTTGATGCTAAGTACTGATATGCTTGATGCTAGTACTGTAGAGCAATGAGTCGCATGTCAACACAAGCACCGAAGTCAACATTACCTTCCTTCAATTGGGGCAACTGGTGGTGAATCGAGGATGTACTGCACATACTGACGAAACTAAAATGAGCCCTAACATGGAAATTAAGCGTTTCCGGACACATGTCCACATAACACCTTTTGTGTGTGAGGAATGTTTCCTGAAAGTTTGGCAGTACCTTTTTGTAACACCCTGTGTACACACCGACGAAAAAAATATAGCAATGACAAGAAGGAGTTGGGCGACATAAACGAAAGTTAGTAGGCGTATTCCGACATATGAAGGATGATATCTATTCAAATTTTGCACCAGTCGCATAAGAGTGGCGCTGTTAGCGCCACTGTGAGGACGCAAATCAGGTTTGCTTTGAATATACGCTGTAATGGTCGTGTGCGTTAGTTACAATTGGACATGGTAGCTTGATATTAGTCAAGACTGCTTCTAATACCACAAAGATGTCATTATCAACAACTCACTGAGTTCGAACGAGGTAATGTGATAGGGCTACGAGAAACTAGATGGTCAATTCGCAGTATTGCGACAGGACTAGGCAGGAATGTAACTACTCTACCTGACTGCTGGCAACAGTGGTAACGAATGTACGGTAGGAAGAAGACTGGGCTCCGGGCGGACACGTGTCGCTTCCGAGAGGGAACACCATCAGGTTCAGCGTGTGGCTGTGGTGCATCGTACTGCATCTTCAGCAGCAGTTTCAACAGCACTTGGCGCTACGGTGACACAACGAGCTATTAGAAATCGGTTATTTCAGGGACAGCTCTGAGCCATTTAGCGTGCATTCCACTGAACACAAACGACCGCCACTTGCGACTCCAATGGTGTCAAGTGAGAGCTCATTGGAGGACAGGGTGCAGGCCTGTTGTGTTTTGTGCTGAAAGCTAGTTGTGTCGGTGCCAGTGATGGCCGTGTGGTTGGTTAGTTGGAGGCCTGATCAGGGCCTGCAACCAACCTGTTTGCATGCTAGACACAATGGACCTACACATTGAGTTATGATCTGGGGTGCGATTTCGTATGATAGCAGGGGCACTCTCATCGTTATCGAATCCACCATGACTGCCAATTTTCTACATCAATCACGTGATTTGACTTGCTGTACTGCCATTCATGAACAGCATTTCCAGGGGTGTATTCCAACAGGATACCGCTAGCCCGCATAGCATTGTTGTAACCCAAAACGCTTTACAAGAGTTTCGACATGTCCCTTGGCCTGCTAGATCACCAGCATATACGGGACATCATTGGACGGCAATTCCAGCATCATCCGCAAACAGCATTAAGTACCCCTATGGTGACCGACCAGTTGCATCAGGCAGGGAACACCATCCCACATAGTGACATAAGTTACCTGTATGTCGCAATGCATACACGTCTGCATTAAACATTCTGGCGGTTATAGGTACCAGTAACGACTTATCTCGCTCCTACAAACATGTAATCTCGCAATGTTAATCAATTAAATATGTTACCTAGACAAATGGATCCCTGAAATTTCATTATGCCAGATTAATTATTTTTTGATGTTGAGATTTATCTCCGACAGTGTGTGTACAGGGTATAGCAGATATAAACGCAGATACTTTTACAAGTGGTATCTTAATATACACACACATCAGCGTATTGCCTATTTTCTGCTCTACATCGGACAGTCTTCTCACAAACACACCACAAACTTTACGACCTGATATTCTCTGGATGGGCACAACTGCATCACCAAATGGACTACTCCTGTCAGTACGGACAAACCGTGTTGCTTCCACGTGTCAACATTTCAACACATGGCCTGCCATTCAAGACATTAATGGCTTGCTTTTGTCACATATACTTGGAGGTACTGACCTACATAAAAGCAACTGCTTCTAATTCCTAAAATTATTAGTCCGCAACAGAAGGAAATTTTGCTCTCATGTTGCTCGGTACACCGTCCTCATTCACAAATAAAAATATCTTCACTTACATCTGTTAGTCCATGCATATAGAAAGAAGAACAATGTTGCTCGGTACACCGTCCTCATTCACAAATAAAAATATCTTCACTTACATCTGTTAGTCCATGCATATAGAAAGAAGAACAATAAAAAATCTGTGTGCATGACAAAGTATTCCATGAGCTGCAAAAAGGAAAAAATAAACAAACAAACAAATAAATAAATAAATAAAAATGGCTAGGAAGAAATATATTGTATGCTTGTCAGTTGAGCCACCGGCTTTAACCTAAATTCGACTGCGAAATAGGAAGTAAAGATAATTTGATGGTGATTGATAGACGATATAGCATTAATGGCTTGCTCCGTGTAACTGAACGAAGTACTAAACTTAGTGAATCTACATACAAGAGTTTCCAAGACCACCAGAAGAAAGATGTATGGTAAATACTTACAAATCCGAAACTGGGAAGATAATCATTCATATAAGCAGTCATGCAGAACCAATAACAAAGAGATATATCAACAATAATCATAAAACTCTAAAGAAACCTTTCAAAGAAATTCTAAAAATGTGAGACTCTCAACTTTAACACGTAAATAACTCTCACTGAATAGCAAAACGCATTTCAGATTAACAAGCAAAGACCATACAAAATTGTAATTGAGATTTATACTTACTATAGAAGGCTCAGTTATGATTTACAGTTTCTGTTCTTCAGATGTTTTAATCAAGTGCATTAAGTTTGTTACAAAACTTTAATGTATGAAACTCGTCAAGTGGAAGTCAATTTTAAGTTTTTTAAGATTACTTGGCAAAAAAATTTTAATTTATTCACTTTGAAGAATGGAATTTTAATTCAGCTAAAAAAACATTCAAGTCTGACAAGAAGAAGGATACGCACTGATGTTGCATTTAATTAACTTCACGAAGTGCCACTTTTCTTTCTTAGCCTCATTTCTAAAGAAGTACAGACGATTGAAAGGAAAGTAGTGACAATAAGTAGTGAGAAAAACGTGGTTGAGGGATAAGGTCTTTGACTAAGTACCATGATGATTTGTCCTCTGTCAAAATTTCCAGATTACTCCATCACGAGTAACTTAATTTACGAATTGAACTCCCATGTATAAAATAGATTCAAACGTCTGATTACTTTGCAAATGAGTTAATATGTTAAACATTTGACGTTACGAATGTAAAACCATTATAGTTAAAGACGCATATCTGGAATTATCTCAGTTTTATTAGTTTGTGGGAAATCGGTAAAGACTGAATGAGTATTATTTGGATAATTTACACTCCGTTTTTTTTAAAAAGGTAATTTTCTATTAATCTCAGTCTTTATTGCATTATGTCTCCTGAGTTAAGTATCGCACATTGACATAATTTTGTAGATACATTAAACAGTATGTGTGGATACTGCCTGCAAAACATGTTGCGAATGAAGTTGGTAGTGAAGAAGTGAAAAAAAAGCTGACGTTTTACTGCATGAACAGCGAAAATGTAGTAAGGAATCATTTTTAGTATAATTTATTGTGGTGTGTGGAATCGAGGAAAAATTTTGAAACGGCTTGAAATTATGAGTATAGTTTGTTGAAAGTCGCTAAGTGCTCTCATTGTCAAACACACGATGAATAATGAGTAGGTTATAAAGCATTTAAAATGTTTAAATTAGGTCGATAATTAGATAAAATACTGAAAATCTAAGTTTTGGTCCTCCTGTCAGCCGTTAGACAGGGAACCACCGCTGACACCTGTTAAGCAGGTGATTAATTTATCCGTTTAGTAATGTAAATGGAGCTGGTTTGCTGAGAGGGGCTGCAGAACGGGAGATGACCTTAAAAAAAAAGAATGAAGGTCTAACAAAGGGGTAACATTCTAAGAGTTGGAACGTGGAATGTCAGAAGTCTGAACATGGCACAGAAGATAGAATTCCTTATGGTGGGGGACGAAGTGACCAAGTATTAAATGTGAAATTGAAAGCAGCGTACACATTTCAGGAGAACCTTGAAGTTAAGAACAGCAGCAAATTAGTAAACGCCATTAAAGACATAACATTCCTACATTCCTAAAGATGAACTTTTGACGTCACCTCACATACAAATCTTCACATTAATGAAACTGTTGAGATTATAACGTAACCTGATGCCTCACAAGAAAATTATCAGAGCAGAAACCATAGAGCTCATTGAGATGCTGAGCCCGGTTTGTTCTATAATTAAAAGATAGTTTCTATGGCTCTTCCCGTAAGGAAGAACAGAAGATAATACAAAATTGCGATTACACTGCCTGACAGAATGAGTGAAGCACCCAGATGGCAATGTCGGCTGTCAGTGTGACTTTAGACAAGTACACATCGGTAGCGGCTATGTAAATGATTAGAGCTGCAATTCTCTGTAGAACGGCCAAAGTGTGCATTAGCGTTGTTCGTATTTAGTGTTTTACCAGGCGCTATAGGATATATAAGGAGTGTAAACAGCGTTAGACATTTAGTGATCACTGTAAAGTACACGGAGATGCCGTGTTCAGCGCTATGGACACTCTGTCGAGTTTGAAAGGGGCCTCATTTTGTGCCCCTATTTGGGCGCTGGTCGAATCGTGCAATATCCAGATTTGGCAGACATGTGGGTGCGACAGTGACCCGAAGATGGACTGCATGGGAACATGAGGGTAAACAATCTTCCGGACAGGCACTCCTGGTGTCACGGTGTGAGAAGCCATAGAATGTGACTTTAGGTCTTTGCTGGTGGTGATCGAGGGAACTCTGACTGCACAACAGTACGCCATGGTCATCCTGCGTCCACATGTGTTACCTCTCACGAGACAATATCTTGGTGGCACTTTTGAAAATAAAAATGATCGTCCCACGTGGCAAGCACCCGCATAAACCCGTTTGGGTGGTGTTGAGTTACTCCAATGGCCAGCGAGACCCCCAGATTTTTGCTTTCAGGTTGGATTAGACCAGATTCAGTTTGCGTTCAATAGACACAAAAATGAGATGATTCTTGTGGGAGTGGAACAAGTATAACATACAAACATAAGACATTTGAATATAATACTCACTAGGCTGATCATTTGTCAGGCGAGTGTCAAAATAGGCGAATATATTACGTAAAATGGAACTGCTAATATTTACAGAATTAGTACACTGTCAGAATGAAACATAGGTATGCTATTTTAATAAGTTTATCATACACAGAATACCTAATTTTGACTGGTGTGAACAAGTGCTGTCAAAACTGAAATCTAACAGACATTTTCACTTAAATCGGTCTAACAATCCCTGTTAAGATATTGATCCATAGAGTAGAAGTGTGGCCTTTCAAAAAGTATTTCGAACTCTGGTTAAATTGCCCTATAACTGAAGCCATGTTTTCAATGGATGCTTGCAATTTATTGAAAATGTGTATGCCTGAATATAGGACCCCTTTACGAACCAAGTTAAGCGATGTTAGGTCTTTATGTAGAATGTTCCTATTCTTCTATTGATACAATGTACTGAGCTATTGGTTGGAAATGGAGATATATTACTTGCAACAAATTTAACTAACGAATAAATACATTGAGAGGCAGTGGTTAGAATACAAAGTTCCTTGAACGGGTTTCTGTATGATCTTCTTGAATTTATACCACAAATGTGTCCTATTACACGCTTTTGCAGCTAAAAACTTTTGCTTGGTTTGATGAGTTACCCCAGAACATCATCCCGTATGACATAATAGAATGAAAGTGAAAATATATGAAAATTTTATTATATTTGTATCTACTACGTCTGTTAACAGTCTCTCTGCAAATACAGACTGGTTTAGGGGCTTCAGCAACGCTGTGGTATGCCCTTCGCAACTGAATTTACTATCTAGTAGTAATCGCCGAAATTTAACACTGTTATCCTGTCCGATCTGCAGGGCCTCATATGTTATACACATGCTGGGAGGAAACCTCTTACAGGTTCTGAACTGCATATAGTGGGTCCTTTCAAATTTTTCCTGCTCAAACATGTTTGGGCAGATCGGAAACCATCTCCCTCCCGGTGCCACTGTCGAGGATCTGAAGGAACAGGCCCAACAGTTGTGTCCCTCCTTGAATCAGAAGAGGACACAACGGCTTTATGACCCTAATCCGCCGAATCAGTGCGTGTATCCATGGCAACGGCGTGTTGAAACGTCCTGATAATGGCCTTATACTCCCACGTTCTTTGTAATTTTGACTCGATTTTATAATCAGTGAGTACCATCACATACCCCTCATTTGGTGAAGTACAATTTTGTTTCTTCCTCCCCTTCTGGACCCATCGCCTTTTTTTAGGTAGCGTAGAAAGACTGCAAGAGAAATGTCCTACTTCTGCAATGAGGTTGTTTCGAACATATTTACAGCGGTTGGGTTCTTTCAGAAGTATTACTGTAATGACATTGCGATGTCCTCCACTTCAAAGAATATATGTGATATTTGACAACTCATTTTGTACTCTCAGATACTCATATAATTTTTTATAGAGGGGAACATAACAAGAAAGTATCACAGAGTAGAAGACCTGTAAATGAGCAAACGAAATTTTGCTAAAATGAACCTCAGAGAGCGATAAAGTGTGTGGGAAGCCGTTCACGTATGTGACCTCGGTGACTTCAGCTTTGTTCTGTTGTGGCCCAAAGGTAATGATAAGTGTGAGGAGAACATAAATAACAGGAAGTTTAATGAAAAATTCAGACACGACTATCGGTCTTTGTAAAGGCATTCCACCTTCTACTTTTACATGCGTTTAATCCGAGCTCAGTGTTCGGCCACCAAATGTTTTCGCTTTTGTCTGCGAGGCCATCTGTCGACGAGGAATTCTTTGAAAGGGGAGATATTTTTCCGTGTCCCTGTTCGTGGCGTAGTCAGACCACAAGGGTGAAGTTTCCACAGTGCTTTGTTGCTGCCTTTAATTCGATCCAGCGGCATCCTCCGCCACGTTCGGTGTCCCTTTAAAGCGTGTCAAAGCATTAAATGTAATTTAATAGCCGGTGATTCGCTGTGGTCGCTCCGTTCCAGTTGGGTCCTTTCTCGCTTTTTTTTTTTTTTTTGCCACCAGAATCAATTTTGAATTTATCATTCCGATTGCCACGGTGCGCGTCATTTGCTTTTTTATTGGTTTATTGGAATGACATAGCTGCAGACCAATTTGAAACAACGCACCCCCCCCCCACACACACACATACAAAAGTGTTTCATGTTGGAATGATGAGCCCAGTGCGTTCGCGCGATTTAGCGAGAATTTTCATTACAGTATTCTTTTTATTCCTTTTGTGGACACAGGGTTTAATTTTAAGCAGCTGCCCACTACATCTGTCCCCCGTTCCCCAGCATACGGTCATTTGTCTCCTGACACGACCGCGACGCCACAGACACGGAGCAGCTACAGAGTTACCTCTGGTTAAAGGGGTTACTGGATGTACCAGCTAATGCTTCTTCAGTTACAGACGCCTAATTACGAGACACGGGTGATTCATTTGTGTGGGTTATGCTGACTGAGTGGCACATCTCCAGTAGCAGACCTACCTGCAAGTCCAAGTCATTGAGTATCGCTCACCAAATCTAACAAAAGAAAGAGTTTAATTTATGGTTCACAATAAAATCATTACAGAGGAGGCACAAACGAAGATTGAAGAAGGATGATGGAGGATGTCACTTGTGTCGTGTTCAAAGGAACAAGCACAGAATGTGATTCAGAAGTCGAGGGAAACCATAGAAAACCCAAATACATTATTGGTGAAACAGACAAATAGAAACGAATGGAAAATTTAATAACAAAATCTGTCTATTCACTTCTCAATGCTGTTTTTACTTTATCAACTTCCATCTGAGAGCATGGCTTTATAATGAAAGGTTCAGTTATCGAATGACCTTCATTCTAATGTAAACACGACAGAAAGTCGTATATGAGGTACATGAATGAAATATACGCTGGATGTTTTGCCGACCTTTCCCACTATAACAGCAGCTGAGGACAGGGACTGTATGGATGCCATTGTCGAGTATGTCCGTCAGTGTTCACTGTCTACCTTTGTCGTGCAAGGTACCGGCTCGCATACAAGCATGAAGACATGTCTGTCATGTAACATCCATATAGATGGAACATGACCTTGATGACCATCAGAGGAGTGCCACAGGACGGATACCCGGTACAACTGGAAAGCAAGTCATGCTGATATACACTTGATATCCGAAGTAACTTTTTTTTGTCATCAGTGTACTGATTTGTTTGATGCGGCCCGCAACGAATTCCTCACCTGTGCCAGCCTCTTCATCTCAGAGTAGCACTAGCAGCCTACTCCCTCAGTTATTTCCTGGGTGTATCCCAATCTCTGTCTTTTTCTAATTTCAGCACTCGTCTGTAGCACCCCGTCTCAAATGCTTCGATTCTCTTCTGTTCCGGTTTTCCCACAGTCCATGTTTCACTACTATACAGTGCTGTACTCCAAATGCACATTCTCAGGAATTTCTTCCTCAAATTAAGACCATACTTTTATAGTGGTAGACTTCTACTGGCCAGGAATGCCCTATTTGCCAGTGCTAGTCTGCTTTTGATGTCCTCCTTGCTTCATCCGGCGTTGGTTGTTTTGCTGCCTAGGCATAAGAAATCCTTAACTTCTACTTCGTGACCGTCAATCATGATGTCAAGTTTCAAGTTCTTCTCATTTCTGCTACTTATCATTACTTTCGTCATTCTTCGATTTACTCTCAACGCATAATCTATACTCATAGACTGTTCGTTTAGTTCAGCGGATCATGTAATTCTTCTCCACTTTCACTGAGGATAGCAATTCTATTAGCGAATCGTATGATATCCTTTCACCTTGCTTGAATTTTAATCCCACTTCTGAACCTTTCTTTTACTTCCAACATTGCTTCTTCGACACACTGATCGGACAGCAGTGGTGGAAGACTACGTTCGTGTCTTACACCCTTTTTAATGCGGGCACTTCGTTCTTGGTCGCCCACTCTTATTCTTCTTTCTTGGCTCTTGTACGTATTGTACATTACCCTTCTCTCCTTTTCTCAGAATTTCAAACACCTTGCACCATTTTAAACTGTCGAACACTTTTTCCAAGTCGACAAATCCTGTGAATGCGTCCTGATTTTCCTTTAGTCTTGCTTCCATTTGCAACCGGAGCGTGAGAATTGTCTCTGTCGTGCATTTACCTTTCCTAAAGCCAAACTGATCGTCGCCTAATAAATCCTCCATTTTCTTTTCCATTCTTTCGTGTATTATTCTTGTCTGCAACTTGAATTCATGAGCTGTTAAGTTGATCGTGGGATTATTCTTGCACTTGTCAGCTCTTGCAGTCTTCGAAATTGTCTGGATGATATTTTTTCGAAAGTCAGATGATATATCGCAAGACTTATATGTTCTACACACCGACGTGAATAGTCGATAACATATCCCTTGTGCTTTATTTGATCTCATTAAGTGCCAGTGTCCTATTTTGAGGGCAGAGCACATATTTATTTATAAATACACAATAAATTATTAATTTACAACTATTACTGTTCTACGTCACTTGTTGATGCTTTTTACAACAAATGTATGCTTACAGGAAATTTAAAGCAATAACTCCTACCATTAATTGATTATTGAATACTAAGGCACACTTTTCATTATTACAGGTATTTACTTTATCGACTATTTAGTAATATTTGAAATAAGCGGCAAAGATCTTTTTGTGATTATTTATAGCCAATAAAGTGTCTTTTAAACTGCTTGCATTGTTAGCTCAATTGGAGTTATATTCATTGTTTTCCATGGTGTACTCAAAATAGCACACTGGAACTTGGTGTTATCATTTCACTCATTTGTATTGCTGCATGTTCGAATATGAAACTGTGCTACTGCTGATGTATTTTCTTTTTAGAACCTGATAAGTTTACTAGCTTTTGTTGCTGAGGCAAGTAACTACCCCTCTCATATATATAACGGTGTGCGGGACCGTAGCCCAGCTTCATGGAGACGGTTGCGAATGGTCCTCGCCGATACCCCAGGAGCAACAGTGTCCCTAATTTGCTGGTAAGTGGCGGTGCGGTCCCCTACGGCACTGTGTAGGATCCTACGGTCTTGGCGTGCATCCGTGCGTCGCTGCTGTCCGGTCCCAGGTCGACGGGCACGTGCACCTTCCGCCGACCACTGGCGACAACATCGATGTACTGTGGAGACCTCACGCCCCACGTGTTGAGCAATTCGGCGGTACGTCCACCCGGCCTCCCACATGCCCACTATACGCCCTCGCTCAAAGTCCGTCAACTGCACATACGGTTCACGTCCACGCTGTCGCGGCATGCTACCAGTGTTAAAGACTGCGATGGAGCTCCGTATGCCACGGCAAACTGGCTGACACTGACGGCGGCGGTGCACAAATGCTGCGCAGCTAGCGCCATTCGACGGTCAACACCGCGGTTCCTGGTGTGTCCGCTGTGCCGTGCGTGTGATCATTGCTTGTACAGCCCTCTCGCAGTGTCCGGAGCAAGTATGGTGGGTCTGACACACCGGTGTCAATGTGTACTTTTTTCCATTTCCAGGAGTGTATGATCAGCGTATTATGTAAGTATATTTATGAATATGTTACCCATTAGTAAACAATACAGTTCCAGATGGACACAGGTATGTACACATTTCATTTTCTGTAGTTTGTGTTAATGTATTATTCTTTCATTTCAATTTATTTTATTACACTCCATTTCATTTTATATAGATTATAATGATCAAGAGTAGTCCTAAACATGCTGGATTGCATTGAAAAACCCGAGAATCATTGTGTGTACTTTGACAATTTCTTCACTAGTAGAGATCATCTAATTCATCTGAGAAATTTGGGTTTTCGAGCAACTGGGACTGTCAGAGGGAATTGAGGTGGTGACTGTCCACTACTGAACAGCAACGAACTAAAAAGACAGTTTGAGGAAACTATGACTACCAGTTTGACAGGAATGGAGAAGTCTTATTTGTTCGATGGCACGATAACAGATGCGTTACAATTGGTACAAATTTTGACAAAGTCGAACCTTTGGGAGCAGCTACGCGGTACAGTAGACAAGCGAGTAAGAAAACACAAGTGCAACAACCTGCCGATTTGAAGTCGTATAACGAGTACTTGGGAGGTGTTGACCACCGTGACTGGTTAGTTGGAAAATATGTGACAGTAATTACAAGGAAAAAATGGTACTGGGTCCTGTTTACACGTATGCTGGAAACGGCCTTCGTAAATGCCTGGCTCTTCTACAGACTAGTACATGGGAAAAATGCACTGGATTTCAGACGTGCTGTTACAGTTACATAGCTGAAATTGGACACTGGAAGACCGAATATTAGACGTCCAATAGAATACCTATCAAGTCAGTTGAGAGTGATACCAGACATCAGGTTTGATGGAATTGGTCATATGATTGACAAAAGAAGCACGCTAAGAAGATGTGTAAGAGCTAAATACAACGGGAAACCAAAAACATATTGTCTTAAATGCCGTGTAACACTGTGTGTAAAGTGTTTTGTACCATTTCACAAGAAATAAATAGTTAAGACTTGTATACAGTTTAGTATGCTATATGATACTATTAGATCCCAGGGTCCTATTTTGAGGACGGCCATTATATCAGCATGTATAAATATTCTTTGGCTATTTTTGTACTTATTGTAGTTCATACACTATGTATATTATAATTAAAGATTAAAAAATTCAATTAAAAAAAATAATTTGGGACTTAATGTGTTAAGTTCTTCAAAGCTGTTTTAAATTCTGATTTTAACACTGGGTCCCCTGTCTCTTCTAAATCGACTTCTGTTTCTTCTTCTGACACATCAACAAATCTTTCCCCTCGTACAGGCCTTCAGTGTACTCTTTCCACCCACCCGCTCACTCCTCTGCATTTAACAGTAGAATTCCCGTTGCACAATTAATATTACCACCTTTGCTTTTAACTCCACTGATGGCTGTTTCGACATTTCTATATGCTGAGTCAATCATTCCGAAAATCATCTCTTTTTCGATTGCTTCACAGTTTTCAAGCGCCATTCCGTCTTAGCTTCCCTGCACTTTCTATTTATTTTATTCCTTAGCGGCTTGTATTTTTGTGTTCCTGAATTTCCCTGAACATTTTTGTACTTCCTTCATTCATTGGTCAACTGAAGCATTTCTTCTGTTACCTACGGTTGCTTCACAGTTACCTTCTTTATACCTATGTTTTCCATTTAACGTCTGTGAGTGTCCTTTTTAGAGATGTCTATTCCTATTCAACTGTACTGCCTATTAAGCTATTCTTTATTGCTGCAGCTATAACATTAGAGAACTTCAAGCGTATCTCGTCATTCCTTAGTACTTCCGTATTGATTCTCGCTTACTAACCTCTTAAACTTAAACTACTCTTCATGACTACCACATTGTGAACTGAGTATATTTCTGCTCCTGGGTACGCCTTACAATCCCATATCTGATTTCGGAATCTCTGACTGTCCATGATTTAATCTAACTCTTCCTGTACTAACCAACCATTTCCTAATATACTTCCTCCTCTTGTGCTTCTTAGACAGGCTATTTGCTAATACCAGGAGAAATTTATTACAAAACTCAGTAGTGTTTCTCCTCTTTCATTCCTTGTCCCAAGCCCACATTCTCCTGAAACCATCTATTCTACTCCTTGCTCTACAACTGCTTTCCAGTCGTCCATGACTGGAACCGCACAACAGCTACAGTCGCAGGTTCGAATCCTTCCTCGGGCATGGATGTGTGTGATGTCCTTAGGTTAGTTAAATTTAAGTAGTTCTAAGTTCTAGGGGACTGATGACCTCAGATGGTAAGTCCCATAGTGCTCAGGGCCATTTTTTGAACTGTTAGATTTTCATCTCCCATTACGTACTATATCCTTTCAATATCCTCATATGCTATCTCTGTCTCTTCATCTTCGGCTTGCTATGACGGCATGTATACCTGAACTATCATTGTCGGTGTTGATTTGCTGTATATTCTGATAAGAAGAACTCTATCACACAATTCTTCACAGTAACACACTCTATGCCCTACCTCCTTACTCATAACGAACCTTACACCCTTTATACCATTTCCTGCTGCTGATCTCAATGGGATGTTGTTTATTTCTTGTTAATTTTGTGCATTTATCCCAGCTCAAAGAACAATAAAAAAATACAACAAAACTACAATCCAAAATAAATCACAGAAAATTTCACACTTTATGAGTCCAATGGTCATCAATCAGAAGTCACGGTTATTCACCCCACTTCTTGCACCTTATCACCCCTCTTCTCAATCTGTTGAGGATTTTTCATATCTTGTATTGTAAATGGTAGCCTGATGGTATATTCTTTTTTGCTGTACAGAATCCTTCAGGAGACTTTGTACAGCTCAGTTCGAAGTGCTCCTGTTGAATCTGGAACTGATGCAGTTGTAAGTAGGAAGCATATTCTCTATTTCAGACTTGTTAGTTCCAAATTATGGATGCCTTGGATCTGTTTCTTGGTTCTTCTTTGCATTCTTTGCTACTACCCAACTTCTCACATTTGGAGGTGGTGCTCCATTGTTGCGTTGAACTGGTCTAAGTTCACTGTGACTATGCGACCACTCTCATAAAGAGAAACCTCAACTTGGTTAATACGAGCAGAGTTCCTCGAGGCTGGTGCTATGTAATCAGCAGAAGAAGAACACAGAGCAAGTGCAGATGTGCGGAGGATCCTGGGCTTCTTTCCCCAAATGGTGACTGTCAGCCTGCCGATAAAACTGTTCCTTGTGCACACCTTCTGTCTGATGTGTCTTTGTTGTTGTTTGCAGGTCAAGGTGCGAGCCAACGTTAACCTCAGGTATTGGGGTTGGGCATAGGGATTTAGATCTCGTCCTTTCCAGGCGAAGTTCTACATTTTGTTCACTTTGAAACGTCCCCTTGGAAAAATTATACATAACTGTACTTAAACTGACACACAATATTTTTAGCGCAACGCAAACTGACTTTCAAAAATCCCTACAAAAGAATGGCCCAAACTAACATTAACCTATACCTTTCACAAATCACTTACCTCACCAAAAATCGTCGTTACTCGAACTACTGCAATACAGCGAGCGCCACTACCGCCAGCTAAATAAAAGATTCAAACTACGGAAGGCACTAACTACTGATAGGCATAGTTCGCAAAGGAAAGATTTTAATAGAGAACAAACACTGTATTTACCTTAATAGTCATAATATATATATCAGTTCATGACATCCAGTCTTAGAAATGTCAAAACTCCGCCATCTCTCTCCGCACATCCACCACTGCTGGCGGCTCACCTCCAACTGCGCAACGCTACACGCTGTTAACATCCAGCTGCCCAACACTACAATGGCAGACAACAATGCAAACTAGCCACAGACTGCACACAGCACAGCCAGTGATTTTTCATACAGAGCGCTACGTGGCGTTACCAATAAGAAAACCTAAACAGCCTACTTACATAGCCCCCATGCCCCGCACAAAAAATTTCACACATTGTTTTGGGCACTGGCCAATACAGATTTGTAAAAATTTTTCATAATTATGATTACAATAACAAAGAAATCAAATGCACGCACTTAGTGATACAATGTTGGTCAAAAGCAAAAATTTTCTCACAATCCATAAAGACAGTCCTGATCATTCATCACAGTAAAGGTGCAGTGTCTTTTTTTCTCAAAGTCTGAGCAGCAAAGGAAAGTAGTGGATTTCTATGCAGTCTTGAAGAAGTAGTGTTGTCCTTCCAATGGAAAGACAGTGCTGACTCTTAGCATGCTGACAGGTAATGGGCCACAACAGAGCAAACCCACCGCATGTTCAGTTGAAGTTTTGAAGAGTATTGGTAAGTACGTCATCACAGAGCAGATTGTATTATTGGTGGGCCACCAGAGGTGCAGACCCACTGCAGTCCTTGTAGAAATTATGGTACTGGTGAGTCAGCAAAGGTGTAGACCCACTGTAGTCCTTGTAGAAATAATGGTACCGGTGGGTCATCAAAGATGCATACCCACTGTAGTCCTTGTAGAGATGGCCAGCAGCCATCTGTTGTGACTGTGCAGGTGCATAATCACCATCGAAGAGTGAAGAGTCTTGCGGAGAATATAGCAAGTCCATGAACCACCGCTTGTCCACTCACAAAGAATTTGTTTGAAATGTCCTTAGAACCAGCAATGCTGTTATCCAGCCCCTTGCTGAACTACACTCCTGGAAATGGAAAAAAGAACACATTGACACCGGTGTGTCAGACCCACCATACTTGCTCCGGACACTGCGAGAGGGCTGTACAAGCAATGATCACACGCACGGCACAGCGGACACACCAGGAACCGCGGTGTTGGCCGTCGAATGGCGCTAGCTGCGCAGCATTTGTGCACCGCCGCCGTCAGTGTCAGCCAGTTTGCCATGCCATACGGAGCTCCATCGCAGTCTTTAACACTGGTACGTACCGCCGAATTGCTCAACACGTGGGGCGTGAGGTCTCCACAGTACATCGATGTTGTCGCCAGTGGTCGGCGGAAGGTGCACGTGCCCGTCGACCTGGGACCGGACCGCAGCGACGCACGGATGCACGCCAAGACCGTAGGATCCTACGCAGTGCCGTAGGGGACCGCACCGCCACTTCCCAGCAAATTAGGGACACTGTTGCTCCTGGGGTATCGGCGAGGACCATTCGCAACCGTCTCCATGAAGCTGGGCTACGGTCCCACACACCGTTAGGCCGTCTACCGCTCACGCCCCAACATCGTGCAGCCCGCCTCCAGTGGTGTCGAGACAGGCGTGAATGGAGGGACGAATGGAGACGTGTCGTCTTCAGCGATGAGAGTCGCTTCTGCCTTGGTGACAATGATGGTCGTATGCATCTTTGGCGCCGTGCAGGTGAGCGCCACAATCAGGACTGCATACGACCGAGGCACACAGGGCCAACACCCGGCATCATGGTATGGGGAGCGATCTCCTACACTGGCCGTACACCTCTGGTGATCGTCGAGGGGACACTGAATAGTGCACGGTAGATCCAAACCGTCATCGAACCCATCGTTCTACCATTCCTAGACCGGCAAGGGAACTTGCTGTTCCAACAGGACAATGCACGTCCGCATGTATCCCGTGCCACTCAACGTGCTCTAGAAGGTGTAAGTCAACTACCCTGGCCAGCAAGCTCTCCGGATATGTCCCCCATTGAGCATGTTTGGGACTGGATGAAGCGTCGTCTCACGCGGTCTGCACGTCCACCACGAACGCTGGACCAACTGAGGCGCCAGATGGAAATGGCATGGCAAGCCATTCCACAGGACTACATCCAGCATCTCTATGATCGTCTCCATGGGAGAATAGCAGCCTGCATTGCTGCGAAAGGTGGATATACACTGTACTAGTGCCGACATTGTGCATGCTCTGTTGCCTGTGTCTATGTGCCTGTGGTTCTGTCAGTGTGATCATGTGATGTATCTGACCCCAGGAATGTGTCAATAAAGTTTCCCCTTCCTGGGACAATGAATTCACGGTGTTCTTATTTCAATTTCCAGGAGTGTGTTAACACATGTGCAAACACTATCACTCCCTACTTCTCACATATTTTCCATATACTATGACCAACAGAAACGTGTGCCGTGAAATGTAATTTACAAGTTACTTAATTTGATGAAATGGTGTCAATTACAAGTTTATAACATAAGAATACAATTACAGAGATACAGAACATCATGAAAACTTAATAATGCAGATAACATTTGTAGTAATACAGACTTTACAAAAGAACAGAAATAGACATATAGATCAGTGTTACAGGAATTATGACATAAGTAAATGTATAAAATAATGAGAATAGTTTTCGAAATATTAATTTCACACATGAGCATTAGAACAAAACAGAATAAATAATGTGTAAACATCCTTACGAAGTAAATAACATGTTATTAATGCAAATTATATTTGAGGATAACAGTATTCCTCATCATAGTGAATGTAGCTTAGTATTAGAAGAGAACAAATTCTATGAATCCGTACACAGAGACAGGATGAAAATAAATACACAAGGGTACACAAACACATAGTGGGATAACACAAAAGGAAAGGACAGAGTTCGTTTTCAATGTAACATTTGGTACTGCAGTCCAACCCAAAACTTCATTCCATAGATCGTCCCTCTTATTTCAACATTTGCTTCAGCCAAAAAAAAAGTCCTATCCAAGCATGCTTTCTGTATTCTGTTCACATCCTCTTTCAAAAATAGTTTTTATCCACTGTACACTACTTTTTTGGCCAAACCATTTTCTTATAGCTTCTCAATGCTTTTCTTCCAATTCATGATAGTTAGTTTCTCATATAGTCTACCCCCTCTTAAGCTAACTTAAACCTACTGAACTCACATGCTAAACTAAGGGACGACGCAATGCAGCGGCACAAAACAATTAACACACACAGCAATGACAAAAAAAATGCAAATTGGCAAATAAAGGCTTCAATGTAGGACTTAGCAAAGCAAATGCATCATTACAACTAATATGAAGCAATGAACAGCAACAAGAGAAATATATCAGTAGTAAAACTGGCTTAACAGAGTAATACAAAGTGAAATTCAGTAACCCTATGCCTGGAAAACAGCAGCAGCAAATGCAATAACGTATATCTAAACATGACAAAGCTCAAGCAGAAAAAAATATCACAGTAAAGACAACAATGCAGAAAAGGGAAATGTCTTTTCACATATTAAGATCTATGTCATTAAAGTGGTGCACCACAAAACTAATTTTACAAAAGATAATACCAAGTAGTTGAAAAGAAAATTAAGTATGCAGTAACTGTTATTAATCCCTTCTTATTGTTCTTTCCTTTCCAAGTGCTCCTTTTTCAATGAACGTGGATCATAAAATGATTATTTAATAAATCTGTTGACAGAAAGTGTTCACATTAGCAAATGCATTTAATTTTATTTTATAAAACCAATGCTGCAACACAGCTGGAAACTAGATATCAAATGAAATAAGCAACTATGAAAGGCAAAGCATAAAAATATCATTCAATAGTCATGTGACATTTCATAAGTTAGTACAAATTCTCTCAACTCTTGTAGAAAGACGCTTGTCATTATCAGTTATGCAGATGTAAGAAAGTATCTTTCCAAGTAATGAGCGTGTCGTTTTTGCGATGCTTTATACAAAGGAATGTCAATAGCGGGGATAATGGCCCCTTTCTTTTTTCACCTAATGGCTTTCTTTTGTCAGGTGGCTGTCGCGCAACTGGGTGCCCACGACGCATTACGTGCAGGTGCTCACGTAACTGTCTTACCGAAATATTTACGACACCAGTTTCCGCTACAGGTCAAGAATTTGCGTTACAAATCTGTAGAAACAAAGTCCTATTGATATAACAGTGTCCAAAAAATTTCCATCCGCATTGTAATATATTCACGCATTTACATACATTACATAACTCTTAAAGTACGATTCTTGGTTTCCAACAACCTTTTTCACAAACCAGAGTCCCTAACCACTACTCATTATTCCTTACCTTATTCGTCGACACTTCTTCAATATTTCATCATAACAGATACGTAGCATAATCAAATAACTCAAATAGCATCAGCTTATTGATCATAAACATACCGCAACAGCATAATACACATAGTCATCGTAATAATAACGTCATAACACCTCAGTCAAATTCTCAAAATCGTCGTAGCTTCCTCCAATAATTTCAAAACCTAAAAAAATACTCTGATCATGTCAAAAGTGTCATCTACCTAAAACGTACTTTAAAAATCATGATCCCATAGCAAATACGTCATTCAAAGCTCTCATAGTATCACAATGGTTCTGAAATGTATGAACAGTTCACAAAGTACAGACAAAATACAATTTCATAAGTGTGAAGTTATCCACCTGCGCAATTGCACTGACGTAGTAAAAGGATGTTTGTTTCTCTGTCAAATAATCAGATAGCTGTGTAATTCTGTGTTAGAGAAATATGGTACCGTTGTGTAAAATTGTATAAGCAAATACCATATTAGCTAAGAATCCTTGTGCTTGCCAAACACATGATACACAAAGTAAGCGTATACCCCCCCCCCCTTCCCCCCCGAGGAGTAATGTAATTGTATCCTCAGGTGTTACAGATTACAGCAATGGAATGAAATGTATAATGGAAAACCTTTCTACCATTGTACTTCAAATATCTTTAAAAATAAATGTTTTAAGTACAAAATTAATCACTCAAAAATACATGTACTGTAGCGCTAAACTGTGCGTCTTGTTGTAAGATAATCTCTGTGGAAGTGTCGTAGTCATCATCCTCCAAAAGCTAAGTTCTGCAGAAGTCAATGTACTTACCTGATGATAAACAAAAGTGAAATGCTTTGCGTATAGATATCGTAGTTACTACGCTTATTGCTGTGATGAAGTAAGTACTGTACTGTAACGTATTGTTGTGCTAAAGAAAAGGCTGTCTCATTGTAGCTATACCACAAAGTTACTACTGAAACATGTTTTCCTTTACAGAAGAATTCAGAAAAACTGTGCAGATATAAAACAGATACACCGCAAAAGCACAATGTAAATTGTGTCACACATTAGTAGCATCGTGATATAATCGTGTAGCTAACAAAGACACCAAATGCTAAGTAATCTTTAATCTCACAGACAGTTCTTCAAATAAAGAATGTCTTTTCAACTAAACCAAATTGTTGCATTAAAATCTCATTAACAGTATATGTTCTAAGTATGTGAGCCTTATAGTCGTTACGTAATCGTGCAACTACCAAACAAGAATGTACAAATAACAACATTGTGTCGTCTGTTCACCTTAACAATGCATTCGTAATTTCTGTTTAAAAATGTTCCCTACGTTCAAGACTGGATAGTTAACTTTAAAACATAGTTGCATGTTAACAGTTTCTAGGTCTGACGAAGTGTACTAGTAACGTGAAGTGAAAAATTTTATAGCAAAGACAAAGTTAAAGCGCAGATTATCTTTCAATAAATGGTTTTACATGTGAAATATGATGCAATCATTTAACCTTTCTAGTGCGCAGAGTTTCAACTTCCAAGTAACTATCATGTTGTATATGTCGGTACGGAATGCAAAAATTTGTCTCAAGGTTAGCGTCTATGTTATTTTTCTCTGAGCCAGCCGGCGCAGGTGGCTGCTTGCGGTGGAAGTCATTGTCTGTCTCTTTGTTGGCGCGCGTCGTTATTGGGATTTGGAGATCTAACTGCTACAAGTTCACCTTGTCGAGAGTGCCCTGCTCTGTTTGAATCCCGCCAGTTCTGGTAAAATTCAGGTCTGTGGTTATGATTATATCGTCTGTCGTCATGTCGGTAGATTCCATAATTTCTTTCTTGTCGGTCACGCGGTAGAGAATTTCTCCCTGAACTGTTGCGTCTGAAATTATTTCGTCTCCCCTGATAATAATTGTTTTGGTTCCCATATTGTCTGTTTCTATGGTTATATCTGTCATATTCATTACTACGACAGTGCAAATTTTCTCTGTAACTATTATTCTGCCGACGGTTGTCATATGGCTGGTGTCTGTTTTGGTCACGATTTGCGTTGTAAGAATAGCCTTGTCGTGTCCAGTTATTATTTCTGTCATCGAGGAATTGTGACGGATGTGACTTGTTATTGTTGTGTTCCTGTTTTCGCGTCCCGCGATTGTCAGTGTCGATTTCCAATTCTTGTAAGAGTCCCTGAAAAGTTTCAATATCGTCTTTGCAACGTGCTGCCAAAATAATATGTCGTAAATGTTCAGGTAGTTTGATTAAGCAAATGCGGATGAGTTCTGAGGGGCTGTATGGGTTTGACAGGTACTGATTCTTGTGCAACATGTCTTCAAAAAATTTCTCAGATTGTTCTAAATGTTTCATAATTATGATGCCATGTTTTTACTCGGTCTTGTGTGGCTTGAGACCAATATGCTGAGAGGAAGGCAAGGTAAAATTCTGCTTCACTGTGGCAATCGTGAATGACCGATCGCATTCTTACAGCTGGTTCATTCTCCAAGTAGCCACACATAAATTCTAATCTGTGCTCTAATGACCAGCTGGGAGGAAAACAATGAGAAAATTGATGGAGCCACGCTTGTGGATGAATGTCGTTGCCGGAATTATTAAATGTTTTTAATTTACGTGTTCTAATAAACAGCTTATACTCAAAATCATCGTGTCGGCGAGTAGCATATCGGTCATTGTTACGTCGTGTCGGCGGTTCCATCTCAAAATTCGGTGCACCTTGCCAATTTCTTTCATGATTTCCGAAATGCCCTGTGTTATTATTTTGTGGCTTTTTCGTATTTCTAAGTTCCTCTTCCCGTGTTGGAGCGCGAGGGTCCTCTGAAATATGTAATTTTTGTATTACCTGCGTCAACTGATATTGTACTTCCCGGATTTCTCTTTTGTATTGCGTATTAATTTGATTCTGATTTTGTTTGAATTTCTTAATTTGTTCATACGCTTCTGTGTCAGTGATGGCTACAGGTGTTGTGTCATTCAGATCATTTACCTTTGCAGATAAATTAGTGAACTGATCCGAAAGTTCGGCTACTTTCTCCGATAGTGAACACATTTCCTCATTGTGTTTTTCTGAACCAAGTTTCAGAGTGTCCATTTGTGTTGAAATAGAATCTACTGTGTCCTTTAAGTTTTTCTGAGATCTTGCAAGTTCCTTAACCGAATCGGTAGATGCAACTGAGTCCATTTTAGCTTCCAAGGTGTCGTGATTTTCACGAACAATAGTTTGCGTTTCTTTTATGGCTGCTTCGTCATTCTGTAATGAAATTTTCATGCCGCGATAAAATAGGTTGAAAATGCTCACAAGTTTGTATTTTTACGTCATTACAGATTTTTTGACATTTCGATTCAATGTTATGTAACTCAGTAGTTAAATCTTCACTTGTTTGTTCAAGTGTGGTGTCTAACTTCCGAAGATTTTGTTCCACTGTGTCTAACTTTTTAAGCTTTTGCTGTGTTTGTCTCTGATGTTGTTCTATTGTGTCTAACTTTTGAAGATTTTGTTCCATTGTGTCTAACTGTTGCTGTGTTTGTCTCTGATTTTGTTTCTTTTGTTGCATTAATTGCAATATTAATGTATTAGTGTCTGGAATCTGTCCCTCTATGCTTTTCGGCAGTGCATTTGCGTCGGCAACATTTTCATTTTGACAAGTAGAAAATGTGTCTTGACTTATTTGAGAAAACGGTGAGGACGCAAAACCTGAATGTACAGTATTCGCAAGATTGTGTCCTGTCATTTCGGATTCCTGACGCGAGCTGTTGCCGACCGATCGATCGATAATGCTTCCCTGTTCACTACTTGCTTCACTGCCTACACCATTATTTGCACCCCTCTCCATTTCCCTATGCACTATTACCAAATTACTACTTTAGTTAATTCATTACATGGTGGCGCTAACACACTGCTTTGGTCTTTACTGTCATTTCTCAGTTTCCTTTGCAGCCTAGTATTAAGTTTTTCACACGCCATTATTGTCACAATATTTCACACGACAACACAGAAAAACACCATTTGAAGGGCAAAAATAAGAGAACACATTAACATTGCAAATAATATCTAGTTAATTGCAAGCGCAGCTGCGAAATACTTGGTGCAAATCTACATGCATGTCACAACTGTTTTACTGTACAACAATGAAAGACTACAACTACAAAGGAGATTCTCTCTACAATTACGCGCCAGCAATAAACAAAATCTACACTAATTACACAAACTACAAGAAAAAAAACAGAAGATTCCAGTGAGGTATCGTCGGCTAAGGGTCGACATATGAAACGTCCCCTTAGAAGAATTATACATAACTGTGCTTAAACTGACACACAATATTTTTAGCGCAACGCAAACTGACTTTCAAAAATCCCTACAAAAGAATGGCCCTCACTAACATTAACCTATACCTTTCACAAATCACTTACCTCACCAAAAATCTTCGATACTCGAACTACTGCAATACAGCGACCGCCACTACTGCCAGCTAAATAAAGGATTCAAACTACGGAAGGCACTAACTACTGATAGGCATAGTTCGCAAATGAAAGATTTTAATAGAGAACAAACACTGTATTTACCTTAATAGTCATAATATATATATCAGTTCATGACATCCAGTCTTAGAAATTTAAAAACTCCGCCATCTCTCTCCCCATATCCACCACTGCTGGCGGCTCACCTCCAACAACGCAACGCTACGCGCTGTTAACATCCAGCTGCCCAACACTACAATGGCAGACAACAATGCAAACTAGCCACAGACTGCACACAGCACAGCCAGTGATTTTTCATACAGAGCGCTATGTGGCGTTACCAATAAGAAAACCTAAACAGCCTACTTACAACTTTATTGCGTAGGAAGAACATACAGACTTCATAGAAGCGCACACCGCGCTGCAGGGTGAAAATTTCATTTGGAACATATTTACTGTCATCAAGTACCATTTTCTATTGCTTTTTGCTCTCTCCTCTCCGACACTACAGTGAAATTCTAGATTTCTTATTTTACCAATTACTTAATTTTCAACGTTCTTCTAAAGCACCACATGTCAAATGCCCCATTATCTTCCTTTCCCGTCCTCCCATAGCCGATGATTCACTGCCGTACAATGTTGTGCTGAAACGCACGTTCTCAGAAATTTCATCGTCAAGTTTTGCATCACCTCGGTTCCGAGAGTTCCGGACCCTGTACATAAAACTGGAATAGAGATCAACATAAATATCATTTCCGCTCTTTTTATTGCTCGTTCCATGTTGTACCAACATTTGTACCGCCATACGGCGAGAGCTTCAAGAGGTGGTGGTCCAGATTACCTTATACACCGGTACCTCTAATACCCAGTAGCACGTCCTCTTGCATTGATGCATGCCTGTATTCGTCGTGATATACTAACCACAAGTTCATCAAGTCCAGATTGTCCCACTCCTAACGGCAATGCCTCAGAGTGGTTGGTAGGTCACGTAGTCCATAAACAGCCCTTTTCAGTACATCCCAGGAATGTTCGATAGGGTTCATGTCTGAAGAAAATATGCAGGCCACTCTAGTCCAGCGATGTCGTTATCGTGAAGGACGTCATTAACAAGATGTGCACGATAGGGAAGCGAATTTTCGTCCATGAAGACGAATATCTCGCCAATATGCTGCCGATACGCTTCCACTACAAGTCGGAGGATGGCATTCACGTATTGCACAGCTGTGAACACGCCTTCCATGACCACCAAAGGCGTACGTCTGCGTCACAAAATCACACCCCAAAACTATACGGAATCTCCATCTTGCTGCACTCGCTGGACAGTGTGTCTAAGGCGTTCAGCTTGAGCGGGTTACCTCCAAACACGTCTCGGACGATTGTCTCGTTGAAGGCATATGCGACACTCATCGGTGAAGAGAACGTGATGCCAATCCTGAGCGGTTCATTCGGCACGTTGTTGTGCCCAACTGTACCGCGTTGCATGGTGTCATGGTTGCAAAGACGGACCTCGCCATGGACGTAGGGAGTGAAATTGCGCATCATACAGCCTATTGCGCACAGTTTGAGACGTAACACGACGTTCTGTGGTTGCACGAAAAGCATTATTCAACAAGTTGGGGTTGCTGTCAGGGTTCCTCCTAGCCACAATCCGTAGGTAGCGGTCATCCACTGCAGTAGTAGCCCTTGGGCGGCCTGAACGAGGCACGTCATCGACGGTTCGTGTCTCTCTGTATCTCCTCCATCTACAAACAACATTGCTTAGCAAAATGAGATTTTCACTCTGCAGCGGAGTGTGCGCTGATATGAAACTTCCTGGCAGATTAAAACTGTGTGCCGGACCGAGACTCGAACTCGGGACCTTTGCCTTTCGCTGGCACGTGCTCTACCACTGAGCAACCAGAGCACGACTCAAGCCCCGTCCGCACAGCTTTGGAAGGTAGGAGACGAGATACTGGCAGAAGTAAATCTGTGAGGACGGGGCGTGAGTCGTGCTCGGGTAGCTCAGTGGTAGGGGACTTGCTCCCGAAAGGCAAAAGTCCCAAGTTCGAGTCTTCGTCCACCACACAGTTTTAATCTGCCAGGGAGTTTCAGCATCGCTTTGGTTCACTCTGAGACGCCTCGGCACTTCCCTTGTTGAGAGCCCTTTCTGGCACAAAGTAACAGTGCGGACGCGGTCGAACCGTGGTGTTGACCGTCTAGGCGTGCTTGAACCACAGAGAACACGAGGTTGTACGTCTTTCCTGGTGAAGTGACTGGAACTGATTGGCTGTCGGACCCTCTCCGTGTAATAAGCGCTGCTCATGCGTGGTTGTTTACATCTTCGGGTGGGTTTAGGGACATCTTTGAACAGCCAAAGGGACTGTGTCTCTGATAAAATAACCACAGTCAACGACCATCTTCAGGAATTCTGGGAACCGGGGCGATGCAAAACTTTCTTTGGTGTGTAGTAGACATCTTTCGGCTACCAATTCCCTGTATTCCCATGCTAGCCCCTTTATTTGTTCGTCCTTGCTTCATCAACCACGCATTATTTTGCTTCATTGGTATCAGAGCTCCTTCATTACATCTACTTTGTGAATCCCAATTTTGATTCTAAGCTTGTCACTAATTTAGTTTCCAATATTCCTCGTCACTTTCGTCTTTTTTCAGTTTGTGTCTCTTGTCTCTAATGTGAGCTACGTTTTTGGTTATCCATTTCTATTTTTCCATATACACTCCTGGAAATGGAAAAAAGAACACATTGACACCGGTGTGTCAGACCCACCATACTTGCTCCGGACACTGCGAGAGGGCTGTACAAGCAATGATCACACGCACGGCACAGCGGACACACCAGGAACCGCGGTGTTGGCCGTCGAATGGCGCTAGCTGCGCAGCATTTGTGCACCGCCGCCGTCAGTATCAGCCAGTTTGCCGTGGCATACGGAGCTCCATCGCAGTCTTTAACACTGGTAGCATGCCGCGACAGCGTGGACGTGAACCGTATGTGCAGTTGACGGACTTTGAGCGAGGGCGTATAGTGGGCATGCGGGAGGCCGGGTGGACGTACCGCCGAATTGCTCAACACGTGGGGCGTGATGTCTCCACAGTACATCGATGTTGTCGCCAGTGGTCGGCAGAAGGTGCACGTGCCCGTCGACCTGGGACCGGACCGTAGCGACGCACGGATGCACGCCAAGACCGTAGGATCCTACGCAGTGCCGTAGGGGACCGCACCGCCACTTCCCAGCAAATTAGGGACATTGTTGCTCCTGGGGTATCGGCGAGGACCATTCGCAACAGTCTCCATGAAGCTGGGCTACGGTCTGCACACCGTTAGGCCGTCTTCCGCTCACGCCCCAACATCGTGCAGCCCGCCTGCAGTGGCGTCGCGACAGGCGTGAATGGAGGGACGAATGGAGACGTGTCGTCTTCAGCGATGAGAGTCGCTTCTGCCTTGGTGCCAATGATGGTCGTATGCGTGTTTGGCGCCGTGCAGGTGAGCGCCACAATCAGGACTGCATACGACCGAGGCACACAGGGCCAACACCCGGCATCATGGTGTGGGGAGCGATCTCCTACACTGGCCGTACACCTCTGGTGATCGTCGAGGGGACACTGAATAGTGCACGGTACATCCAAACCGTCTTCGAAACCATCGTTCTACCATTCCTAGACCGGCAAGGGAACTTGCTGTTCCAATAGGACAATGCACGTCCGCATGTATCCCGTGCCACCCAACGTGCTCTAGAAGGTGTAAGTCAACTACCCTGGCCAGCAAGATCTCCGGATCTGTCCCCCATTGAGCATGTTTGGGACTGGATGAAGCGTCGTCTCACGCGGTCTGCACGTCCAGCACGAACGCTGGTCCAACTGAGGCGCCAGGTGGAAATGGCATGGCAAGCCGTTCCACAGGACTACATCCAGCATCTCTACGATCGTCTCCATGGGAGAATAGCAGCCTGCATTGCTGCGAAAGGTGGATATACACTGTACTAGTGCCGACATTGTGCATGCTCTGTTGCCTGTGTCTATGTGCCTGTGGTTCTGTCAGTGTGATCATGTGATGTATCTGACCCCAGGAATGTGTCAATAAAGTTTCCCCTTCCTGGGACAATGAATTCACGGTGTTCTTATTTCAATTTCCAGGAGTGTAGGTTCTCCAGTCGGTATAGAAGAATATTCCTCTTTCTGCCCTCTCGGGGAGAAAGACGGTCGCATTGTCCAAGATGGAGTCTAGTACCGATGTTGCAGTATGACCGAGGTGTGTCGGTATGTGTGGACCTCTACAGAGAACGACAGGCCTGCCGTCGTTTTATCTTCAGCTGAGGGACGGCTGACCTGCGCGGGAAGCTTCTCGTGGTGTTGCCTTACATCCTACTACGAAAGTGTCAGCGCGTTGGAAGAAACTTGCAAGAATCGTCTCCTCGTGGTTGTGTGAAGAAGAAGGAAGTCCATAAGTGTCGCTTTAAAAGAATTATCCGCCATTTCATTGCAAGTTTACTATTCATTTAATTTTACGCAATCATGATTTCGTCTCGACATGCATTCTAGAGTGCAAATTGATTTGTCACAAATGTCCGTCCTGCCTAAATGAAACATCGTCGAAATAATGCTGCTCTTGTGAAACAGTCGTCATATAACAGAATTTTAATACCTATCAAAGAGAGATAATATGGCCTACATTGTGCCTAAATGAAACATCGTCGAAATAATGCTGCTCTTGTGAAACAGTCGTCATATAACAGAGTTTTAATACCTATCAAAGAGAGATAATATGGCCTACATTGTGCATAGAGAATAAGCGTTGACAAGCTGTATATCACATTTGACAGCAACAGTCACAGCAATGCATTGGCTGTCAAATACGCAGTATGACTTGTTAATGTTTATTCGCTGAGCATGTCATCCATATTACGTAACTGTGATATGTATTCAAATCCTATAAGACGACTGTTTTAGAAGACCAGATACATGTCATTCGCACGATGTCATTTAGGCAGGTGAGATAGTTTGTGACATTCCAACTTTCAGTTGAGAGTGGATATAAAGTCGAAATCATGACTGTGCGAAATAGATGGAAAGAAATTTACAAACGGTGGAAATGTCTTTCAGAAGGTTCTACTACACAGTGGTCTCCCGTGAAGCGAAAATATTTGAAACTCCCACCATCCCTTGAGAACGACACAATGAGGCATTCATTAATTTAACCTATGTCCACACTGTACAATGAGAGTCACGATAAGTGTGGTAAAAGTAAATTCTGTTGTACCTTGTATTGTGGTTTGAAACGTAAATTGTAAACCGTGTAATATTTTTCATTTTTTAAACATTCTTTAGATGAAATAATATTAATCTGTTAGAGAACCATGTAATAAAATATGTATATATTGTCAAAGACTAGGGAATGATTATTGACTGTAATTCCAAGACAGTATACATGAGAAATGGTAAAGAAAATTCCTGAATTTTTTGCAAAACCTTCTTGTAACTCACTTCAGATGTTGTCTACGACCTATAAGAGGTACGTGTGATTGGGCTCTGTAATGTATCTCATTAATTGTTAAAATATTTCAGTAATGACATTAATTTTATCGCATGAGTTTTCTGTTGCAGATGAATTTGTCCGGAATTATGGGCACGTTGTTTGAAGGGACAATAATCTATAGCTTACTGCGTTGTATCGCTTAAATACTACATTCTTACAAAAGCCGAACTTGCATATTCTGTTTTACAAGGTCCAGACTAATATTTATTACCACCTTTTACGAGGAAGTCAGTTTAATATTCTCACGGTCAAAAAGCTTTCAAACAATGATGATGTACAATAGTCACGACGGCTCGTTACATCAGAAGAAAGATAATAAGCGATGATCTACAAAATACAATGTGGGTGGTACAATATAACAAGATAACTGCTTACTTACTGATGTGCGTGCCAATAGTTAGCGCATTTGTGACGTATCTTTCCCGTGCCAAACCTTTAATCATGCAGTGTGGGAAGACTGATTGTGCGTGTATGCGTTAGATGTTACAGTCTGCATGATCTCTGCTGGATCGATAGATTGAACAATGCTCATAGTTTCCTTCTAGTAATTTTTAAACAGGGTCTAACGAGATAAAAAGCGCATGTCTGCGAGTATTTTCCAAGTAAAAATGTGAAACATTTCTGTTATACTTTCTAAACAGTCCAAGAACTTTATCATCTCGACGGTAACGAGTTCATCATTAGAATATACTTTTATTTCCTTCCATATGCCACTGTTATTTCGGCTCGAAGTTGTTTTCAAGTGATTTATTATTATACGATGCTAATGAATCACTCGAAAGTAGCTGTTGTGCCTAAATTACAACTGTTTTTTTTTAAAGGACGTCATATCCACCGTATCTTTAAAAAATTCTGCATGACTGTGAATCCCGGTTATGAAAAGTTAAAATTACAGTGGTTCCCAAAAGTAAATAAAAGCTGGAAAGGCGAAAGTGTGTGGCAGTCTGCCAGATGACTATTGAATATTATTACTCGGTCCGTCCATCTCCACACTCTCCCGGCCCTGCACACTTAAGGAATATTATGTCCCGTCCAGATGCGATCACCAGAGGTAGGGACCTAGTGAATGTGCAGTGGCTTGTGAAATCATATCCCCTGACGTTACCTGAAATATCTACAAATATCGACAACCGCAGGAACTGCTATCGACCTTCGTTAGCATTGGATGCGGGGCTCACACATGTCGCTAGCGGTAGAAATGTACCAGCCGAAAGCATCATTAGTTTGCAGGAAGTCTTTTGACAAGAGCGTTACCAGGAAATATTTATGACAAGGAAGAATATGAATGTAAATGCTCATCGTTTCATTGGCAGCAATTTACGCTGATCTGTTAGGTTCCTGCCTAACCAAACACTCGTAAATCGCCACATATTCGTAAATAAACAGCCGGACATTTATTTCATCCTTCTTTTTATAATCTGACAGAAATGTTAAATAACATTTGTATAGCATTGTATAACAGTTGTATAGCATTCAGAACAATATCTCAAAGTGTTAAGAACTCTAAGATGAACACAATAAATGGTATTTAGTGGGATGCGAAACTACAACCTTCGACTCCGTACACCATGACATTATCCATTACGCTTTCTTTTATTTCATAAAATATAAGAAAAATACCTCACTTACCACAGTATCTCTTGAAGGCTTACTCGCTGATGTGTTGTTAGTTTACATTCATTGATCAGGGTGACGTGGTTGCAATAAATTTTCAGTGCGCCGTTGCCTTGAAACGGCATACCCCAAGTTGTAATACAAAAGAGATAAATATGTCGAATATGGCGCCTGTCGCCTTGATTGTCAATATTGCATGTGACGTCAGAATGACTTCCCATTTAAAGAAAGTTTTGTGAGATGAGTGTTGCCCAAAAGTTTCAGTTTTCTAAGAATGCTTAGGACTTCAGAAGGAGTAACTGAATCTCACAATTCGTACTTGTTTCCACATATTAAATTAAAGTGTGAACCTGCTTAACAATCGGCAATTATTCTAAACCGCTTCAGCTGTATTTAGTCCTTTATTATTCGCTCACTACCGGTTTCGTGGCATTTTTTCACTCTAATGTTTTAGTTATATGTTCAACTGAAGATGTGGCTTTTAGTGCTACGAAAAGAGTAGAGATCCAATAATAAAGGACTAAATACAGTTGAAGTGGTTGTTAAAAGCCAAGACAGTTCACAAATATTATGAATGCTCTAACGAATTCTTTCAGATGTTCTCAAGGACAGAATATATGAAAAGCGACGTATTTCTCTAACTATCGATGAATATTTTAAAGTAATGTAATGTAAGATTCAAAGTTAATCCAACTGCCAAGCGCCAGCCGAGTTAGTAACACGAGCCTTTCGGATGGTATAAGGATCAGCTCCGGCTGTGATTCTGAGAGGCAGATCGTGCCCAAAGAACTCGGGCACTGAATTAAGAACTGTGCGTGACGGATTTGATGATATAAAAGCAGATGCTTTAATAAATGAGTACTGGATGCTGGGCGCGACAAAATTGAATAAAGATATAGTGCGGGGAAAAATTAATTCACTAATTACTGAATTAAAATCTTGGCCCAACTGGGTCCAAGTTTATTATAATTATTCACAGACTGAACGAACCAAAAAGTAACATTAACCTGGATCTTAACTAATTACATGACAAAAGCTATATTTGGTTAGGAGCAATAAATGAGGTACAACAAACACCGATTAACTTGGCAAAGTTTCAAAAAAGAAATCGATGATTTCAGTAATAGTTAACATCTTAACAACTTAAGCGCCGGTCATAATTTTTCTGACTGGTTTGATGCGATCCACCATGAAGTCCTCTTCTGTTCTAACCTCTTTATCCTGCTGCAGCATTTGCAACCTACGTCCTCAATTATTTTCTGTCTGTATTCCCATCTCTGTCCTCTACAATTTTTACCCTCTACCGCTCCTTCTAGTACAATGGACGTTATTCGTTATGTCTTAACTGATGTTCTATTATCCTGTTCCTTCTTCTTTTCAGTGTTTTCCATATATTCCTTTCCTCACCCATTCTAAGGAGAGCTTCCCCACTTCTTTCCTTATCAGCCCACCTAATTTTCAACATTATTCTGTAGCACCACAACTTAAATGCTTCGATTCTCTTTCTCAGAGCCCATCTTTCTCTAACAATTAATGCTGAGCTCTAAATGTGCATTATCAGAAGTTTCTTTCTCAGATTAACGTCGTTTTTTGATACTATCGGACTTTTCTTGGTCAGGAATGCCCTTTCTGACAGTGCTAGTCTGCTTTTTGTATCCTCCTTTCTCCGGCCGTCATGGGTTGTTTTGCTGCATAGGTAGCGGAATTCCTTAACTTCATCTAGTTCGTGATCGCCAATCTTGATGTTTAGTTTTCTACTGTTCTCATTTCTGCTACTTATCATTACTTTCGTCTTTCTTCGATTTACTTTGAATCCATTCAGCAGATACTCTAATTCTTTTTCACTTTCATGAGCTCTTACGAATTTAATTGTCAAAGAACGCCTAACTTCACTGCTCTCTAATCAACCAATTCACAACAATTCTCATAATGACCATAATTTCTGAGTGAGAATTCAAGTTGTGTATGGTGGGGATGCCTGATACATGATGCACGGGCTGCCTCTCCAGGGCAGAAGTTACGCTCGCTGCTGCTGCATCCTGTCTTTGCTCTGAGTCTGTGTATTCTCCCTGAGTCTGCAAAAACCTGCTCTGCACATAGCTCGCGCCACAAAGCAATCTCTTCCAATAAAAAAGGAGTGCCGTGCAATGTCCGTTCCTATCATATCCTGTTTAGTACACTAATCCGTGCTTTTCCCAGGTAAAAATTTCCCTTAACGTCAGCTCTCCCTCTCTCTCAAGTATTTGTTAATGAATTCCCAATAACATCTGTCACCTTTTGGTATAAGAAGCCACTTGGCTGACACTGATTGATGCAACTTGTTTTCACCGAGAGATAAGAAACATCGCTTCCTTCTTAACAGCGGGAGATAGGGATCTTGCTCAAATGATTTCCATTCCACCTGCCTCCCGAGAAGTTACTGTGCTGAGTACAATGCTCTCTGCTAAACATGCTTTGACTGACCTTTAGGCCCGGCCGGTATGGCCGTGCGGTTCTATGCGCTTCAGTCTGGAACCGCGTGACGGCTACGGTCGCAGGTTCGAATGCTGCCTCGGGCATGGATGTGTGTGATGTCCTTAGGTTAGTTAGGTTTAAGTTGTTCCAAGTTCTAGGGGACAGATGTTAAGTCCCATAGTGCTCAGAGCCATTTGACCTTGAGCTGGCAGTAAAATGACCATTTACCTGCTAAGCGCATATCACTCGTAGGTTCATTATTCTCGCGTTTTAATTGGATCTGTACTGCGTGCGCTGTCCGCGTATGCTTCATGGTACAAAATTTACAGTGCTCCTGGAACGGTAGCCAGCTGAACAATACTGGTTGCCTGAGAACCTGCAGCCCAATTGACTAGAGCTACTCCTGTCGGCTGGGTCCTCAGCAGTCAGCCCCTCTCCTTTAGGAACTATTGGAAGTTACCTGTATAGTTGAGAATGGCATGCTAAAACTGTGTGTAACTGAATTTTTTGCTAACTGCAGACTTCTAAATTCCAGTTACACATTCAGATCTAGAATTGACGCAGCTAGCTTACTACTGAACATGACATTATTTATGAAAATTACTTTCAGGGATGTGATTTAAATCAGTTTGAAATGTATCAGAGGGCCTGTAAATTAGAGGACATAAAAAAAATTCACAACAATGCTCGCTATGACCAAATTTTACGTAATTTAAATGTGCCCTACTACAAAACTAGCATCTGCTGAAGTTACATGAAATTTCACTAATTGAAACTCTTCCTAATACTCTGTCAAAATGTTCCTTTGATATTACAACAAATTCTTTCTTTACAATGGATAAATCGACTATCTCTGGGTGCACTGGAAATGGTGAACTGAAATAAATAATTATGTGGCAGTTTTCGTTGTATTGTTATTTCTTTAATGATGATGTTTTATCAAATTAGTGTTTGATTCTCTTTTCCAGATCATTAATTAATGTTCGTGCAATAGAGCAAGGCCTGACAACGCAAATTTTACCAAACATGTTGTTTTGAACAGTGGGGATATACTTTGTGTAGTAGTTACGAATGAGAAAGAGAAGTGCGGTATATAAATTCTTTTAATGATACCAAAGTGAATTCCAATTAATATGAACAATCAGCATTCTCTTTCTGTCTCCACATTGTCATATTCCATAATGACTGTTTGTGCAAAATATTTCTGATTGAAGAATTTGTTTTTTTGAATCCCTAATAAACTATAATTTAACTAACTTAAAAGGGGGAGGCCTAATCAGAATACTGAGTACATGACTGATAGTTCTCCCTAACTCCTAACATTTAGATATTGTTGGACACAATGAAACCTGCTGAGAAAATGTGCTGTTTCGATTTCTTTCTACGAATGTTTTAACCACAACAATAGTACATTTAAATCATTATACAAGTAGTTTCTCCCATATATATATATATATATATATATATATATATATATATATATATATATATATATATATATAATTTTACATAAAAATTGTACATAGAGAGACGTGCTGTTGTGTTATCTTTCTCGTATTCGGTTTTAACAGGAAACAGTGAAACAGTAATGTTGTATATATGGCTATCTTTGTTATCCTACCCATCTTCTGATAACAGCTATGCGTAATACTGTCATTGCAGCTACCATTCTCATGGAATGCATAACAGCAGATAGAGAGGTCTCTTTCATACCATGTATAGATTCCATGCAGGGTACGATGATAGATGCACAGTGACCAGTTTTCGTTCAAAGGGATGGTCGAGTGTATTCGGTTGTCCAGAAGGGGAGGTCGACAGTGTTTGCCACCTTTCAGCCTGTGGGCGATGACAGAGCCTAGGCACACGCCTAGGAATATTCCTCCAATGAATTCATAAGATGGCAAGAACAATGCCCCTTACATGAAGTCATTAAATATCACCGAACTCACGTTGAGCGAACAGTAGGCCTGTACAAAAAGGAATGACAAGGCACAATGCATCTTATAGAGGGTATAGTATGAATGAATTGGAATAATTAATGTTGGATGATGGTTTTAAAGTAATTCTCGAGACATAAAAATTTTGTGGAAATGTGTCGATTTACTGGAGGCTAGTTTATCCCAGGTAAGTATTCAGAGTTGACCGCAGCCGGGGGCACTTCCGGCTGGGGAGTGGCGAAGGAAAGTCACAATAGGCAGCTTAGGGCAGTGAAGCTCTGAGAAAGCGGTAACGGGGCACGGCCTTAAGATGAGTGACAGTGAATGGGTGGTTGATCCCATGCTGGTGTACTGGGAAGCAGACAGAGAACTTGTACGCCTGTTGATAAATGTCCGTCATCCCGTTTTCAGTGAAACATGCGAGTAAGCTGCGCAAAGCTATAGTGGAGCAGTCAACAGAGGCCAAAATGTGCGTTTTCATGACTATAGCAACTTCACGCTGAATTCACGGTCCACAGAGTCTGAAGTAAATCAGTTGAAGAGCAACAGAATGAAATAAGCGAGCCTCTGATGGGAATGTGGGTCCAAGGAATTTGAAGTACTTTCCTGGGAGTCATAATTCCGGAAAAACCGGTGTTTTGTGCAGACGCCAACCTTGATGTTTGGTCTGGGAGGAGCTAAATAGCACAAGTCGAGAGGAAGGGAAATTTTGTGGGAATTTGTTCACTTCCCAGAGCAGGCACTGGTTGGCGCTGGGAAGCAACATGTAATTAACGCGTCTTGTGCTGCAATTGGCGTAAATGATTTTCCTGGAGGGGAAACCGAGGCGAAGAGCGGACTGGCAGAAGTCCCCATAGACGTCTTCTGTTCCCAGCTCGCCTAGAGTGTAGATGTGGCGTTCTTTACTCAGCTTGCCTGAGACAGAGTGAGCATCTCTGCAGTGTAGGACTTGGCAAACGGAACGATTGAGCTTGGAGATAGAAAGTTTTGGTTCTGCTATGTACTGAGCAAGATAGCTAGGAGTGACTAGAAGAGCGCAGCCTTGCAGCGCCACTAGGCCGGCCGACGTCCTCGCAACGACGCCACCCCGCCACGCTGACTTCGGTAATATTGCACCCGCTCTAGCTTGAGTTAGGCCACTGATTAATTTGTTGGATCACGTTGGCAAAGTTTCTACGAGGGTTTCATGGGCCGTGTATTGTGGAATTCTTCATATTACGCCTGGGTCATTCGATATGAATTAATTTTGATTTGTCGCGATTTATTCCATGTAAACGCAATTTATTACCACTGCCTGTTAGGAGAGTCATGTAATGTGATGACTGAAGGTCGGGAGTTAAAATAAATTTGTGCTAATCGACTCCATCTGCTTTCAATCAAGTAGTTGAAATCCCAAGTCACTTTCTTAATTAATTTTACGTTCAACATTTGCATCTGGTGTTCAATAGCTGAATACAACATCAATGTGCACCCCATTTTAATTAGAAGTGATCAGTTCTGAATCAATTAATGTCAAAACTGCCATGGCAGTTCAATCAGGAGTCACAGGGCCTAATTACTTTCTTTGCATTATCCGATATTGTGGCAGTTTTGCACTCTCTGTTGATCTGTTACTCAATTAGTTGGGGTGAACACACGCGAAAACCAGATAAGTGACAGGTGGGGGTGATACAATTTTACAGAAACCAATCGGTATAAGAAAAAAATTACATTGCTTGTAGCTGTATATGTCAGATGCACGATAAGGTGCCCATCATTTCGTTAATGGTCATAGCTGTTGTGATATTTACGTGGAAGTAAGATACTGCGAGCAATTCGAAAAGGTTTTCAATGAAAAATAAGGGTCGCTATGATTTAGCGTTTGGCGCATATTAAATAATATGTTGCTGTGTATTAAATTAAAACAACATATTGAATTTTTATTCATATTTGGGTTGAGGTCTCTATCTGTTACTAATCTCTGGAAAACTGATCTGACGTAGCACACTCATTTGTGATTGCACCACAATAGTGATAAAGCCACAACATTCCTCGTATTTCATATACGGTTTGACATTTTGGAAAATGACGGCATGGAAAGAGGAGAGTATTTTGCCATATGGTTATTATGCAAAACTTCCTCGTTTACCATATTGTTCCACTAACTACAGATGTTATAGACGAAAGAACGTAATTTTCAAGGGCCATCGATAGCTGATGAAACGAGAATGATATGGGTTTTGGTACAGCATAAGTGAAAACATTACATGTTTATTTTCGTACCAATGATGTACTTTTCCGTAAGCTACTAACATAATTTTTCCTCAGTTCCTCATTTAATAAACCATGTTTCAGAATTGTCCTGTAGTTTCATCTGGATAACATTTTAGTGAGGTGAAACTGTGTAAAATCTGCTGTGTTTTCGGAAAAGAAGCATATTTTAACGTGGCAACAAGAGAAATAGGTAGGTGTTACTCAAAATTCACCGGTCATGAAGCATCTCTGAAAGTTACAAACGGTTAACAACACAGGCGAAAATAAATCTCTTCGCTTTTCGGCGCAATTTTTTTCTGATACAATCCAAATCAGAGGTGACTGATCGTTCTGAATGGTCACCACACAACTGTGAGCGTGGCGGGCCCCAATTACAAAAAATGTGAGAGTATTTTTCAGTTTAGAAGTGTACTTCCCCTCTAGGGCTCAGGATTTCCACTACAGCGCCTACCCGCAGCTCCCACGTATGCCCTGCAATCTGCGCATGTAACGGCCATGGTATTATGCGCGTACTCTACCAGGGTCCAGGAACGGCTTTGTGGAGCAGCGCGATTCCGCCCTTTGCTCCGGCCCCGACAGAACTCTACGAGTTGGAAGGCGGGGCATTACTCTGTCCTCTTGACGTTGGCAGCCAAGAGGCACTGCAGAAAGCTGGCTTATTCTCCCTTTGTGGAAGACTGTGGCGTCGTAAACAGAACACAGCACTGGAAATTGTTTCGCCACACGTGAATCAGTACTCTGGTGACCAATTGAGGGTATGCATACTAACTGTAAAAAGGAACCATAATTCTAATTAAACATGGTGAACATTTAATGAAATTGCTTATTACAATAGTCTTCATGCCAAACAGATTTTCGAGTTCAAGAAGACTTGCACAGTAGATAAATAAGGACGAAATGAATGTAAATGTGTACTAAATACCAAAGTTAATGGACGATGGTAAACTGGAAAGCTAAACTAGGAAACAAAATAACACAAAGTATACGAAATTAATCCACCTCAGTTTTATGTTGCTACTTTTTACATTTATTTACTTTTGGTTTTCTCAGTTTCAATGTTGTGAATGACTGATTCGGCACAGATCAGTCACAGAACACATTTCAGATGACAGTCTGATGTAGAGCATCTTAGTTGTATTTTACACAGTGTCATAGGGAACAGAACTGTTCACAATTGCACGTTGATCTGTACAGACTAGGTATCTGTGCTGCATGTTTCGGGTAAATTTTCTGTTACAAATGTTTGTAAGTCACTTTAAAGTCTTTCTGCTCAGATATCTATCTTTCAGTTTCATCTGGAATGCCTTTATTTTGTCACAGGAATGGATGATGAGAATATCCTTCCCTTGAAGTGATCCACATAAGTTGCGAAGGTGCCCTTTCACATCAGTTAAAAAGGCTAAACCACAAATCCATCTATCATCCGACAGTTCAGGAGCACTTTCTCTCTTTATTTCCACGAATAACGATATTTCTTGGCGTAGTTTAAGAACATAAGCATGACTGAGCCAGCGAACCTCACAGGGAGATAAATATCCATATTCACAGACGACATCGCCCAGAAACGCTTTGAAAAAGCGATGAATAAATCCTTTTGCTCCAACAAATGTTCAAGTGTGTGAATTCCTAATAGACCAAGCTGTTTAGTTCTCCGTCCCTAGAATTACACACTACTTAAAGTAACTTATGCTAAGAACAACACATACACACCCATGGCCGAGGGAGGACTCTAACCTCCGGCGAGAGGGGCCGCGCAGTCCGTGACACGGCGCCTTAAACCACGTGGCCACTCCGCGCTGCTCGCTCCAACAGAGTTAGCAGTTTTTACAACCAAGCTCATTACATTCTTCAGTTTTACGCTTTTGGGTCACAAATGTTGTTCACGAATCAGGCAATGTGCATGGGTAACCAGGAGATCATGATCCTCCATTTTTCTCTGCACGCCCCTTACTAAGCCACTGATTTCGCTATCGTAGCTGGAGCACTGTCCGTTGCTATGGAAGTAAACAATCCCCACGGTAAACCAAACTCTATAACCGCTCCAGGTGCCTCGAATATGTTGAGACGTGTAATGGAATGAGATATAAGATCTCTTCTCGAACTTAGAGCATTTTATTTACAGTCATAATTAAAATTACCAGCTGTGCAGTGCCTGACAAGTCAAGAGAGTCATCCAAAGACAAAGAAAATGCAACACTATCTTTAATATTCATTTTCAGCTGCGCTACCAGATCTCCAACTAATTCTTCAATTCGCCGCATTACAGTGGCTCGAGAAAGTGTCACGGACTGTAGCTGCGGAACCAGTTTTGGGCACAGTTATCCCGCCACTATTACAGTGCAATTTTCAGTAAATTCACCGTCAGCAAATGGCTTCAAGAGGACACCCATCTGATGAGCTAATTCGCAGCAGCAGCAGCAGCAGCATTTTGCAGCTCATTCTCAAAGAAGAGTCTCTTCCAGGATGATTAAATTTCTGCAAATAACATGAAATATTTTTATGTAATGATAATCAGCTGGACGATCTCTCAAAACTGACATGGTAACTGCTGGAACGAGGCAGTTTCATGGCATTCCTTCCATTACCACACTGTTAGAAACAAAACGTATCATTAAGTGGTAACTTACTTCGCTTGAAAAGCTGGCTTTCAGTTCAAGGATTATTGCCTTTCGTCCGTCGTCGACGTATTGTCATACTCTGCCACGTGATTTACTGCATAATGACATATTGAATTTCTTTGCATGGTTTAATACTTTGTGACATACTAAAAATTTTAGAAGACTATCGAGTTGAGTAAAAAGCTATAGATCCTCCCATGTAGTATTAAAACAAGATGGTGCTCTGGACCTGATGTTAGACTGCTTGTTGCTTCTGCCATGTCTAAATGCGCTGATGGGTGGGACTGTACGCCGACACAGTCCATGCTCTGGCCGCTTCCGTCACGTGTCGCTCTGTCTAGTGCTTCGCGGCTCCGCGTTCCCGCTTATCTGCATGGTCCTGCCGTATACCGTTGATCCCAACCAATTTAGCCATTCATTTTCAGCGACTTCAGATCCCAGTCGGTTTCCGTTTGCAGTATCAGCAAATAAGGCTCAAGATCTGAGAGAGTGTTAGCAGGGGGGGGGGGGGGGGGGGGAGGGGAGAGGAGACGGGCAGAAAGATTGGGAGGGAGTGGACATAGAGAAGGAGGAGATGGTCAGAGAGAGGGGAGAGCAGAAGATGGAAGTAGAGAGTGGGGAGGCGGAGATAAATAGGGTGAGAAGAAGGAATTGATGGACAGAGAGACGGAGGAGCAGGACATTGGGACTTACACTGAAGAACCAAAGAAACTGGTACACTTGTCTAATATCGTGTAGGACTGCCGCAAGCAAGCGAAACCGCTCCAACGGTACGTGGCATGGACTCGACCTATGTCTGAAGTAGTGCTGGATGGAATAGACACCATGAATCCTGCAGGGCTGCCCGTAAATTCGTAAGACTACTAGGGGTTGGAGGTCTCTTACGAGCAGAATTTTTGCAAGGCATCCCAGATATGCTCAATAATGTTTATGTCTGGGGTGTTTGGTGGCCAGCGGGAGTTGTAGCAATTCTGGACGTGTGGGAGTAGCATTGTTCGGCTGGAATTGCCCAAGTCCGTCGGAATGCACAATGGACATGAATGGATGGAGGTGATCAGACAGGATGCTACGTACGTGTAACCTGTCAGAGTCGTATCTAAACATTTCAGGGGTCCCATATCAATCCAGCTGCATCCGCCTCACACCATTACAGAGTCTCCACTAGCTTGAACAGTCCCCTGCTGACATGCAGAGTCCACATTGTGATGAGGTTCGTCTCCATACCCTACACGTCCAACAGCTCGATACAATTTGAAACAAGACTCGTCCGACCACGCAACGCGTTTCGTCGTCAACAGTCCAATTTCGGTGTTGACGGAATCAGTTGAGGAGTAAAGCTTTGTGTCGTGCAGTCATCAAGGGTGCACGAGTGGGCACTCGGCACCGAAAGCCCATATGTTTCGATGAATGGCTCACGTGCTGGCATTTTTTTGATGGCCCAACATTGAAATCTGCAGCAATTTGCGGAAGGGTGTAACCTCCCAACAGAAAAAATATAGGTATATAGCACTGACATTTAGCGTAATCTCCCAACAGTTTATTTTTCCGTAACCCCACAATAATAACGTGACTAATCTTTCAATAACATTGTGGCTCTCTAATATAACCTTTCAATAATTAACTGATTGTGAATCTAAAATAATAAATTTGGACATCAGCAGTGCTGCGTCATGGCCCTGAAAGATCATACTGAATAAATTGAAAAATCTGACCTCAGTGAAGTCGCCGGATAACGCATATATATCTGCTCTTATAAGAATTTTTTTTGGCGCAGCCCTTCGCATTGCTGGCCGATAGATTTGTCATGTACAAAGAGAAATAACTGATTTTTTTAAAATAATCGGGATGACCATGGACTGGACAAATTAGTAAATTCTTTAAATTGAGATTAATTATTGCCAAAAATTAAATTTTATAAGAAAAATTATTATTAAGAGATTTTTTTAAAAATATTTACATGGGACTTGATATTACAATACTACATATGCGAAGGGCTGCTTTTACCTTATACTACAACACTTAGGCACCGCCATCGCTCCCCGCAACCAGCCCAGTCATCTCGATACACCAGACAGCTAGCTACTACTTACTCCCATTGCCACACAGTTCCTATTGGATACAACACTGCTCTCTGGTCTGAGATTCTCTTATAGCTTACATATTTCAGGCAGTGCGTGATCAATCCTTTGAAATTACATTTGCTCGAGTGCACTAGCAGTAAATTCCTTAGTCACGGACCTCTTACAATGGTTAACCTTCTGTCACATTGGACGATTCTCTTCATTTATCATTGCTCTCGTTCTTGCAGGATCATTTTCCTGCAGCAGCGACGTTGGAGATTTGATGTTTTACCAGATTCCTGATATTCAAAGCACACTTGTAAAATTATTGTACAGGAAAATCTCCTCTTCCCCCCTGCCTCGGAGATGCTGTATCCCATTGCTCGTGACTTACTTAAATGTTGATAACCTGCCACTGTAGCAGCAGTAACCGATATAACAGCTGCACCAGACACTAGTTGTCTTATATAGGCTTTGCCGGCGCGATAGCCGCGCGGTCTAGGCGCCTTGTCACATTGCCGTGCGGCTCCCCCCCTCCGGAGGTTCGAGTCCTCCATCGGGCATGGGTGTGTGTGTTGTCCATAATGTAAGTCAGTTTAAGTTAGATCAAATGATGTGTAGGCTTAGCCCGCATCTCGTGGTCGTGCGGTAGCGTTCTCGCTTCCCGTGCCCTGGTTCCCGGGTTCGATTCCCGGCGGGGTCAGGGATTTTCTCTGCCTCGTGATGGCTGGGTATTGTGCGTTGTCCTTAGTTAGGTATAAGTAGTTCTAAGTTCTAGGGGACTGATGACCATAGATGTTAAGTCCCATAGTGCTAAGAGCCGTTTGAACTGTGTAGGCTTAGGGACCGATGACCTCAGCAATTTGGTCCCATAATTTAGGCTTTGCTAATCGCAGAGGCTTCTTCTGCCTGTTAAGATATATCTTTATTTAAATACGCGTGCCTATACCACTTTCTTGGCGCTTCAGTATATATCCAGTTCCCATACATTCTTAGCTATTGGAAAGCATTGCTGGCTTCGCTAGTGTACAGTATTTTCTTGTATGTTCGCTAGTGCTCAGTATGTATAAGTACCAATGGAAGACCTACAACGAAGTGCTCGATTCAAAAACGTTGAAGAAGCAATGACGGAAAAAGCTTCAAATGTGGATTATAATTCAGGGTGAAAAGATATTAATGATAAGATTCGCTGTTGACATTACTGTTCTCAATGAAAGTGAAGAAGAATTACAAGACCTCTTGATTTGAATGAAGGTATGGACTGAGAAGAAGTCGAAGAATGAGGAAGGTAATTAAAGGTGGAGAAATTATACTAGCTACAAACTTAAGGTCAAAAGTGGGAACCACAAAGTAAACGAAGTGAAGGAATGTCGTTATCGTGGAAACAAAATAACACGTGACTTATGGTTGTTGTCGGTTTGGTTGATTTGGGGGAGGGGACCCAAACAGTGAAGTCAACGTTGCATAATGTTGGATATACTGGTTGAGTAAGTAATTCATTTCTCTACTTTCAGCTTCCAGCTATCAAAGATCACATACTAGGAGTTTGATTTCTTGATGACGTGTTGAATACATGACTGCTTGCAATTGCTGAGTTGGCGTAAGTGTAAAGTATGAGTTTTATTTTGATCCGTTTTATTGGTAGTTATAGAACAATGCCTGTACGTGAATGCAGGGGGGTCTTTCCTCTACACCTATTAAAATATTAATTTCCAACCATCTTTCAATAGAGTGCTTTCTTTTGCATAACTGATGCCACTATGTTGTTAAGCATTCGGAAAATTTCGGGCCTTGAAGTCAACTTAAAAATATCTCGTATGACTATGCAACGAACGTTTCTTAATCCAAATGAATGATGCATTTCTGAAATGAACGGCAATAATTTATCCATGAACACAAGATTTATGGTGCTAAAACATTTTGTGACGAAACGTCTGAGTCACGGGGAAATTTGTTTTATGGGTAATGAGTATAACAAACATGCACGGGTTTCCGATGTTGCTTCTGTAACCGCCCAGTTAAATCGTTGGAAGCTTAGCAGGCGGGTGCCATTATTTTTAAATGAGAGTTTCTAAGGTGGTCGCGTAATAAGTATTTCGCATGAAGCGCCGTTGCGACACAATTGTGGAATCTAAGCCACTGGGTTATTACAAGTAACGTTATTATAGAATACGCCCGACTGATTCCACAAAATAATAGGGCACGTACATTCGCGAGTGAATGATTCAAAATAAGAATTAATACCGTAAAGGAAATGGGTCATAAAATAGTTCCGTCAGTACACGCTCAATTGTATGAGAACGTACGATCGGGATAGAGGCATGTAAGTTCTATCATTCCCCGTCGCCTAGATAAAAGGAATTGTGATTAAATTGTATTTATTCATCTAAGAAGGAAAAATTATCGGACTTCCAAATTAAATAAAAAGAAAGACTTCAGGTTCCGAATGTAGCTGCAAATACATCGAAATTGACTTTGGGGGCCACGAAGGGAAAGAGATGAACACGTTCACGTACGTCTATTGTTGAACAGCGCCGTCGTGAATATCGTTGCCTATATCTAAATTCTCCATATAAAATTAAAATAATAATAATCTCACAGAGTTACAGGAGCTGGGATCCGTGGTATCGTAAATCAAAAAATCATATTGATCGTGAATTGTTTTCATTGTATAACACAATTTCACATTAAAATTACACAACACGTCTTATCACCAGGACAGGAGAACAACGAAAGGTAACTAATATTAAAACTAATAAACGAGAACGTAAATCTTCTTTTGTCCATCAGTGTTAAATACTTTTCACATTAGTCTTTGGTATGAGAGCCGAATAACTGTCTATTTATAAATGAGAAAAATTTATTAAATTCATTTTCATAGAGTGGTGTCATTTTCATTTGTCGGATGAAACCGTTGACGTCACAGGGATTTGATAAGCAGACCGAAGGATAATGGCGAAGATCCGAAATGCAATGGTAATACACATTACACGTTCTCACTGTTTCCTTAAAACAAAATATTTTTCAATTTAAGCTGCATTGATAACAGCGCAGTTAAGAGAAAACACTAACATATCTACTGAATTAGCGATATGTTTTTTTATCGCAGCTGTGAGCCCAGTTTTTATCTTCTTTCGAATTTTCCTGCTACTAATTCTGAAATTCCCATTTGTTTCCTGCTTGGCCCCATTCCCTCCCTGACGAGGCTAATATGTTGCCATTTTTTACAGTATTTATTTGAGTTGTAGTTTCAGCACGTTCCCTCGCCAGTGACACAAATGCCCTTGGTAAATAATGTCTGGCTGTAAATAAAGAGCATTTTCAAATTATTTTTAATGAGAACTCCGTAATGGGATTAATGAAGCGAGAAACAAACTACCCGTTTAGCAGTTCGTTAATGCACTTGTAATCCAATAGGTATACATATTTTTTGCGTGATTAAATCAGTGGCGTTTTGCTTACCGAGCACACATCGTTATTCTCCGAGTGTCAACAACAGACCGGGGCAATAATTCCACAGCGAACGGAACAACGTGCGCGATAATAGCACAGCCGGATTTCAGATTCTGGGATACTGCATTGTGTACTCTGAGGGAGCGAAGGAAGGCGACCTGCGACGAGCGATAAACGTTGTCGGGGAAATTGAATGTTCATTTTGGTGAACTCCGATGGAATTCCTGGGTTTTGATTGAATGAGATGCTGATTTCTGAACTACAAGAATACACAAGTGTAATGGTGTGATCCTCTATTTATGTAAGAAGACATCGATTCCTGAAGAGCACAAGGCGAGTGTTGTTATTCAACAAAGCAAATCATAGACCAGATTGCAACGAGACACGTGTCTAGAGCAGGTGTGGAGGAAACGATGCCATAAGAAATACTCGCATTAGATTCGTATCAAGCGCGTCATTCGGATACATCTGAACCGTTGAATTTACTATGGACGTACTTACTAAATATTTAATACAGTAAGCCATAATAGAAATGATCGTCAGGCGTGGAGTGGAACAATCTCTTAAAATCATCAGCCCAAAAAAGACGAAGTCAGAGCATAATATTTCCACTTCCATTTTCGATCTGAAGCACATTCTTCTCCATTCAGATCAGCATAGTGATCGTTCCCGCCTTTCGAAACGGTCCGTCTCTGCCTCCCTAGAAAGGTGGTCAAATTAGCCCAACAGGAGGATTTGTTTCCCCTACCAAACTTTCTATCTTCGCATAATTAATTACTACGAGCTTCGTGATTAATGTACTTGTGCTAACTTCCGAGTTTACGCATGTGAGAACAATGTATCTTTCTTCCGTCGTGTTTTCCATTTAATTAATCATGGCATTACATTAATATGCCTAGTCCCCAAAGACACGCGACTGAGGTCAATGGCATCTTCCATTTCCGACCGTTCAAATGGTTCAAATGGCTCTGAGCACTATGGGACTCAACGTCTGAGGTCATCAGTCCCTTAGAACTTAGAACTACTTACACCTAACTAACCTAAGGACATCACACACATCCATGCCCGAGGCAGGATTCGAACCTGCGACGTAGCAGTCACGCGGTTCCGGACTGAAGTGCCTAGAGCCGCACTGCCACAGCGGCCGGCTTTCCGACCGTGGTTGACGTTGTTTGATGTAGGTAGGCTACGGTACTGTTTCAAATATGAAAGCCATCGCATCGGTATTTTTAATGTACATTATTTCATTCTGTTCATTCGTGAACGTAGAACCAGGTACAGTTCCGTTCCTCTGGGAAGTAGTGATCGCTGTTACCTTGCAGTGGAAGCACAGAAAGTGATTGCCTTCACAGGCAGCCGCGATGTCTATTTGTTAAATTGAATGTGTATTGCTCTTGCCCCCTTTCATAATTTGACATTTCATGGATTCGGAATATCGTACGATTTGTTACCTGTGTTGCCAAGTTGAGGCTGTACCGACTATTGGGAAGAGGATGTAATGGAGCGGCTTTATTTCTTTTCATTAAAATTATTTCCTTGTTTTATCAAGAAAGTCTCTAAACTCGGAACTATAGCAACCAGATTTATACACTGATCAGCCAGAATATTACGATCACCTACTTCATAGCCAGTTTACGGATAACAGCGACCACGTGCCGTCGGATGTAACCAGTGAGGCCTTGGTAGGTCGCTAGAGGGAGTTGGCACCACATCTGCACACACAAGTCATCTAATTCCCATAAATTCCGGGGAGGAGGGCGATGAACTCTGACGCCGCGTTCAATCACAGCCCAGATGTCTTCGATAAGGTTCAGATCTTGCAAGTTGGGGGGCCAGCACATCAACTGCAACTCGCCACTGTGTTCCTCGGACCACTCCATCACATTCCTGGAATTGTGACGTGATACATTCTCTTGTTGAAAAATGCCACTGCCGTTGGGAAACATGATGGTCATGAAGGGGCGTATGTGGTCTGCAAACTCCATTGGACCAATGGATGCCCACCCAATGTTCCCTTGAGCATAATGGAGCCGTGGCTAGCTTGTCTCGATCCCGCTACACTGGTGTCAAGGAGCTGTTCACCTGTAAGACGATGGATTCACGTCCTTCAGTCGGCATGATGAAGAAGGTATCGGGATTTATAAGACCATGCAACGCTGTGCCACTGCCCCAACGTCTGGTGCCATGTTCAAGTGCCCATTTCACTCCGAGTTCTCGGTGTCGTGGTGTTAACATTGGCACATGCAAGGATCTTCTGCTGCGGAGGCCCATCGTTAGGAATGTTGGGTGGACTGTGCGTTCAGACACACTTGTACTCTGCCCAGCATTAATGTGAGATGTTAGATCCACCACAGTTATTCCCCTGCCCTGTTTTACCACTCCTCTGAGCCTACGACGTCCAACGTCTGTAATGGGGAGTGGCCGCCCAACCCCAACACGTATGCACGTGGTTTTACCTTGGTTCGCCACGTGTTGAAGGCACCCGCTGCAGCACTCCTCGAACACCTGACAGGTCGTACAGTTTCATGCCCGGGCCGAGCCTCCGGGCCATCACAATCTGTCGTCGGTCAAACTTGGATAGATCTTGCCCTTCCACATTCTACAAACGGACGGCACATTCACTGGTACTACATGCAGGTGAAGCTGCTATCGCCTGTACGGGTTTATATCGGCAGTAAATCGGTGGTCATATCCTCGCTGATCAGTATATATACAGGGTGAGTCAAGTGGAAGGGTACGTGCTTTGACGAGTGATTACTTACTCTGAACAAAAAACTTGAGGTGGACGTATGTCCCATTCCGAATGGTTGCCGAGATAGAACACTTTTAATGTACATTTCTGTCGTTTTCTGTTTTATAAACTGTCATTGTTTACAACGTACCACAGAAATATAGGGGAAGTTGTGACGAAAATTTTGATACAGGACGTTTGTGGTATATAAAGTCGGAAAACTATCTCAAACTGGCCTACAAAAAAGGCGTCGAACGAGATTTTCAATGTTCTGGCGATCTCTCAGCTCAAACTGTTAGTCCAAGACCAACTTTTAATAAGACCTTTTTTTGTAGCAAATTTTATTCAAGCTATGTTATTACAGTATTACATACCCTGATGAAAGCTACTTAAAACAATGACAGAAATGTCGGTTGATCATTTTGGGTTATGACTTTCTCTACAGCCCGAAGAATTTCGTAGAAATAAAGATTTGGATTGCGTGACATTCGAGTAACCTCAGACAGTTAATGTAGTTCCTGTTGTTACTCGTAACTTGTAAAATATCCCGCAGCCGGCCATAAATTTCATGTATTTAAAAGCAATAAATCGGAGTCTTTAGCTTTATGTCCGTATTTTAAAATGCATTTTTTTGAAATGCTACGCATGTCTTTCCAGCGCCAAGCTTTTTCCGTCAAACATATGATTCTGGTGACTCATGTTAAGTTCAAACCAAACAGTACTGAGGTGAGTTTCGATTTTACTGTCCTGATTAGGAGAATCAAAAGTATGTGGAACTAAAGAAAACTCGAAAGACAAATGCGAAATATTTAAAAACATAATCGGTGATATGTGGTATCCACCAACGTGCTGATGCGTTGTTGTGAGGTATAAAGTCAAAAAAGATAGTGAACAATGTTTAGGTGTTTGGCACTTTTACGTACTAAGGTTTATATGACCACTTACAAAAAAAAATGGAACTTCGCAAATAAGTGTTGTGAATGGCAGAATGACAGTTGATGATTGAGTAGAGCATTTTATTTTTCATATGGTGTGTCACTCGCAGCCTATATTAGAAGGCTCCGATTTCATTGAACGATAAGCTTACGCAAGACATGGCATTGCAGTTCTGCGACATCCGAATTAATCTCGACACTAAACGTGTAATTCTGTATCCATTGTAGTCTGGTAAACCGAATCGAGGGATACTAATTCACCAACGCGTCTGGACATTTTGTGAATACACCAAATGGAATGAGTGGTCGGTTGGAGTTCTAAAAGTTGGTATTCCACTGCTTTTCGGGGCGTCTCCTGTCAAGTCTTCGCTGGTCGTCAGGGCTCAATTCGAAGCGGGACTCATCACTGAAGACAGTTCTATGCCTGTCAATAGGCTCTAGGCCGAAGGCGTGTCTGGAGATTCCCCGGACAACAGTGGGATATCAACCTGACTGTTGCCCGCCATACGGCCCGACAACCAGGGTTGATGGTCTCAGGATCCATTTCGTTCAATAGCAGTATCTGTTTGGTTGTCATCCGCAGCATCCTTACAACACAGCGGTTTGTCGACTATATTCTGCGCACAGGTTGTTGCCCTTCATGACAAGCCATCCCGGGCTTATATTTCAGCAAGATAATGCCCGACACACAAGGCACGAGTTTCTACTGCTTATCTTCGTGCTTGCCAGGCCCTGCCTTGGCCAGCGAGATCTCCTGATCTCTCCCCAGGTGAGAATGTTTGGTGCATCATGGGCAGGGTCCTCCAACCAGCTCGGGATAGTGACGATCTAGTGCGCCAACTGGACAGAATTTAATACGCTATCCTTCAAGAGGATATTCAAGTGTTTCAATCAATGCCAAGCCGAATAACTTCTTGGATAAGTGACAGAGCTAGATCAATGCTTTATTAACTTGCTCGATTTGTGAAGGTGTTCGTCTTGAATAGCTGGGCGCTGTGGCCAAGTGGCTCTAGGCGCTTTAGTCCGGAACCGCGCTGCTGCTACGGTCGCAGGTTCGAATCCTGCCTCGTGCATGGATGTGTGTGATGTCCTTAGGTTAGGTAGGTTTAAGTAGTTCTAAGTCTAGAGGACTGATGATCTCATATGTTAATTCCCATGGTGCTTATTGCCATTTGAACCTCTTGAATAAATCATCCAGCTTTTCTGGAAACATCCCCTAGGCTGTGGCTAAGCCATGTCTCCGCAATATCCTTTCTTTCAGGAGTGCTAGTTCTGCAAGTTTCGCAGGAGAGCTTCTGTAAAGTTTGGAGGGAAGGAGACGGATACTGGCAGAAGTAAAGCTGTGAGTACCGGGCGTGAGTCGTGCTTCGGTAGCTCAGATGGTGGAGCACTTGCCCGCGAAAGGCAAAGGTCCCGAGTTCGAGTCTCGGTTGGGCACACAGTTTTAATCTGACAGGAAGTTTCATATCAGCGCACAGTCCGCTGCAGAGTGAAAATCTCATTCTGGATTTTCTGGAAATGTAATGATTTGTTCGATTCAGATAATTCCTTCGTGGTGCTTTATTCTTTGTCTTCGAACGTGTAAAAAGGTGAAAGAAAGGATATGAAAACTGCAGCATCCTTAACATCGGATTGCTGCTGAATTCTTCATTGTTAGTTTCAACGTCATTAATTTCATTGTCATGGACGAACTTCTGTCCACAAATCAGGGAGGCTTATAATACACAGCTCATGCAAAACTCATCTTGTTCTCACACGATAACTTGTGAACCATGAACGATGGGCAGCACACAACTTCCATACTCCTAGTCTGCCAGAAAGCGACTGATACATGGTACGAATGCAAAACGTTAAAACAGTTCCTAGCATACGGCTGAGGTTACCAGATAGGTGAGTGGCTCGTCTTTTGTAATGGAAACGAGCATGTTATCCTCGACCGCGAGTGTTCATCAGTGACGAAGGTGTCGTCATGAGTGGCCCTTGTTCAAATGGCTCTGAGCACTATGCGACTTAGCTTTTGAGGTCATCAGTCGCCTAGAACTTAGAACTAATTAAACCTAACTAACCCAAGGACATACACGCATCCATGCCCGAGGCAGGATTCGAACCTGTGACCGTAGCGAGTGGCCCTTGTTCATAATGTCTACAAACGTAAATAATCTGACAGACAGGGTGGACAATAATCTGCGGCCGTTTGCTGATGACGCTGAGGTGTACGGGAAGGTGTCATCGTTAGGAGACTGTAGGAGGATGATGACTTAGTCAAAATTTCTAGTTGGTATGCTGAATGGCAGGTTGCTCTAAAAGTAGAAAAATGTAAGGTAGTGCAGACGAGTAGGAAAAACAGTGCTATGATGATCGAATAGTAGTGTGTTGCTTGACATAGTCACGCCGATTAAATGTCCAGAAGTCACATTACAAATTTTGAAATTAAACGAGCACGTACGGTCGATAGTAGGGAAGGCAGATGTTCACCGTCGGTTTATTTGGATTATTTTAGTAAAGTGTAGCTCACCTATAACGGAGACCGCGAATAGAACACTGCATTATTGAGTACTGCGCGAGTGTTGAGGATCCACGCCAGGTTGGGTTAAAGGAGGACATCGAAGCAACTCAGAGGCGAGCCGCTAGATTTGTTACTGACGGGTTCGATCTATAGACAAGTATTACGGCAATGCTTCGTGAACTCAAATAAGACTCTCTGGAGGGAAGACGATGCTCTTTCGCGGAACGCTAATCAGTCAATTTTGAGGTGCGGCAGGTGAAGTTGACTGCGGAACGATTCTACTGCCAACGTATGTTTCGTGTAAGCACTACAAGACTAAGATAACTCAAATTAGCACCCATACGTAGGCATATATAGTCGTTTTTCCCCGGTTCTCTTTGCAAATGGAACAAGAACGAAAGTGGCTAATTGTGGTACAAGGTACCCACCACCATGCACCACACGGTGGCTGCCCGATTATGTATATAGATGCAGATGTAGAATAAATTATAGTGTTTTAATGGTGAATTTACATTTTGTGGTCATTACCGGTGAGTGTGCTTAGGCAATACCTTAACCGACATGTTCATGGACGAAGTAGAGGGATTTAGTTTTATTTCTATGTGATGATATATTTGTCTAATCTGGAGCTGTTACCGCAGACACAGAACAATAATTAGAGGTGAGCCGTGAAAGAGAGGACTATCTCAGTTTTTGAGCTTTTTGACACAAGAGAAAAATTATTTATAACGAAATACTGACCCAAACACAAATACGAACCCTGCTACGTTTCTGCGTAGCTTGGTAAGCTTTTCTACACATATATGGGGTGGAAAAAAATATAGAAACACCAAAACCACAATATACACGCATAAAAAAAAATGCATCACCTCGGTTCCGAGAGTTCCAGAACGTGTACAGAAAATTGGAATAGAGATAAACATAAACATCGTTTCTGCCCTTTTTATTGTTCATGAAAACCACACATTGCATGTTGTACCACCATACATGGAGACCTCCAGAGGTGGTGGTACAGATCGCTGTACACACCGATATCTCTAATACCCAGTAGCACGTCCTTGTATATTGATACACACCTGTATTTGTCGTCGCAAACTATCCACAAGTTCATCAAGGCACTCTTGGCCCAGAATGTCCCACTCCTCAACGGAGATTCAGTGTAGATCCCTCAGAGTGGTTGGTGGATCACGTCGTCCATAAACAGCCATTTTCAGTCTATCCCAGGCAGGTTCGATAGGGTTCATGTTTGGAGAACAAGCTGGCCACTCTAAACGAACGATATTATCCTGAAGAAAGTCATTGACAAGATGTGCACGATGGGGGCCCGAATTGTTGCGATGAAGAGGAATGCCTCGCCAGTATGCTGCCGATATGTTTGCACTACCTGTCGGAGGATGGCGTCCGCCTAATTTACAGCCGTTACGGCGCCTTCCATGACCACCAACAGCGGCGTGCGTCGGCCCCACATAATGCCACCCCAAAACTGCAGGGAACCTCCACCTTGCTGCACCCTCTGAACAGTGTGTCTAAGGCGTTCAGCCTGACCGAGTTGCCTCCAAACATGTGTACGACGATTGTCTGGTTGAAAGGATATGCGACACTCATCGGTGAAGAGAACGTGATGCCAATCCTGAGCGGTCCTTTCGCCACGTTGTTGTACCCATCTGTACCGCGCTGCATGATGTCGTGATAGCAAAGATGGATCTCGCCAAGGACGTGGGCAGTGAAGTTGGGCATCATGCAACCTATTGCGCACAGTTTTAGTCATAACACGACTACCTGTGACTGCACAAAAAGCATTATTCAAGATGGTGACGTTGCTGTCAGGATTCCTCGGAGTCATAATCCGTAGGTAGCGATAACCCACTGCACCAGTTGCCCTTGGGCGGCCTGAGCGAGGCATGTCATCGACAGTTCCTGTGTCTCTGTATCTTTTGCATGTCCAGACAACATCGCTTTGGTTCACTCCGAGACGCCTGGACATTTAACTTGCTGGGAGCCCTTCCTGGCACAAAGTAACAATGCGGACGCCATCGAACTGCGGTACTGACCAAAAGTGGTTCAAATGGCTCTAAGCACCATGGGACTTAACATCTGTGGTCATCTGTCCCCTACACGTAGAACTACTGAACTACTTAAACCTAATTAACCTAAGGACATTACACACATCGATGCCCGAGGCAGGATTCTAACCTATGACTGTTGCAGCCACGTGGTTCCGGACTGAAGCGCCTACAACCACTGGACCACTTAGGCCGGCCGATATTGACCGTGTAGGCATGGTTGAACTACAGACAACACGAGCCGTGTACTCCTTCCTGGTGGAATGACTGGAACTGGTCGGCTGTCGAGCCACCTCCGTGTAATAGGCGCTGCTGATGCATGGTTGTTTACGTCCTTGGACGCATTTAGTGACATCTCTGAACAGTCAAAGGGACTGCCTCTGTGATACAATATCCACAGTCAGCCTCTCTTCAGGAGTTCTGGGAGCTGGGGTGATGCAAAACTTTTGTTTGAAGTGTGTATTATGCTGTCTTGTACGGTGTAGGGAAACCGTTGGCAGTTGTCTCGGAACGGGTAATATAGAACAAGATTGGTTCTTCCTGCAAAATAGTGGCAAGTTTCGATAACGATAGTGAAGCTGGATAACAATCACGCACCTAGTCTTTCCAAAGTAGATCACGAAGTCTCAGTAATATTGAGGTCTGGTGACTGTGGCGGGCAGGGGAGATGTGACAGTTCATCCCCGTGGTTACCAGTGCAGCACCTGTATGACGCGAGTTTTGTCGACTTGGGCCCTGTCGTACTGGAGCACGGCATCACCACTCGGTAACTAAAACTGCACCTCGAGTTGGAATTAATTAACCAAAATGAACAAGTATTCCTTGGAAGTAATGCGACGCTGTGGAGTAATCATGGTGCCCATGCAATATCACAATATGGCTGCAAAATCATCACCAACACCCGCAATGTTTCACTCTTGGGACGTAAAGGCGGCCATAAGCTGGAAACAATGTGAGATAAAACTCAGCCGACCAAATAATACTCTCCCATTGTTCCATAGTTCAACATACATGCTCCAGCATGGCGATCCTGTTGCCAGCATTTACGTGTTGTTTTGGAACTGCAGCTCCCGCTGCCTCTTCGCTGCTTATGAAGTTCCATTAGTATTGTTTTCATGGTAACAGGGTTAACGATCGACACATTTACTTCTGCGATGATTTCTGCAGCAGTCGCTTCTTATTTTTCGTCCAGTTCTCCTTAATGTGACCGTCCGATATCATCACTCAACACACACTTTCGTCCTTGTTGCGACTTAGAGGATAATGGTTTCTTGTTGTCCCAGTATGCGGTACAAACCCTCGATACGGCGCCTCTTGAAACACCAACCGCTTTGGCTACTGAAGCACCCACCATACGAAAACTAACAATTTGCCCACGTTCGAATTCAATTAGTTCCAGCGTAATGCTCTCACTACTATATGGGTCACTGTTCTCACTACGAGTGACATTTGCAACGTATTGAGGACACTGTGTAAGTACTTTCCGCGGTGAACACAGCGGCGCCACGTGGAGTCTCCGATAGCACCGTCATTTATGTTGAAGCATGCATTTCTCGTGGTGCTTCTTGTTTTGTCCAAACTCTGTGTGTCGTAATGTTACAGTAAGCAATTCATGATGGTACGTCATCTGTCACTAAATAAAGTAGTCTTAAGTAAACCAACTGTTTCTTATTCAGTATACAAAGACAAAATCTGAACTTTTGAAGTAGATGTACACTGGAGACACTGCCTTGAAACGTAAGTGATGTTGCACACATTTTCATTGTTCAAACACGAAATGTGGGTCCACAAGTGACTGCGCCTACAGAGATATTGAAAACAAAAATATAAACAGTCGTAAGCTATTAAGGAACAACTTTCCAGATCTACTGTTATGGCACAGAGTAATACGAGTTCCAAGTTATAAAATTTCGAAAGCTTCTAGTCTCTTCTTGTCTAAACTATTTATCGACCACGTTTCACTTCCATGCACGGCTACACTCCATACAAATATTCTTAGAAACGACTTCCTGACACTTAAATCTATACTCGATGTTAACAAAAGTCTCTTCTTCGGAAACGCTTTCCTTGCCATTGCCAGTCTACATTTTATATCCTGTCTACTTCGGCCAGCATCAGCTATTTTGCTCCTCACATAGCAAAACTCATTTACTACTTTAAGCGTCTCATTTCCTAAGCTAATTCCCTCAGTATCACCCGATTTAAATCGACTACATTCCATTATCCTCATTTTGCTTTTGTTGATGTTCATGTTATATCCTCCTTTCAAGAATTGCCATGTCATCGGCGAACTTCAAAGATTTTATTTCTTCTCCATGGATTTTAATTACTACTCCGAATTTTTATTTTGTTTCCTTTATTGCTTGCTCAATACACAAATTGAATAACATCGGGGATAGCGTACAGCCACGTCTCACTTCCTTCCCAACCACTACCTCTCATGCCCCTCGACTCTTGTAACCACCATCTGATTTCTGTACAAATTGTAAATAGCCTTTCGCTCCCTGTATTCAGAATTTGAAAGAGAGTATTCCAGTCAACATTGTCAAAAGCTTTCTCTAAGTCTACAAATGCTAGAAACGTAGGTTTGCCTTTCTTTAATCTATTTTCTAAGATAAATCGTAGGGTCAGTATTGCCTCACGTGTTCCAACATTTCTACGGAATCCAAACTGATCTTCCCCGAGGTCGGCTTCTACCAGTTTTTCCATTCGTCAGTAAGTAATTCTCGTTAGTATTTTGCAACCATGGCTTATTAAACTGATAGTTCGGTAATTTTTACATCTGTCAACACCTGCTTTCTTTGGGATTGGGATTATTATATTTCTTTTGAAGTCTGAGGGTATTTCGTCTGTATCATACATCTTGCTCACCAGATAATGGAATTTTGTCTACTGCCGGGGCCTTGTTTCGACTTAGGTCTTTCAGAGCTCTGTCTAACTATTCAAGCAGTACCTTATCTCCCACTCCATCTTCTTCTACATCTTCTACCATTTTGATAATATTGTCCTCAAGAACATCGCCCTTGTATCCTCTACATACTCCTTCCACATTTCTGCTTTCCCTTCTTTGCTTAGCACTGGGTTTGCATCTGAGCTGTTAATATTCATGCAAGTGGTTGTCTTTTCTCCAAAGTTCTCTTTAATTTTCCTGTAGGCAGTATCTATCTTACCCCTAGTGATATACGCCTATCCAGCCTTACATTTGTCCTCTAGCCATCCCTGCTTAGCCATTGTGCTCTTCCTGTTGATCTCATGCTTGAGTCGTTTGTACTCCTTTTTGCCCGCTTCATTTACTCCATTTTTGTATTTTCTCCTTTCATCAATTAAATTCAATATCTCTTCTGTTGCCCAAGGATTTCTATTAGCCATCGTCTTTTTACCTATTTGATCCTCCACTGCCTTCACTATTTCATCTCTCAAAGCTACCCATTCTTAGACGGCTAGGGTGACCGAGTGGTTCTAGGCGCTACAGTCTGGAACCGCGCGACCGCTACGGTCGCAGGTTCGAATCCTACCTCGGGCATGGATGTGTGTGATGTCGTTAGGTTAGTTAGGTTTAAGTAGTTCTAACGGAGAGCAACACGGGATCGTTTACGAGCGCGAGGGCGTTATGGAATGTCAGTCGCTACACATGGCATGTTATGTGTCGCGGAGAAGGCTACTGTGGAATTTCAGGGAGCGCACATTCGACGAATAGTTGGAAGACATATCACTCCTTCCCAATTATATCTCGCGAAATGACCACGACAGTAGTCACAACGTAAGGTGGCTTGCAGAATATGGATGCAGATATAGATAGGATAATGCGAGAAGAATGCTCAACTTCTTCTCCGATGTTGAGTAGTTTACTGCTTTTTTATTTTTTTGCGTTTTAGGCACATTATTGCAAATAATTTTAACTTTTGTATATGTTTTATAAAGACCACATTCGTATTCGGCATGTTGTATTTTTTTATATTAATAGTATGTGAAGCTGAGCTCTGAAATATCAGCCATCCATGGCAGTTCGATGAGACCCACAAAAATTCTCGAGAGTAAATATTTTGAAAATCAAGACTCGTTCATAGGATTTCTTGAAGCAATAATTTACCAACAGCAGTAAGTATTGTAGAAATTTACTTTATGAACTTCTTATGTGCTACCAGTTACAGTTTTACATTGATACCATCTTCGGGCCCCACGCGTCATCATTGTAATGCCGAAACTGGTAGCACATAAGAAGTTCATAAAATACATACATACGGCTGTTGGTAAATTATTGCATCACGAAATATATGCCAGCCGTTGTCCCACACTCCATAATGGATCAACAAAGACGTTCATAGGATTGTAAACCTGGAAAAAGCGTCCGGCAATGTCGAATGGTGCAAGCCGTTCTTCAGTCTGGAACCGCGCGACCGTTACGGTCGCAGGTTGAATCTTCCCTCGGGCATGGATGTGTGTGATGTCCTTAGGTTAGTTAGATTTAAGTAGTTCTAAGTTCTAGGGAAGTGATGACCTCAGATGTTAAGTCCTATAGTGCTCAGAGCCATTTGAATCATTTTTTTTTGCAAGCCGTTCGAATTTCTGAGAAATGTAGGGGTAAGTTGTAGAGAACGACGGGTAATATACGATATGTAAAAGAACCAAGAGAGAACTATAAGAACGGAGGACCAAGAAAAAGTGCTCGGTTAAAAAAGGGTGTAAGACGGAGTTGTAGTCTTGCATCCCTACTGCTCACTCTAGACATCGTACAAGCAATGATAGAAGTAAATGAAAGGTTCAAGACTGGAATTAAAATTCAATGTAAAAAGATAAGAGTGATGAGATCTGCAGATGACATTGGTTTCTCGAGTGAAAGAGAAGAGGCATTACAGGATTTATTGAATGGAATGAACAGTGTAATGAATACAGAATGTTGGTTAAGAGTAAATCGAAGGGAGACAAAAGTAGTGAGAAGCAGCAGAAATGAAAAGAGCAAGAAACTTAACATTAATGATCAGGAGGTAAATGAAGTTAAGGAACTCTGCTACCTACTTAGAAAAATAGGCCATGACGGACGAAGTAAGAAAGACAACAAAACGCAAACTAACAATGGCGAAAAGAAATCTAATAGTATCAAACATAGGCTTTAATATGAGGAAGAAATATCTGAAAATGGACGTGTGGAGGACAGCATTGTATGGTAGTGGAACAAGGACTGTGGAAAACCGGAACAGAAGAAAATTGTAGCATTCGAGATGTGTGTTACAGAAGAATGCTGAAAATTAGGTGGACTGGTAAGGTAAGCAATGAGGAGGTTCAGTGAGGAATCGGTGAGGAGAGGAATATATGGAAAATAGAGATTGAATACCTGCAGCAAATAATTAGAGGACGTAGGTTGTGATATAATTCTCGCTTGCCATGCAGGGTGCTGGGTTTTATTCTTGGCGCAACCAAATTTTTAAACACAGGTTCACGTTATATGAACATTTCCGTCAAGCGTAAAACGTATGTAGACGGAAATAAATGTATATTGTGCAGCTTTTTTTATTATTAGTCTTTTAAAATACCTGTGCAATTTCAAGAATTTGTGTTCGCAGTGAAACTGGAATTTTGGTGTGTGATACATAGTTAGAAAATATGAAGACACGTATTTTTCAGAAAACATCAATTAAGTAGGTGTGTTAATCAGCATGCATTTGGTAATTTCATATTTAAGTGGCTGAACTGAGAAAACGAAAGAAATAATGATCAAGGTGTGACTATGCAGAGATTATCAATCTCAGGTGCTACAAATTTTTTTCATCTGCACCCCCTGTAGAGCATGTAGTTTTACGGGCAGCGTGCGGCGATCATTGACCTGTTGGATAGACACTTCCATGTTGCAAGAACGACAACAGAATTGATCTGACAATATTGTGCACGTACCGAGCGCTGGCTTGCGTCTCGTCCAGAAACACCAAAGGTGACCGAGAGTTGTAGCTTACCGTATTCCAGACCATAAGGCCTGGTGTGGGGTCAGTGTGCGTTGGACAAAGGCACTGTAGGTGATGAGCGCACCAGGTCTACGCCGTACGTGCAAACTACAATCACTTGCATTCAGACAGAATCTGCTTTCATCCCTAAAGACCACGACGTGTCATTCTATCTTCCAAGCGATTCTCTGACAGCACCCGTCCAGCGATGCACTTCGATGCTGTGGCGTCAGTAGAAAACGGGCTAGAGGTATGCGTGCCCGAAGTCACACTACTGATAACCGGTTCGCAACAGTTTATGTTGTCACGTATGGGCAAACAAGCCCTTTTGTTTGTGCTGTGGTAGCTGTACGACATGCCATTGCTTCCCTAACAATACGACGATCCTGGCGGACGTCTGTGCTGTGGTACGTCGAGGCCTCGTCTAAATGTAAGAGAATGTTCACATGACCGTTGATAGCAGCATCGTTGCACAACCGACGCAACACGTTCAACGTGCGCGGCAATTCCCCGAAAGGATCGTTCCGCCACTCGGAGGGGCTGAATTTGACACCTTTCAAACTCGCTCAGTTGGCTGCGGGAAGCACAAGTGCATCTCCATGGCATACTGGCCTACTTGCTTCACACGTTTGCACAACGCTGAGCCTTCAGGCTGTGAGTTTTCCCTATTTAATGGATATACACATTTTGCACTGTGGTAGCTATGCCACTACGGTAACAGTCGGTGGGCGACGCTAGAACCATAATCAGTACATCTACTACCCAAACGTGGCATGTGCGGTCATCGGATCAAAATCGGCGTCGTCTTTCTTGGTGTACCAATGGTTTTCCGTTAGTGTACTATACGCTTCATGGAAATACTGGAACATGTAATCGTAGCTGAACATTTGATTCCACCAAGAATCAAACCAAAGCGCCTCACGTTGCAAGCGAATACTGTTCCACACAGACAAATTACGTGCCGAAAGTAAACTACCTCGCTTAAGCATATTAAAATGGTGGGAAAAGTCAACGGACATTTTCTCAAGAATTTTTGACTTTTGGATATATCTGCTGTAGATGACTGATATTTGAGTTCTGAACTTCATGCACCATAAATATAAAATAATTACAAAAATCCATTTGCCTTGTAGTCTGCTTGTTAATGGTAGGGGACGCGAGCAGCGCCGCAGTTGAGAGGCAACAAGTGTCCACTCCTGCACAGTCATGCAAATGAACCACTCGTTGATACAGATATTGCAGTAGTGGGGCATAGTGGACTGTGGGCAGGTCTTACCCGTGGGAAGGTCGTTTGGAGCAAGTTATGGGGCAACAGAATACGGTGGAATACCGTAAGAGGATCTAGACGTGATGGGAACCCAAAAACTCTAAATGATTTCTTCAATAAAATTCTGATTCTTCATAATCCTAAAGATGTATACTTTATGTATACCACCTTATAATCGTCATGTTTAAGTGCCTTTTTAAAGCAGTTGGGGCGCATGAATGCCTAGCTGTCACACTAAAGAACCTTCCTAGAATAATTCGTTGTATTTTGGCACCGATATTTCCATAGCAACTCGTTTCTGTAATATCCTTGAAGAACATATCGACTGTACTATGATCACAATCGATCTTTCTATCTATACAAGTATATTAGTAGAGTTTACTTATGTCTTTTGCGTGTGTTCTTGTTGCATACCTGCTATTGTGACTGCGTATTTTTATCATTTAGATCGTGAAATGGAGCCGTGAATTTTCAGGTAACCAACATAAGTGAGATGTAGGAAATCGTAAAAATGAAGAAACTGTTACGTCACAGGGAACTGAGGCTTGGCCTAAACTTTCGCCAGGTAACGCTTCAAAAGGCAAGTTGATAGATCTTTTAAAAGTAATGACACCGAATTTTTTACTTGAAAACTCTTAAAATATATTAAATAAAACAGACATTTTTAAATTCTACATCGGTAGTGTTCTTGTCTTCGTATTTGTTTGTCAACATAGTTAGCCACGCGACGAACAAATTTCTTCCAACGAGAGACAGTCCTTGTAGAACGTTTGACTTTGTTGACAATGCCACAACTTCACATCTGGTTGCACTATCGCTATCAAAATCTTCGACGGCGCTTTGGAAGATGAAAATCGTGTGTGGTCTGAGTTTGTCGTGCTGAAGGAGATGGTGCTCCATGAGTGGCCGGACTTTTTTCAGTTATAAACTCGACTACTGCGAACTGTTCCTCACTCACTGACGTAACTGCGTTACCAACTGAAATGTTACATGCTACATTTCGGGACCCTGTAACGGCAGAGGGTTGCTGATTCCGTCTGTGAAGCAGGACAGTCGACCGAGTGATAAGCATGATACATAATACCTCAAACGATATTCAGAAGAGGATGAAAATTTCGGAGCACTGCTTTTCAGCAGACCCTCATACATTTTGTACCTATTTAGCCTATAGGTAAAACCTTGCTTTCCCTTATCAACTCTCAACATATAACACTCGATTTACATGGCCCCACCAGTCCTAATTGCAGCACACAAATACGAATAATTATACGCAACAGAAAACAGCAAGCTACAGTTGCACACATATGTTCATGGAAATAGAAAGCACACTTGTAGATATTTGTTCAAAGAACTGAAGGTTGAGTAAACCAAAAATACTCAATATTTATCTCCTGAATAGGCCCAAATTACCCTGTTAATAATCTGATGGTCGAACATCAAGAATTACGTCCCTATGAGAATTTCAAACTTGTAAAGTGGAACTTTGTTTAAACATTCTCAATCAGCATGCTCTCTTGAAGATTCATTATTAGGTTCCTGTCTGTCTGTCCACTCAAGAACACTCACAACCAGCTGGAAATTACACGAGTATTAATTAGCTGAATTACTTCCATTGAACGAAAATTCTCGAGACTTCCGCAAAGTTTGAAAGCGTTAAAATCATAGGATCAGTGGCTGCAACTTGATTTCCCTGTCCTACACTTAAACCAAACTAGTCATTTTGTGCTCATCTATTTAACTTGTCTCTTAACAATTACGTCTCTGCAAATGATATGTATATTAACAATAAACTAAAAGGAAACATATCACTGCACTGTATTCATGTCTATTAATAATTACTCTGCAGCCTAGAAAAAATCACAACTGCCACTATTTCAAGCTAAAATTACACTGACTGCTACCTTCCTTCTCTTTTGTCCATCATTTTCATTATATTTCTATCGATTCAGGAGTAGTCGCGTATAGTTAACGTTCCCTTTCAAAGGGCATATGGAGATTTATCTCCCCGTCCCATAAAACGCTCCCCCTCGGAGGTTAGAGTCCTCCCTCGGGAATGGGTGTGTGTCGTCCGTAGCGTAAGTTAGTTTAAGTTAGATTAAGTAGTGTGTAAGCTTAGGGACCGGTGACCTAAGCAGTCTAAGTGTTTACTACAAATTTCCAGTTTGCCCATAAAACGGCTGTTATTTATTTTGTTTAACATTTGTTATTAAGATATTCCATTCTGGCACGGAACTGTCTCCGTGTTTGTCGTTTCATTACTAGTTCCAAAAGATCGAACTTCGGGATTACCTGCCCATAATCGACTGTGCTCCTCTACCGTAATATCTTTCACTGCAAATGGCCCCTGTGTGTAACTTACTGTGGCAAATGGTCCCAGAGTGTTGCACCAGCAGGACACCGGTATAGAGAAAAGGGAAGTAATGTAGATTTCATTCAGTGTGTGTCTTTCATGTTTCTCGAGTACTAGTAAGCTTGAAAAATTAAATATCTTTCAAAACGAATAGGAAATAGAGATGTTAATGCATTTCGGAGAATGCAGAGAAGATCTGGGTTGCACGCAGAAAGGTATATCGACAGACGGTGTCCAATAAGAATGACAGTTCAGCGAACGTGCAAAAAATTTATATCTGAAGGATAGCAAAACATTACGCAGAGGGCAAAGAGCAAATCTGCCATGGGCGGAACGAACGTAACATGACTGCGTGCTGAAAAGTAGTGCCTTAGAATTTGTTATGTGAAAACTCTTAAAGCGTTTTGTGTAAAACAAACGTTATTAACATGCACATCTTTATTTTCCATTCCTACATGTTTACAACCGTATGCTGCAAATGGGGTCTGAACTGTAGCGTGTTACATGGCGGAGTGTAACGTAACTATGTCGGTGCGTGAGTTTCGAATTCGAAGAATTCGACCACACATGGAGCACACTCTCCTTCAGCACGACAAAAACAGACCACATCATTGATCATCCTCTATACAGTCCCGATTTTGCCCCATCCGATCTTCACATGCTTGCAAATCGTCGAGCACTTCACTTTGATAGTGATAAAGCAGTGCAAACAGAGATAAAGTTGTGGCTGCGTCAACAAAGTCAGACATTCTGAAACCTGGACGTTAATACTTCTTTGGAAAGTTGGCTAGTGATTCTGCTGTGGTATACACACACAAACACTGAGTCTGAGATATTATTGTGAGTGGTGGTGAACGAACAGTTGTTGAGAATAGTCGGACGCAGCTTGCGGTGGAGAGAAGCCGCGCACCAGATAAGGTCGCAGCCTGACGTCATCCCGATAGGAGCGCCGTAGGAGGCTTTTGCACTAATTGAGTAACTGTTTCTTGCTTGCGCACTGGAGGGATTTTGTCAGATCTGGGTATGCATACATTGAGAGTAATACTAGTATCTTTGTTGTGACTAGGTAGGGGTTATTGATTATAGAGTTCTCTCATTTTTTGGTTCAAATGGCTCTGAGGACTATGGGACTTAACTTCTGAGGTCATCAGCCCCTATAACTTAGAACTACTTGAACCTAACTAACTTAAGGACATCACACACATCCATGCCCGAGGCAGGATTCGAACCTGCGACCGTATCGGCGGCGGTTCCAGACTGTAGCGCCTGGGAGCGCTCTGCCACCCCGGCCGGCTCTCTCTCATTTTTTATACCACTTAAGGTTTGTTGACCTAACCCCTCGTGATCATTCAGTTTCTATATAAAAGTGGCAGTAGCTGTATTAGTAGTTGTGACCATGCATTGTATTTTGCGTGGATCGCAGCACTCCTTTTCAATTAGTTTTGCATGTTCCTGGTTGCAGAATATTCACGAAGTTACAACGGCAAGAAGAGGCAAGTTGTCTGTTGCGTGCAGAAGCATTATTGTATTAAATGTTATTAGATGTTACAGAACATTTTTTGTAATCACAGTCAGATACAAGAGAATTTGATATTTTCATGATTTATAGTAAGTGTAATATTTTTTTTTTTAGTTCTCAATGAGAATACTAATATTGTTAGAGATAGAGCTCTACACGTTTCCTAACGTCTTTCATCAGAACAATAATAATTATAAAATTTGAATTAAACGATTTTCAATTCTACAGGGACGTTATAAACAATTCTGTTTGGGAAAAATGTGTTCGTCGGCAGCGTGACTATGTTGATAAATACACATGTAGACATGAAGAATAAAGACGTAGAATGTTAATACAGTGTGTTTTATTAAAAAAGGTTTATGCGTTTTCACATTAAAAAATCGGAGGCACGCACGTGTTCTGCCAGCTGTTCCTCATAATCCTTGTGTTAGCTCCAGAGAAATAACAATGCCTCTGGAGTACGCCAGACCAGTGTTGTTCGCAGTTTGCGGTTTCATCCGTGTTACGTGTTAATTCACCAGCAGATTAAAAAGCGAGATTGCAGAACAGTCTCTCGGTGCTGTGTAAATGTTTGGTGCAGATTTATTGGAGACTACGTGATTGGTCATTACGTACTTCACTGAAGAAAGATTAATAGGTAAAATAGTAAGCAAAATTTCTCATCGTATTGCTACTGGCTCTTCTGGAGAAAAACGTCGCATTGTTACAGCATGTGCAATGATATCAAAGGAACGTCTTCTGGCTGTCTAGAAGTCTCCGCATTAGCTACTGCCATCGTTTATTGTAGTAGACCGTCGGAACTTCGAACACTTAATTACGTAAAATGGTTTAAAGTAAGGCTTACGAGGAGGCGTTTACGACCGCATTCTTTTATGATTTCCTTTCTGTTACTGTTTATAATGAAGTTTCGCAATTTGTGTGTCCCGACATTAAACACATGACGCGAACTTTTTATTTAAGTGTCTTTAAAACTCAACTCCCTTTTTTACAAATTCATTCAGTTTTTGACTTGCACGTTTCTTTCAAGGCTCTGGCAGAAACAAGAGCAAATTTATTACCGTACTTAACATGTGAATCATCCATAGATGCCACATTCTCTGCCTTCCAGTTGATATGTTGGTCCTACCACATATAGCCATGTGCGATTAGTGTTAGCCTTTAACAAAACTTCTCTCCACTACTCTGCTTTCGTAAGTAGAGACGCTCAGCTGCTTTAGACTTGAGCACCTTATCAACTTATGAAACAGCTCCATATAGTAACACCAGATTTCACATAAGGCATCGATCAGTTTCAAGCTTAAAACAAATAAATCCTAAGTTCTAAATTCCGGCACAGCTAATTGGATTTTGAAGAGTAAAACATTGATGAATTCACATCCTTTAGATCCTTTCGAACTCCGAGCCTAGCAAAAGTAATTACTACAGTTCCTTTTCAATAGGAAAGTTAATATTGATATCTTTGTAATTAATTCAACAATGAAAGAGGCTATATGTCATTTAGTAAAGACTTCTTCACAATTCATTTGGGTGAAAACTACATTATGATTGCTGAAATGGTTCATGAAATAACTGAGGTGAACAGTTTAACTAAATCAAGCAATGTAACTTAAACACATTCACTAAGAGCCGAGTGAGTCAAACCTCCAAAGCAGGGAATCAATGGTTCCTGTCATTACTTGAATAAACACTGCATGCCCCTCACCACCTCAGACAGAGGGTTGTATCGCTGTAATACGGAATGTGGAATTACCTGGAGATGTAACTCAGGCCGACCGTGGACCATAGACCAGCCTCAGTGTGTCACATTCAGACTTCCTTCATGGACCATCACAAGAGGTTTAGCCCAAATTGTCACTCAGAAGCTAAGGTTGTCCATGTTCACTGCGGTGGCATTTATTTTTTTAATTATTAAGAAAACTACGGTTGTATCTGCACGCGAGCATCATTGTAGAGACGGGTGGTGTTCACTAGGTCATGGCAGTTCGATGCGTTTATGGTTTCTGGACAATGGGAAGCGACACAACGACAAAAGCGGTAAATTTGGAGCTCGCAACAGAAGACGCCGAACAGTCGATGCACACGGAGTACCAGTGTCGACCCGCCATTTTGGCCCTGCGGACAATATGACGGTAATCCATTGATGTACTTTCTCTTTGTGGTATTATTGTCCATTTCGGCCCTGCGGATAATATGACGATAATTCAGTGTCGTAGTTCCTCTAAATGATGCAGTATCTGCTTTCAATTTTATATCTGCGCTACTATTACACACACACAAACACACACACACACACACACACACACACACACACACACACACACACACACACGAGCGCGCGCGTAGAAGAGCGGTGTACGCGGCATTTGTTCCTAATCACTTGCACTGCACGCTGCAGGCAATTGCATCACCTGGCCATCACACGTGCGAACATTCGCTGCGTGCGGGGAAACACGTAAGTAACTCCATCACACTCCTAAGCTTCCTCACAATGTAGTGGCATTAGAGAGCCGGGAAGCGTTAGAACGCATTTAGAATTCCTTTTTATCTGTCATTTTACCATGAGTACATTAATAAAGCAGCCGTTTCTAGGTAATCCGTGTATGGACATGTGTGATGCTGTCTACCATTTGGTTCTACTACGTGCTAATGTCTTAGAAGTAAGTAGGTACAGTGTCGAAACGATGGGTCGAAGGTTGGGTCGCCATAGCTAATCGAATGTTGCGTGGGCATTGGAACGCGCATGCGCTTCGACTCCCGGCATGCATTTCTCGTCAATCGACGCAATTTGCATTGGTATTGTCGCAGTGTGCTGTTAACAGTATCAGGTCAAAACGTTTAAAACAATCGAACAGCCCGACAACTGTGAAATACCGACCAGAGAATAAAAGTTTGAAAGAAAGGAATGCGGCAGCAGTGGAAGTTCATCGACAGATATGTGAGGCGTACGTCCTCAAAGCGATGAGTGACAGCAAAGTTCCTGAGAGTTTTTAATGACGGATGGGAAAATGTCCATGATGAAGCGCTATCAGACCAAACGTCAGTGACTTCAGAAGAATTGTCGCGGACAAAAAGATTCGTAAAAACATCTGATTCACAGTTTCAACCTGACCATTGGAATTTCCGAATGTGGGTAAAACAACTTTGTGCAAAATTGTCTATAAATAGTAACAATTCCGCACACAGTGTGCAAGTAGGGCTCCCCGTCAGATAACTGAGAAACAAAAACTGGAAATTATGGTTTATGCTTTTGATTTCTTGTACCGCTATCATAAGGAAGGTGACAAACTCTTAGAGAACAGTGGAAGAAGTGACGAGACGTGGATTTCTCACATGACTCCAGAATCTAATCATCATTCAATGGAGTGGCGTTACAAGACATCATCAGTTAAAGTCAAAACAAAGCAGACAATGTGAGCACGCAATGTTATGGCAACCATGTTTTCGGATAGACATGGAGGCTAGTTAGTCGAGTTTACGCAGAAAGAGACAACAATGAACGTCTCTGCTTACTGCGCTACCCTGACTGAGCTCAGAAGTGTAGTACAGTATTAGCGACGTGGACTTCTGACGTCTGGAGTTTTTCTGCAGCACGGCAATGCAATACATGGAAAAAGCCGGGAGATACGGGAAGCTTACAGTTAAATGAGGCAGAGATTCCGAAATGAAATACTGCATTGTGCAGCATACCCCGGAGCAGATAGGGACTCAGATCACAATTTACTGATTATGGGGAGTAGGCTGCTTTTAAGAGATAAGAAGACTGTAGAGGAAGACCTCCAAAAAGAGGGCTTGGCCCCTTACCCATTGCGGAAAAAATATGTAGTGTTTTTTTATGCGTGGCTCAAATGGCTCTGAGCACTATGGGACTGAACTTCTAAGGTCATCAGTCCCTTAGAACTACTTAAACCTAACTAACCTAAGGACATCATACACATCCATACCCGAGGCAGGATTCGAACCTGCGACCGTAGTGGTCTCGCATCTCAAGACTGTAGCGCCTAGAACCGCTCGGCCACCTCGGGCGGCTTATGCGTGACAGTCACCATATGGTACACCTTACCCTATAGCCGTGTTCTACAAGACATGCTTACAGATGTTCATAGCAACTTTCTGCCATCTTTGAATATGGTCCAGCAGGTGGCATATGTGAACATCTGTCTGGCGTCCAGGACACCCAATCCGGCTACGGCTTTACCAATGCCAAAGACAATAGCATGCAGTTTATAGGAAGAGTTTGATTACTTTGGCAGAACGGGAATGATCATCAAAGTGTGATGCTATATGCTCAGCCTCCCTATCACAGTCTCAGAATGGTGAATATGCGCGTTAGAACAGCTCCTTTATATGTCGGCACGATGACGAAAATATGCTTCATGAGTACCCTTATCGAAGAAGTGGCCGCCGACTCTAACGATCCACTAATATATTTCGCATATTTCACCGACACTGTTTCACCTTAAAGAGTTTTTTGTGGACTTCAGTTATGTCAGTGCTGACCTGTCAAGTGAGCGGCTGCAGAGGGCTCATGACGTCTACTACCTTATGATTATGTCAACGCTGACCTGATGAATGAGTGGCTGTAGAGGGACCGTGGTTTTTATTGCTAAATGATGCGAGGCCATCGGCGAAATGCAACTGAAGGCTTCTGCCCTCGGTTGCCCGGCAAGTGGTCTGGCGTACAGTATTTGGTGGTCACCCACATATGTATCGCCATAGACTCCATTCCATACCTATGGCAGATTCTCTGTTACGTCCCTAGTACCAGACACAGATGCACACTGTCTGGAATGTGCGTCTGCCGTGGAGATGTGAAGGCTGATGCCACTCATGTTGACCCTCATTCAGCTAACGACCCCTACAGCAGTGACTCCGATATCCCTTCTTATTCCAGATATGAGTTTTTACCCACATAGGAAGAAGAGTGCAGTTGTATGTGTCAAGGGTTTGCATATTGTATCGAATCGCGCTGTGGCTCGAGTTGGTGCTGTTGTAGGTTTCCGCCCTCTGTTGGAGGCCAGACCATATCCTTTAGTCGGCATGGTTGCGGTTGTCTGTCTTCTTCTCGTTTTGACTTTCACCACTCGTTTCGCAAGCGTTGTCTGTCCGCTAATGGCAGCAGCGGCAGTTATCTATATGTACTAACTGTTACCCTATCTTTGGGGCGACGTCGTTGATTTCCGTGTCGTGTGAGTGTGGCAGTTCGGTTGGGGACTGAGGAGAAGCCAGGTCCACACAGTGCGAGAAACACGCTGGGATTGCTAGTGGTGTGCATATACTGCCGGATGGAAGGGCTGTTGTCACGAGGGTGCACGACCTCGTCGTAAACCGGATCCTGCAGGCTTTAAGTTGAGAGCATTTCAATTGAAGTAGAGAGAGACCTCCACCATTGTGACATCTCGCGATTCTCCAGTGACTTAGGTTGTGTTGCTGCTCATAGTGTCGCCGAGGCGAAGAGCAGCAAGTGGAGTGCTTGGGGATGGCGGATCTGATTAGCTTTCCTCGACTTCTTTTTACTATTTACTGCTTTCAGCTTGTTAAAATTTGCTAAGATCAACCAGCGGTATTTTTCCTGCCTGCTGGCCACTAACGCCCCAGTTACCTGCGCTGGGGGGTGGTGTATGTAACGCTAGTGTACTCTTCCTCGCCTTGCCGGGACTGACCGGTAAGGCGTGTAGTTCTGATAGCTTTCTCGATTGTAGTCCGGTTGGTTATTTTTTATATTCTGGTGGTAGTGATTCCTTTCTCGTTCCGGGCGCTCTAAACACTGTATTCTAGGGATGTAGTGCAGACCACCGGTTCCGGCCTTGGCGTATTATTCCATCGTTGTATTTGGTTTGTCGGACGTCAGGTAGCTTCAGCAAGGTATCATTGGCATATTAAAACTGTGTGCCGGACCGAGACTCGAACTCGGGACCTTTTCCTTTCGCGGGTAAGTGCTCTACCAACTGAGCTACCCAAGCACGACTCACGCTCCGTCCACACAGCTTTACTTCTGCCAGTACCTCGTCTCCTACCTTCCAAACTTTCCAGAAGCTCTTCTGCGAACCTTGCAGAACTAGCATTCTTGAAAGAAAGGATATTCCGGAGACATGGCTTAGTCACAGCCTAGGGGATGTTTCCAGAATGAGATTTTCACTCTGCAGTGGATTGTGCGCTGTTATGAAACTTCCTGGCAGATTAAAACTGTGTGCCGGACCGAGACTCGAACTCGGGACCTTTGCCTTTCGCGGGCAAGTGCTTTACCAACTGAACTACCCAAGCATGACTCACGCCCTATCCTCACAGCTTTACTCCTTCCAGTACCTCGTCTCCTAGTCAATGGTAGGAATGCCACTAGTCTGAGTTACCATCTTGTGAAGTGATTGCAACTCTTGGCTGCCTATCTCATCGCTCACGAAAGTGTTTGTTGCTGGACTTTCTAAGAGGCTGATTCCTTGAGCACCGTCTGGATTAGTTGCTTGTTTCTTTTTTTTAATTAACTTTTGCTACTGTATTTGCTGTTTTATTGAAGGTTTCATTTTTTTAAAAATATTATTGCAATTCCGGTCGTGAAAAGCTTCAGCCGTGATTGTGGTCATTTGCCTCAAATTCTAGTTTGTATTGGTGTTCTAGCAGTGAGCGTTAAAACCTTATTTACTGCCATTCCTGACGTCCGATATCCTTTGCTGTGTTTGTGGCCGCTTACCTTTTAATATTTCAATACTTGTAAGTTGTAATTCCAGCGAGTTCTTAGATATTCTTAATTTATTGCCATTCTTGTCGTGTAAAGCCTTCAGCCGTGATCACAGCGGCTTGTCTTTTTTTTTCAAGCATTATGCATTATCTGTATCTGCATTTTATGGTGATATTCTAAATTTTAACGCGCTCAAAACACTATTATTTACGCAGTTGTTTATTTCTCCGTTAATAATGTGTGATGTTTTTTTATTTATTGTTGAGTCTGGAATTACTGTTTTAAAAAATAAAAGTGTGTAATTGGAAAAGGCAACCAATAGTAACTGATTACGTCCACAATCGTAACCGAATCCTGCCTTCCCTTTTAAACCAGGCTTCAATTGGTATCAGAGTTTGGTTATGGTAGGCAACAGATAGGGGAAGAGTTACTACATACACTCCTGGAAATGGAAAAAGGAACACATTGACACCGGTGTGTCAGACCCACCATACTTGCTGAGGCGAGAGGGCTGTATAAGCAATGATCACACGCACGGCACAGCGGACACACCAGGAACCGCGGTGTTGGCCGTCGAATGGCGCTAGCTGCGCAGTATTTGTGCACCGCCGCCGTCAGTGTCAGCCAGTTTGCCGTGGCATACCGAGCTCCATCGCAGTCTTTAACACTGGTAGCATGCCGCGACAGCGTGGACGTGAACCGTATGTGCAGTTGACGGACTTTGAGCGAGGGCGTATAGTGGGCATGCGGGAGGCCGGGTGGACGTACCGCCAAATTGCTCAACACGTGGGGCGTGAGGTCTCCACAGTACATCGATGTTGTCGCCAGTGGTCGGCGGAAGGTGCAAGTGCCCGTCGACCTGGGACCGGACCGCAGCGACGCACGGATGCACGCCAAGACCGTAGGATCCTACGTAGTGCCGTAGGGGACCGCACCGCCACTTCCCAGCAAATTAGGGACACTGTTGATCCTGGGGTATCGGCGAGGACCATTCGCAACCGTCTCCATGAAGCTGCGCTACGGTCCCGCATACCGTTAGGCCGTCTTCCGCTCACGCCCCAACATCGTGCAGCCCGCCTCCAGTGGTGTCGCGACAGGCGTGAATGGAGGGACGAATGGAGACGTGTCGTCTTCAGCGATGAGAGTCGCTTCTGCCTTGGTGCCAATGATGGTCGTATGCGTGTTTGGCGCCGTGCAGGTGAGCGCCACAATCAGGACTGCATACAACCGAGTCACACAGGGCCAACACCCGGCATCATGGTGTGGGGAGCGATCTCCTACACTGGCCGTACACCTCTGGTGATCGTCGAGGGGACACTGAATTGTGCACGGTACATCCAAACCGTCATCGAACCCATCGTTCTACCATTCCTAGACCGGCAAGGGAACTTGCTGTTCCAACAGGACAATGCACGTCAGCATGTATCCCGTGCCACCCAGCGTGCTCTAGAAGGTGTAAGTCAACTACCCTGGCCAGCAAGATCTCCGGATCTGTCCCCCATTGAGCATGTTTGGGACTGGATGAAGCGTCGTTTCACGCGGTCTGCACGTCCAGCACGAACGCTGGTCCAACTGAGGCGCCAGGTGGAAATAGCATGGCAAGCCGTTCCACAGGACTACATCCAGCATCTCTACGATCGTCTCCATGGGAGAATAGCAGCCTGCATTGCTGCGAAAGGTGGATATACACTGTACTAGTGCCGACATTGTGCATGCTCTGTTGCCTGTGTCTATGTGCCTGTGGTTCTGTCAGTGTGATCATGTGATGTATCTGACCCCAGGAATGTGTCAATAAAGTTTCCCCTTCCTGGGACAATGAATTCACGGTGTTCTTATTTCAATTTCCAGGAGTGTAGTTGCTCTTCCCCTTATCACGTTTGGAGAAGATGTTTTTGTTTGAGACCTTCTTATATTACGTAATCTGGAAAATAAATGAATACAGAAGCACAAGTTCAATGAATAAAGCTTTATGTTCGCACTTTGGATAGATTTTTACTCTTATTCCCATTACAGTCAGCCTTTGCGTGTGCCCAAAGAAAAACAAGGTGTTAAATCAGGTGACCTTGGAGGGACCAGGCGATGTCTTCTCATGAAGAGAGAAGACGTCCACGAAACAATTCTCTTAAAGCTTCAAGAGTTCGCCGAATGGTGTGAGTTGTGGCTCCGTCTTGTTGGACCAGATTTTTCCCTCTTTCAGTCCGCATCAAACTGGTTTAACTTAGGTCTCTAGCTTACAACAGTAGTAATTTAGAATTAACGTTTACCGTCACGCCATCGTCTTAGAAGAAATACGTACCCGACGTACCTAAATCAGCAATGCCTAACTAAACTGTCTCCCAATGGCTGTGAAGAGGTCGTTAGTGAAGTTCCTAAGTGTTTTGTATTGCCCAGTAGCGGAAATTTTGATTGTTTAGTGTCTCATATGCGGAAGGGCCTCATCAGAAAAAATCAATACAGCTCCAGGGGGAATGTTCTGAAGAATTTCCTCACACACCGCTCTGCAAGTTTCCAGATCTTTCTCACTTCATTTTGTACAGGTGCATATGAAGATCTCTGTACAGATGGTCCTGTCAGATAATCTGAGGCTACGGCGTGTTTAAGTGCTGAACGCTTTGAAGGTTACTGGACGGACGCTATCACATGCACCACTTTGTACGGCGTCATTACAGTTATTTTCACTGTAAAGTTTGATACTCAAACTCGAATAGTTTTTTATCAAGATCAGAAACATGGCGGTCGACTTCGAACCGAATGCGAAATTCTCGCCGAGTAGTACTCACAGGCCTACAATTACAAATATACTCCTCCACAACAAATGGACGATGCTCACGAAGTGAAGCCACTGCGCTTGCTGAAAATTACGTGAACGCTGCTATCGATCGATACTTTCTTCATATCAGTAACCTTACCACAACTCAAACAGTGCCCTGTCCAAATGCAGAAGGTCTTACTGCTGCACCCTGTACATAACTTCACACCTCGGCGATACAGCGAGGAACAGCTATCAATACAACTGCAAGATGCAGCCAGTACTGCTTGCTAGTTCCGGACAGCTATAGGTCACAAGAGAGAAGAGCCCGGTCTCTGGCTGCTGAACCCCTCATACAGTAGCAAAGTGAGCGTCACTGTGACAACAGTAGCGCTGTATATGGCCGGAGGCGGTATTTCCGAAACATCAGAGGGCAGAACCATGAGCACACATAGTCGACTAAATACGGGAAATAAATACCAACAGGTCGTTTTCGAACATTCCTACGTTACTTCATCTCACCCTCATTCACACCCATGTTGGTACTGGGGAATCTTATTCCCACGGAGTTCTTAAACAAATAATAAGTCACGTATCTAACAAATTTGCTTGAAATTGGTCCAGGTGATGACAAGGTATGCTTCAACGTCACCCCATTTCAGTACCACCCCTGTGGGATGTAGGTGGTTCTTAACTCCAGAGAGTAAGTAACCAGTAAATCTCAGATTCTTTAAAGACTAGAATTCCCATGAGTAGAACAGTTTCAAACGTCTGATTACTTTACAACTGATATGACGTGTTAAATATTTGACGCGAAGCATATTAGTGAAAATAAGTTAAATGATGATGAAGTCTTTCGGATTATCAGTCGAGTCAAGGCGTCGTCCGCGGCAGCGTTTCAACAAGTTTCCTACTTATTATCTTCGGGCGAAGACAAGTAGCAAACTTGTCGAAACGTTGCAGCAAATGACGCCTTGCCTCGGCTGATAACCCGAGAAGACTTTATCATGGCAATTCACCGAGAAAGTCTGATGCTAAGAAATCCTTTGAATTTATGTATAAAGATTAGATTAAGTTGCTAAGTGCACTCTTTACCAAACACTGGATGAGTACAGTCTGGGTAACTTGCATTCTGTTAAGAAAACCTAGTCTTTCACCTACCTCAATTTCTATGAAGTTATATCGCCTGAGCTATGTGTAGTACAATGATATAATTTTGCACGTCCACTTACTTCTATATCTGAGTACTGTCTACAAAATTTGTTGGGAACAATATTAGTAGCAACTAAGCAATAAATTATAACGTCATTCCAGGTGCACGCATCACTATGGCGCCTTACCTTCTGAACAATGTTTCGTAGAGTGATATAATTCTGCAGGTACATTCGTGTGCAAAATTTAAGGTCGAAAGTAAGCTTCGCATATTCTGTTCTGCAAAATAAATAGCTCAGTAAAACTTGAATACGTGTTACGAACTGCTACAGTATAGTACAGAAATTAACTGAAACAAATACTCAATGAGATGAAGAGAAATTATTCAACTACGACAGTTATAGTGCAGTCAACGTGATCTATGGTGGTTTCTGGATATTACAAAATGCGGGACATGATTCTTAACAGGGTGTGTGAGTACCTCTGACGGCAGTGTATGCTCTGCAATGTGACCCCACCCTGGCAATTAGGAGTTCTTGTGGTAGGCTGACAAATTCTGGATGTTCATTGATGTATGTGGACTTGCTGCGTGGGGGCAGATCAGTCCATTCGCCGAATATCTTCTCGTTCCAAGAGCTCCTTAACCACCGCTATTCGATGCGGTCGTTCATTGTCATCCATGAAAATGGTCAATGCTAAATCCAACCCTGAAGAGACACACGTCGGAAGGAGTATAATGCCACAATAATCTTGACAAGTGAGTGAACCGTGTTCAGAGATATGGAGGGCAGTACTACGCCGATGGAAAATTATGCCTCCCTACGCCTTAACACTTGCACCACCAAAACAAGCATGTACGACTGTGTTGCTGGTTGTATTACGAGTCCATACCTCTCGTCATATGAGGGTACGTCCAGAATCACTAATCAGACTGAATCTCCTCTCATTCGAGAAGAGCACACGACTGCGCACGTCGTTGGTCCAGCCCCTACTGTGGTGTCACCGCCAGACACCACACTTGCTAGGTGGTGGCCTTTAAAGCGGCCGCGGTACGCGTGTCGCCACTATCAGTGATTGCAGACCGAGCGCCGCCACACGGCAGGTCTAGTCTAGAGAGACTCCCTGGCATTCGCCCCAGTTGGACAGCCGACTTTGCTAGCGACGGTTCACTGACTACATACGCTCCCATTTGCAGAGACGACAGCTTACGATAGCCTTCAGCTACGTCATTTGCTACGACCTATCAAGGAGCCACATTCAGTTACTAGAATGTATTCTGAACAGATAATATTGTGAATCATATATCGTCAAGAGCGACGTCCATCATTAATGGATTAAAGATAATTATCAAACTAATTACGTCTGCTTTCTGAATTCTAATTCTTTGACATGTTCCAGACCTCACGTCAGTATAGTCCTTCCCTCCTCACGCCAGCCTGCGTGAGCTAAAACGCGTGCATTTCGGCCTCCTCTCGTTACACGGTGTTGGCTCTTCTGCCAACACAACACGTACGCTACTGGTACTGTCAAAAAGGGTGCCGCCGATTTGCGGGTGTCAACGAAATAACGAAATATGATGTACTGCTCGCAGGGGAAAGAGACCATCCCAATGCAGTCGTCTTATCACTGTGAGATTTGCATGCCTCGCAGTCTTGGTGAATGTGGTTGCAATTGCAGTCAGCGTTTGACGTGGATCCCTTTCTTGCCTATTGTACAATGTAGCGGTCATATACGTGAAACAATGCTGTGAGCAAATCCAAATTGCAAGGCTACACTCGTCACACATCGTCCTTATTAAAGATTCCTGATGATTCTTTCCCGTGTGAAATCATCCAAATTTCCCCTCCGGTTCATGTTGAACACCACCACGGTGCTCCGTAACTGGTCGCTGACTGACACACACTGTCTTTTCCAGTTTCTTCAGCTGCCTCATGTTGTGGAGCCAGCCCCATTTGACACTGTGTCACGACGACCTTACGCCATGTGAGTTCTGGCAGCATTCACCAGCACTTTCGATCATTTCTGATGATAATGTCTGCGAAGTATGTCGCGAGTAGAGTTAGTACTACGTAATAAATATTTGTGGTGACATATATGAGTTAGATTACGATTAGTTTGGCTTTTGGAAAAGTAAAGGCACTAAAGGCACCAGAAAGGCAATTATTAAGCTGCTGTCGATAATGCAAGCAAGACTGAGCAAAAATCAAGCGCCGCGCGGAGTGGCCGCGAGGTCTGAAACGCCATGTCAGGGATTGCGTGGCCCCTCCCGCCAAAGGTTCAGCTCCTCCCTCGGGCATGTGTGTTTGTTTGTGTTTGTGTTTGTGTGTTTGTGTGTGTGTGTGTGTGTGTGTGTGTGTGTGTGTGTGTGTGTGAAGCTGCAGAAAGCTTCCTTACCAGTACCATAAGTTAGCATAAGTTAGTTTAAGTAGTGTGTAAGTCTAAGGACCGATGACCTCAACAGTTTGGTCGCTTAGAAATTCATTCATATTTGAGTATTAGAAAAATCAAGACACATTCTTAGTATTAGTCGACCTACAAACAGAGTTCGACAACGTTAAATGGCGTAAGATCGAAATTCTGAGAAAAATTCGGATAAGGTATAGGAAAATGTTCAAATATGTGTGAAATCTTATAGGACTTAACTGCTAAGGTCATAAGTTCCTAAGCATACACTTCCGCCGGCCGAAGTGGCCGTGCGGTTCTAGGCGCTACAGTCTGGAGCCGAGAGACCGCTACGGTCGCAGGTTCGAATCCTGCCTCAGGCATGGATGTGTGTGATGTCCTTAGGTTAGTTAGGTTTAATTAGTTCTAAGTTCTAGGCGACTGATGACCTCAGAAGTTAAATCGCATAGCGCTCAGAGCCATACACTTCTTAGCACTCGCCCCAGTTGTACAGCCGACTTTGCTAGCGATGGTTCACTGACTTCTACGCTCTCATTTGCCCAGACGATAGTTAGCATAGCCTTCAGCTACGTTATTTGCTACGACCTAGCAAATCGCCATTATCAGTGACTGTTGATACTGTGAATCATGTAATGTCAAGAGCGACGTTCATCATTAATGGATTAAAGTATTCCACCAGCTACGTCCGTTGTTTCTAAATTCTAATTTCCTTGCCCTGTTCCAGACCTCACGCCAGCCTGCGTGAGCTAAATCGCGTGCCTTTCGGCCTCCTCTAGTAACACGGTGTTGACTCTCCTGCCAACCACAACAGTTTGCAATTGCTACTCTAAGATGAAGAGGTTGGCACAGGAGAGGAATTCGTGGTGGGTCATATCAAACCAGTCGGAACTATTCGTCGTACACCGATATACAGGTAATATTGCTGGTATATTCAGTGGTATACGTATATAATATCTGTAAAATGTGTTGCGAATGGAGTGAATACGCCGGCCGGGGTGGCCGAGCGGTTCTAGGCACTGCAGTCTGGAACCGCGCGACCGCTACGGTAGCAGGTTGGAATCCTGCCTTGGGCATGGTTGTGTGTGATGTCCTTAGGTTCGTCAGGTTTAAGCAGTTCTAAGTTCTAGGGGACTGATGACCTCAGATGTTAATTCCCATAGTACTCAGAGCTATTTGAACCATTTAGAGTGAATACGGCAGTTAAATTACGTGAGCAGCGACAGGTAGTAAGCAACTAACATATTTCCGTTCATTATTTCTTGTGGGGGGAGGGCCAAGAAAAAGTTTCGTAAGGTGTAGAATAAGATGTAAAGTTGATTGCAAATAACTAAGTGATCTCATTATCAAATACAGTACGAATACAGTGTAGGTATTGGCGCTCGGTGCGTAACGCTTATTTTTCACTCGAAGTTCCACTCATGTTGAGAGGTAGGTGTTCGTTACCCCAAGAATGCTCCTTCCCTGATAGCAAGTCGTATTACCCTAGGTTACTTATTTGTTAGATAGTATAATTAATTTTTTTGCGTGTTTTTGGGTACTTGCATTGTTTAATTCATATATTTCGAGCGTATTATAGATTTGAGGGTTGTAGCATCGCGCCTTAGTACCTGAATAGTGTAAATTCGCGTAGTCGTCTGTCTTCTGTTTTTGTTTTGAACAGCCAGTGTTGGTTGGTCACAGCCATTTTGCTCCCTGCCGCCGTTGTATAAGCAGCTGCAGCTGCAAGTCGTATAACCCTAGCTTACTTATTTGTTAGATAGTTTAATTAATTTCTTTGCGTGTTTTTGGGTACTTGCATTGTTTAAATCATATATTTCGGGCGTATTATAGTATTTGACAGTTGTAGCATCGCGCTTTAGTGTTTACTTGGTAGATTCTTATTTAAATTGCGGGTGAGTTTCGTATAGGAGGTGCAATTTCGAGTTTTAGTTACTGTAATCGTAAATTCAGCAGATTGTAGCGCAGTCGTTAGGCATTTGTACAGGTTAGTTGATACATTCTTTGCGTGTTTCGTTTGCGTTATCTAGGCACGGACTCGTGTTTCAGTAACTGTTGTTCAACATCGATTAGAATGGACAGGGACTGCGATTGCTGTGTTCGGATGAGGGCTGACTTGGCATCCCTTCGCTCACAGCTGCAATCGGCGCTGACTTCGGTCGCGCAGCTGGAGGCTGTTGCCAATGGGCACCACTGTGGGGAGCCGGACTTGGGTATCACGGGGATGTCAACCTCGTCCCGTCTGTCCCCAGATCGGTCTGCCGCTGTGGTTGCCCCTGTTGCTGCCCGCAGTGGGGCTGAGCCCTCGCCTGTGGTTGATTGGGAGGTCGTTCCAAGGCGTGGCAGGCAGCAAAAGGCGTCCCCGGAGGCTGATCAGAACGCCTCCCCGGTGCGTCTGACAAACCGGTTTCAGGCACTGTCTCTGGCTGAGCCAGATGCAGCCGCCTGCCCTGTTTCAGAGGATCATTCTCAGCCTTCAAGGTCCGGGCAAACGCAGAGGGTGGGCTTACTGGTAGTTGGGAGCTCCAATGTTAGGCGCGTAATGGGGCCTCTTAGGGATACGGCGGCTAAGGAGGGGAAGAAATCCAGTGTGCACTCCGTGTGCATTCCGGGAGGAGTCATTCCTGATGTGGAAAGGGTCCTTCCGGATGCCATGAAGAGCACAGGGTGCAGCCAGCTGCAGGTGGTGGCACATGTCGGCACTAATGATGTGTGTCGCTTTGGATCTGAGGAAATTATCTCTGGATTCCTGCGGCTATCTGATTTGGTGAAGGCTGCCGGTCTTGCTTACGAGATGAAGGCATAGCTCACCATCTGCAGCATCGTTGACAGAACCGATGCGGACCTTTGGTGCAGAGCCGGGTGGAGGGTCTGAATCAGAGGCTCAGACGGTTTTGCGACCGTATTGGCTGCAGATTCCTTGACTTGCGCCATAGGGTGGTGGGGTTTCGGGTTCCGCTGAATAGGAGTTCACTACACTCAGCTGGCGGCTACACGGGTAACGGAGGCTGTGTGGCGTGGACTGGGCGGTTTTTTAGGTTAGAAGGCCACGGGAAAGTACGGGGTGGGCTGCAATGTCAAAGGGTGCATGGCAATTACAGGACGTGCTTGGATCAAGAAACAGTCGGAATTATAGTTGTAAATTGTTGTAGTTGCGCTGGAAAAGTCCCTGAGCTTCAAGCGCTAATAGAAAGCACAGAAGCTGATATCGTTATAGGTACAGAAAGCTGGCTAAAGCCTGAAATAAGTTCTGCAGAAATTTTTACGAAGTCTCAGACGGTGTTCAGGAAAGATAGATTAGGCAGAATTGGTGGTGGAGTGTTTGTGTCTGTCAGTAGTGGTTTATCTTGTAGTGAAGTCGAAGTAGATACTCCGTGCGAATTGGTATGGGTGGAGGTTATACTTAACAGCCGAATTAAGTTAATAATTGGCTCCTTCTACCGACCCCCAGACTCCGATGATACAGTTGCGGAACAGTTCAGAGAAAGTTTGAGTCTCGTAACAAATAAATACCCCACTCATACGGTTATAGTTGGTGGGGACTTCAACCTACCCTCGGTATGTTGGCAAAAATACTTGTTCAAAACCGGTGGTCGGCAGAAAACGTCTTCCGAGATTGTCCTAAATGCTTTCCCCGAAAATTATTTCGAGCAGTTAGTCCACGAACCCACGCGAATTGTAAATGGTTGCGAAAACACACTTGACCTCTTAGCCACAAACAATCCAGAGCTGATAGAGAGCATCATGACTGATACAGGGATTAGTGATCACAAGGTCGTTGTAGCTAGGCTCAATACCATTTCTTCCAAATCCATCAGAAACAAACGCAAAATAATTTTATTTAAAAAGGCGGATAAAGTGTCACTAGAAGCCTTCCTAAAAGACAATTTCCATTCCTTCCGAACTGACTATGCGAATGTACACGAGATGTGGCTCAAATTCAAAGATATAGTAGCAACAGCAATTGAGATATTCATACCTCATAAATTGGTAAGAGATGGAACGGATCCCCCGTGGTACACAAAAAGGTCCGAACGCTGTTGCAGAGGCAACGGAAAAAGCATGCGAAGTTCAGAAGAAGGCGAAATCCCGAAGATGGGCTAAAATTTACAGACGCGCGAAATTTGGCACGTACTTCGATGCGAGATGCCTTTAATAGGTTCCACAACGAAACATTGTCTCGAAATTTGGTAGAAAATCCGAATAAATTCTGGTCGTACGTAAAGTACACAAGCGGCAAGACGCAGTCAATACCTTCGCTACGCAGTGCCGATGGTACTGTTATCGACGACTGTGCCGCTAAAGCGGAGTTATTGAACGCAGTTTTCCGAAATTCCTTCACCAGGGAAGACGAATGGAATATTCCAGAATTTGAAACACAAACATCTGCTAGCATGAGTTTCTTAGAAGTAGATACCTTAGGGATTGCGAAGCAACTCAAATCGCTTGACACGGGCAAGTCTTCAGGTCCAGATTGTATACAAATTAGGTTCCTTTCAGATTACGCTGATACTGTAGCTCCCTACTTAGCAGTCATATACAACCGCTCGCTCACCGATAGATCTGTACCTACAGATTGGAAAATTGCGCAGGTCGTACCAGTGTTCAAGAAGGGTAGTAGGAGTAATCCATTTAACTACAGACCTATATCATTGCAGTAGGGTTTTGGAGCATATACTGTATTCAAACTGAAACGTCCCCTTTGAAAAATTTATACACGACTGTGCTTAAACTGACACACAATATTTTTAGCGCAACGCAGTCTGACTTCCAAAATTCCCTACGAAAGAATGGCCCTGATTAACATTAACCTATACGTTTCACAAATCACTTACCTCACAAAAATCTTCGTTACTCAAGCTACTGCAATACATCGAGCGCCACTACTGCCAGCTAAATAAAAGATTCAAACTACGGAAGGCACTAACTACTGATAGGCACAGTTAGCAAATGAAAGATTTTAATAGAGAACAAACAATGTATTTACCTTTATAGTCATAATATATATATCAGTTCATGACATCCAGTCTTACAAATTACAAAACTCTGCCATCTCTCACCCCACGTCCACCACTGCTGGCGGCTCTGCTCCAACTGCGCAACGCTACGCGCTGTAAGCATCCAGCTGCCTCTGCTCAACACTACAATGGCAGACAACAATGCAAACTAAACACACACTGCGCACAGCACATCCAGTGATTTTTCATACTGAGCGCTAAGCGGCGTTACCAATAAGAAAACCTAAACAGCCTACTTACAAAACATTATGAATCACCTCGAAGGGAACGATCTATTGACACGTAATCAGCATGGCTTCAGAAAACATCGCTCTTGTGCAACGCAGCTAGCTCTTTATTCGAACGAAGTAATGGCCGCTATCGACAGGGGATCTCAAGTTGATTCCATATTTCTAGATTTCCGGAAAGCTTTTGACACCGTTCCTCACAAGCGACTTCTAATCAAGCTGCGGAGCTATGGGGAATCGTCTCAGTTGTGCGACTGGATTCGTGATTTCCTGTCAGGAAGGTCGCAGTTCGTAGTAATAGACGGCAAATCATCGAGTAAAACTGAAGTGATATCAGGTGTTCCCCAGGGAAGCGTCCTGGGACCTCTGCTGTTCCTGATCTATATAAATGACCTGGGTGACAATCTGAGCAGTTCTCTTAGATTGTTCGCAGATGATGCTGTAATTTACCGTCTAGTAAGGTCATCCGAAGACCAGTATCAGTTGCAAAGCGATTTAGAAAAGATTGCTGTATGGTGTGTCAGGTGGCAGTTGACGCTAAATACCGAAAAGTGTGAGATGATTCACATGAGTTCCAAAAGAAATCCGTTGGAATTCGATTACTCGATAAATAGTACAATTCTCAAGGCTGTCAATTCAACTAGGTACCTGGGTGTTAAAATTACGAACAACTTCAGTTGGAAGGACCACATAGATAATATTGTGGGGAAGGCGAGTCAAAGGTTGCGTTTCATTGGCAGGACACTTAGAAGATGCAACAAGTCCACTAAAGAGACAGCTTTTACTACACTCGTTCGTCCTCTGTTAGAATATTGCTGCGCGGTGTGGGATCCTTACCAGGTGGGATTGACGGAGGACATCGAAAGGGTGCAAAAAAGGGCAGCTCGTTTTGTATTATCACGTTATAGGGGAGAGAGTGTGGCAGATATGATACACGAGTTGGGATGGAAGTCATTACAGCATAGACGTTTTTCGTCGCGGCGAGACCTTTTTACGAAATTTCAGTCACCAACTTTCTCTTCCGAATGCGAAAATATTTTCTTGGGCCCAACCTACATAGGTAGGAATGACCATCAAAATAAAATACGAGAAATCAGAGCTCGAACAGAAAGGTTTAGGTGTTCGTTTTTCCCGCTCGCTGTTCGGGAGTGGAATAGTAGAGAGATAGTATGATTGTGGTTCGATGAACCCTCTGCCAAGCACTTCAATGTGAATTGCAGAGTAGTCATGTAGATGTAGATGTAGATGTGTACCAGATATAATTGAAATCGAGCCAGCAATTTAGGAGGTGTTGAATATATACATTATTTATTTATTTAGCTTATGGCTCATAACATCACAGTAAAAATTACAGAAACAACACGATTAAAAAAATCACATATGTATAAACGGAGCAATAAATAACAGTTTGTATAGAAGGACACCGCAATCACAATCAGACGTCCAGCTTAGATAATAAATAGTCGATTGCCTCTTGGATCGCCATTAGGAAATCCTGTGGGTCACCCTCGTATGCCCTTAGTGGGCATTCCTGCACGATGTGTTTGACCGTCTGTCTCTCAGCGCCACAGTCGCAAGCGGCTGAAGGAAGTTTACCGCATCTGTGTAAGGAGTCGGCGCATCTCCCACAGTTGGTTCTGATGCAATTAAGAGTTGACCAAACTTTGCGGGGGTAATCAAATCCTTTTGATTTACTAAAGACGCATGGCATACTGTGGCAGTTTACTGCTGTTCTGCTCTGCTGGGGTGTAAAGTTAGTTCGCCTCCACGTGGTGCACCCTGGGTAACGCTAAGTGAACTAACACAACTGGCGGCAAACCGAACGAAGAATTCCTGCCCCACATCACAGTGAAACAGAACGACAGACAAAGCGCTATGGAAGATACATACAACGGTCCTTGAAGGGACCAACTGACAAAGTATCTCGGACCATGCATCCGAATCTGCCATTTCAACATTGAGGGCATATGCAGAGCAAAATGTAAAGTATTGCTGAGAATTTTACACGATAACGACATTGACCTGGTAGCCATACGGGAAACTCATGCTGAAAATAGAGTACCACTTGAAGCTAGAGGAAGGATACTGGGATATGATCTACTTGGAGCCACGTATGACAGACACTATGGCGTTGCGACATATGTGCGTGGGGACATAGAGGACGCCTTTCTAGTTGAAGCCTCCATTGCAAATGATATCCGTGAAGTTGTCATCAAAATAGGAGAAGTTACAGTAACTAACATCTATAAACCTCCTGCTACTACATGACCAGCTGAAGTGATAAAGATCCACCCACACCCAAGCATATACGTTGGGGACTGTAATAGTCACCACGAAATGTGGAAATATAGTACGAATGATAGCAATGGAGACATGATGGTCGATTGGTCCGAGGAACAAAATACATATCTGGTCTTTGATGCCAAGGACCGAGGGACATTCAGATCAGCCGCATGGAACTGCGACTATAGCCAGGATCTGGGCTTTGTTTCGAGGGATACAAACGATGAACCACTGACAGCCTCTAGAAGGGTCCTGACGAACTTTGCTCATAGCCAGTGCTTATTAATATCGGTATATCCATCCCGATAATAAGGTCTTACCCTCGACCAAGGTGGAATTTTACAAAAGCTGACTGGACAAAATTCTCTGAACAACTTGATTATACCTTGACCTGGATCCCTCCAACCAGCAAGAGCTATGAGAGGTTTGTGGGAGCGGTCATTAGCTCTGCGAAAATAGCGATCCCAAGAGGGTACCGCAAAAAATACATTCCCGGTTGGACAGGGACATGCGATGACCTGTACGCGGAGTTCTCAAGAATGGGGACCGGGAAATAGCGGATGAACTATTAGATAACATCGACCTTATTAGACGGCAGAAATGGGAGAATACTGTTGAAACTCTAGACTTTAAGTCAAGCCGACAAGCCTGGTCCCTACTGCGTAAACTTGGAGGCGCAAATCCACCTGAACATAGAAAGAACGAAATATCTCCCAACAAAGTTGCATCCCGCATAGTTCCTGCGTCTAGGGCCCCACGAAATAGAAAGCACACAACAAAAGTGAAGAAAGACTTAAAAACCTTAAAAAGGACCCGTGCAATGGACTCAGAATATTCATCAGGTATTCGCATCGAGGAGGTTACCAATGACCTGAAGAAGGTGAATATATACAGATGCAGACTTACATGCGTACATACGTACATACATATATTCATTTTTATAAGATATAGAGATTCCTGTTTATCCATGGGCGCTAAAGTGTTACTTGCGTCTGGTTTCGTGGCTATTGCCCTCCTTTCTTCTTGTTTGATTTTTGATTTTAAATTTACTAACTATGAATTTCGTTCGTAACTGGTTACTCAAAGACAAATCAAATCTAGCGCAGTTACTGTGAAACTGAAAATGTCTTTCGTGAAATTTACATCTACTGCGGAACCCAATGTACAGACATCATTTTACAATGACGTGCTGTGTATACAGTCGCTGCTGACTAGGAGTATTGACTGTTAAGATGTCGTCCGCGGCGTACTCTGGTGCAGGCTGTGTACGCTGTATCGCGACAGCACCTGGGAACCGTATCCGCTCGGCGAGACACACCTTCCGGCCGGCTGTGCTCTTGAGCAAAGAGCTGCCCGCTTCTGCTAGCACTGCGCCGGAAGACGGTGTTGACTGCGGTCCGCGGCCAGATCAAACATCCACCACAGCCGGCCGCGCTTGCCTGTTTACCGGAAGGTCTAGCCATCTCGCGCTACCGGAGCCAGCTTGACACAAGGAAGTTGCTGTGATCCTGTGTACACTCCCGGCGGTCTCCACGGGAACCCGGCTAGCAAAATACATTCCTGCCTCCCTCCTGTCGCTACTCCGTAGTTCTATAGCAGCATCAGCTCCTCAGTCCTTACTTTTTCATATCACGCCCATTTATGTGCTAAAGATTACGGCAAGGGTAAAAAGTCTTTGTACAATTAGATGTTTTAATTAATCAACAGCTCTATCGACAGAAATCTAAATATCATTACCAAAATCTGGACTTGAGACAACTCGCACTTGGGAGGCTAGCGCTACCATTCATTTTCCAGTCATCCACATTTAGATATACGATTTACCAAAATCGCTTGAGGCCTGTCTCGTTGCTATAATGAATGGAAAACATCGTCTAGATCGCTATTGTATTCAATAGTGTGATCCGTTCCGATCTGAGTAGATCATTTTCGGATCTGTTTGCGAAATAGGCAATGCAAAAGTTACATCAGCGTATTACTATAAATTATATAGACAAAGGAAATGCAAACAGTAGAAAAAGATCATAAACTTAGTGAAGCAAGATGCAGTTTGATGAATTACATTATTACACTTCTGACTGATTTCGCCTTGCGGTACACACGTGCAGTTTATGTTACATTCCTACGTCTACTGACAGAATGCACTTGGCAGCTCTGAGTAGGTATACGTTTATGATGATTTAATGTTATTTGTGGTATCATTGTCGGCATTACGTAATGAAATTTTTGTGTTGCTACAACTCAGTCTTCCTTTACCCATCTTAGATCAGAAGATGATCTGCTAGTCAGATCGAACCCATCATCATTAATAGAAAAAAAGTCTGTGATCCTGAAGGCGCTTATAATTCAGAATACCTGGAAGTTGTGACTGAAAAGGGCTAGGGCAATTTTATTCCGTACCCCTTCCCATTCCGAGCTTATGAGACCCTTTTTAATAATCCCGTCGCTGACAGAGCGCTACCCTCTTACTTATATGAATTTCCTAAGACCTGGAAATTATAGTAGAGTTAGTTTATTTCGTTAACTTCAAAAATTCATGGGAAATCAGGGGGGAAGACATACCTTATAAGAGATAAACGGATTTCATTAACAAGGGCACACGTACACTGAGGTAACGAAAGTCTTGGAATAGCGATTTGCATATAAGCAGATAACGGTGACACCACTTACGCAAGGTATAGAAGGTCAGTTCACTGGCGGAGCTGACACCGGCACTCTGGTAATTTATACGGTTTTCTACCTAGTTGTGGCCACAAGACGGGAATTAGCAGATTTGGAACGCGGAATGGTAGTAGGAGCTAGACGCATGGGATATTCCATTTCAGAAATCATTAGGCAATTCAGTAAGCTACAGTTTTAGGAGTCTGCTGAGAATACAAAATTTTAGGTATTTCCCATGACCACGAAGAACCCAGTAGCTGACCGCCTTCACTTAACGACCGAGAGCAGTGGCGTCTGCGCGGGGGTTCTCAGTGCCAACAGACGAGCAAAAGTGCATGAAACAGCCGCAGAACTCAACGTTGGGAGTAGTCAGCTGTCTTCCGACTGTTTAGACAGTCCGCCAAGAACTCCTGTCTCGTGTTAACCACTTCATCTCAGAGTATCATTGGCACCACCCAACATCCGCAAGTATTTGTTGGATGTATTTCAAAATCTATTTCTCCCCTAAGGTTTTTACTCTCTACAGCTCCCTCAAGTAACATGGAAGTTATTCTCTCGCATCCTAACACATGGTCTATCACTCTTACCCTTCTTGTTAAATCCTGCCGAGTCGTCGCCCATTTTGAATCCTGCCACGACGTCAAATGTGTGAAGTCTAGGGAACCTTCTCGGATCGCTAGACAACATTCAGAGTAATCTATTAACGATTTTTATTACCAAATGAACAACGACAGTACTTAACTTTGACTCTAAAACACAAGTATCGCGAGTAAAGGGCGACAGGCAAATATACAACGTTCTTCAGTACATGCAATTCCTAAGAAGCTGGTCTTGAAGTGCCCGATCCTGGAGCAGTTCCAGAAGTGGGCCGCGATCAGTCGGGAGCGGCGCTTATGTTCTTTTCACATAGAGGCCGCTGCTGTCACGTTGTTGTCCTAGAGAGGGTCGGTCAGAGTGCACCTGGTTGACGTCTTCTTCACAGCCCTCTCTCTTCCCTCGTTTCCGACTTCCGTTCCGGCTCTTGCCTATACGCCGCAACACTTCTGTCAATGTTTTCCACATGATCCTTTCTATGCCACTTCCGCAGAGAGCTTTTTATTCCTTATCAGTCCACCTAGTTGTCAACATTCTACTGCCGGCTGTTGTGGCCGAGCGGTTCTAGGCGCTTCAGTTTGGAACCGTGCTGCTGCTACGGTCGCAGGTTCGAATCCTGCCTCGGGCATGGATGAGTGTACTGTCCTTAGGTTAGGTTTAAGTGGTTCTAAGTCTAGGGGACTGATGCCATCAGATGTTAAGTCCCATAGTCCTTAGAGCCACTTGAACCACTTGAGCCACTCAACATTATTTTGTAACACCACGTCTCAGATTTCTTGATTCTCCTACATGTTGTACATTACCCGTCTTTTCCTATAGTTTATTCCCCTTTCCCTGAGAATTTTGAACATCTTACGCAGTCGACCATTTTTACTAGGTGAACAAACCCACTGAACCGGTCACGGTGTTTTGTAAGACTTCCTTCCATTATCAATTGTAACGTTGGAAATGCTTTTTGGGCCCTTTACTTTCCATATATCCGTCTTCCAAGAGATCCTCAATTTCCTTTTCCATCCTTCTGTATATTGCTCTTGGCAGTGACCTGGCTACTTTAGATGTTAAATTGATTTTGTGATAGTTCATTCACTTATCTACCCAAGCTACTTTCGGTATTGGGTTTGTGATATTTTCCCGGTGGTGAGATAGTATGTCTTCGGTCTCTCAGATTCTACAAATCAATTTGAATAGTCGTCTGGGTGCCATAGTCAGGATGCCGTTCCCCACAGCGATTTTAGAAGTTCTGAACGATTGTTATCCATGCCTTCCGTCGTGTTTAAAAGCAAGTCTTCCAAAGCTGTTTTGATACTCGATACACTATACCTTCCATGTCATGTCTTCTTGTACTATGTAATCAGATAGTCCCTTCCGCTCGTAGATAAAGTACTCGTTTCACCTATCCGCTCTTTCCTCTGCGTTTAAGAGAATAATTCCTCTAGCACTCACAATGTTGTCGCGTTGCCCTTCAGTCCACCGAAGATTATTTTTGCCTTTTCTTTACGCTTTATGAGTCCTTCCGAAGGCCATCTCGATTTTCTTCCACTTCGCCTTCGATCTGTACACCCCCAATTCATTTTGTACCTGCGACTTATGTAGATGTAATTGAAATCTGGTTTCGCAGGAAAGAGCGATCCAGGTTGTGGAAAGAGGCGAAGATCGGTTACTGTTAGTTACACAAGAACACACAACTTTATTGCTCGAAATCCAATGCACAGTTTTCTATTTAAAACAACAAGAATCAATTCACGTCTGAGGGCCCAAGTAACTTCTCAGTAATTAAATTTAAATAATTAATTTTAAAACACAAGTATTTAGAGAAACTGCTGAAGGCCTTACTTAAGTAAAATTAAGATATCCTTTCTTCCTTTTAAGGCACAAGAATTTAGACAAATGGCTAAAGACCTTACTTAAATAAAATTAAAATATCTTCTCGGCTAAAGGCCCAAATAATATTGAAGATCAGTAAAGGAAATTCTTTAAAAGGCAAACGTTTACAAATTTCAGCTAAAGCCATATTAAGGAAGATTCCTCGGCTGAAACCCCAATAATATTTCAACATAATTAAATGCCATCTTTAAAGACAAGCATTTACACAGTACAACAAAAAATAAGTTTAAGAAAGTTGAAATATCTTGATGGCTGAAGGCCCAAACAATTATTCAAAACAATTAAAGACAAACCTTAAGATATGCATTCACACAATACGGCCGAAGATAAGATAATTAAAGAGAATCCTTACAGACCGGAATTTACACAGTACGGCTGAAAGCCACAGATTTTAAAGCAAAAGTGGCTGAAGACCTAAATACAGAGCAAACAAGAATTTTAATTAAAACACGGCTGAAGGCCTAATCTTAAAATACTTCAGCTAAGGTTCGGCTGAAGGCCATATCCTGAACACAGAACAGACAAAATTAATACACGGCTGAAGGCCTGGCACAGTACTTGCGACAAAAGAAAATCACAATCACAAACAGCTGAACAGTGGTGTTCAGAAGTGTTCCAAGGGTCGGCCTGAGGTGGAAACTCTAACAACAGCTTAGTGAGACAGGCAGCCAACACTAAATAATCGCGTAGCAGCACGACCTACGAATGGCTGAAAAACCAACCAACAACCTAATCAATTCCACCTGATCACCCGCCGCGGAGACTTCCTCGCTGCTCTGTCGCAACCGACCGACTGACTCCTACTGCAGTACGCAGATAGCATTCATCTGCTCAGTGAAAAGCACAGAAGCTACACACAGTTCCACGTAAATACTTGCACAAGAACACGAACAGTCGTAAAAGCAACCACTGTGGAACAACAAGGATGTAAGCCAATTCGACGCACACAAAGTTTCCAAAAGCGGTCGGCGACCAAGTACACGTCGTCCGATGAGACGAACAGCCGAACGACCAACCAAAGTCGTCCCCATTCAATTTATGTGTGTCGGCAACTGTCTGGCCAGTCATGACGGACGACATTCCGGATACACTGGTTCGAACCCAACCATGCAGAGGGAACACTTGCCCATTGGCCACCCGACATCTCTGCACAAGGAAGGAACCAACCCATGTCCGGCAAGATGACCAACTGACGAGGCCCAGGAATGGTCAAAAGACCAAATGCACGTCGCCCAATGAGACGACCGACCAAACGACCAGTCTCCTTCTGTCAGGCGGTACACGTGTGTCGCCAGCAGTCGGGCGAGTACTCACTGTACAGACCTTACTGGAGCTCCGACCCCGGCTGCTGCTCCAGATACACGACTATCCGGAAATGCTAGCGGTCGCTTCTGAGATAGTACGACAGTGCACTTATCGACAAGCTCTGCTGCTTCCACTCACGGGCAAGCACACCAACTAGCTAGTGACGGCAGTAAATCGAATTAAAATAAAACGAGGCGAGAGAACCATAAAAACGAGATGACGAACAATGAACGGCATGACCGGGTGCCGCGCACGGCTGAGTAATGCTACGCAGCCTTAACATTTTTGTCCATTGAAAGATTAAAGTCCAAGGTCCAATCACATTAATGTGACCATCGGCTATGTTCAATGACAACGCTCAATAAGCACTCACAGAGTTCAGAAGGCAGCACTAGCAATGGAGGGTAAATAACGCTTGTTCGGTGGCGCGGAAAGCAGTGCAACCGTTGTAATTCGGAAACAGAGCGACATATTTGCTGTGCAAAAGGGCATGATCTAGGTTCCAGGATGGAAGCCTATACGAAACGGCTGAGTTATTAAATTGTTAATGAGCCGCTGTAGGTAAAGCATATTGTGTAAGGCAAAGTGGTGCTATTCAAATCTGGGGCCGAGGCAACTGTGGTATACCACTGGCCGTAATTGACAGGGGTTAAGGACGGCTTCAGAGATGTATACAGGCTAATGGATATACAGCTATTGAGCTCAGATGAACTAAGCGCGTGCCAAAAGTGCCTCCTCAACAACCATTCAAATGGTTCAAATGGCTCTGAGCACTATGGGACTTAACATCTGAGGTCATCAGTCCCCTAGACGTAGAACTACTTAAACCTAACTAACCTAAGGACATCACACACATCCATGCCAGAGGCAGGATTCGAACCTGCGACGGTACCGGTCGCGCGGTTCCAGACTGAAGCGCCTACAACCGCTCGGCCACAGCGGCCGGCAACAACCAGTCAGAGAACGTTGCTGCGTATGGTCTTCCGCAGCAGGCACCTGTTTCATGCAACCATGCTGACTACTGTTCATCGGCGATGAAAGCAGGAATTTGCACTCCAGTACCGCGACAGGTGGCTTTATCAGATGAATCACATTTCAATCTCCATCGGGCAGATGGCAGTTGGTGTGTACGGCTTGTAACGTCTGAAAAGAAACACCCCGTGTCAGTCTGACGTGTCCAGGGCGTCGGAGGGAGTGGTATGGTCTGGGGAATGTTTTCGTAGCATTCCCTGGGTAATGTTGTCATTCTGGAAGGCACAAGGGATCATCACAAGTATGCATCTATACTTGGGGACAATGAGCACCACTACATACAGTTAGTTTCTCCTTTGCATGGTGGCATCTACCAGTTCGAAAAAGCAACATATGTTCCAGAACCACATCAACTCTTTTCCTGTGCGTCTTGCAGCGGTCTGTGCTGTAAAACATGGTTATCCAGGCTTCTGACACAGAGTCAAATTAATGTGACTGGCAGCATTTGTTCTATTGTCCAACTTTTCTGCCCTGTAGCTTCCCTTTAGTTACATTTGACTGTCCGAGGTCTTCGATTGCCGGTTTCAGGGATTTTATTCAACTGAACTGCCTACTGTGGTCTCATCAATCCTCAGCAGTTCAGTATGCCACTCCCTTCCACGTTGATTCTTCCAGGACGATTATATCAATCTACAGTGTACTCTTCTTCATCACTATACTGTGATCTGGGCGTAATCTGCTCCTAGGCAGGCCTTACAACTCGTTGTCTGCTTTCTGATTTCTTCTGACATGGATGTAATGCAGCTGGAATCTTCTAGGGTCTCCAGTTTTTTGCAACAACCATCTTGTGACTTTTGAACAGAACATTCCCTATTGTTACGCCGTCGCCAAGGTAGCTAGCCCCAGAGAGTCGGCAACACATCTAGCACGACACAGGATCGAGGTTGCCTATGCCCAAAGGCGTAAGCAATGGTAAACATCGGCTGTTTTGGAAACAGACATTCCGCGTACTACTTCCTGCAGAGGGAGTTCGCGGTGGCCTGCAGGAAGTATTACTACACCAACATCTGATTGGCTGCTCAATACCATTTAAAGACTACAACCAGCACCGGACGTCGTTCACGCCGAGTACCGACCACAAGGACGTCTCCACGGAAGACTACATCTTCGACATCTCAATAGTACTTGGAACGAAGTGTATGTGTTACGATGGACTTTTGTGGGAAACTTAGAAGTTATCTTACTGGCTTTGTAACTGTGACTTTTGGTTGTTATTCAGTCATTTCCAAATAGACTCACGTCAATAAAAGTTGTGTTGTAAAAACGTTCGAATTGTCAGTTACAACGCCTATCATACGATGAAATTTATTACAGAAATCAAGTAACTGGTCAATTGTCTTCTGCCAAATCCACCGAACCCAAATTGCACTGTAAGTTCTTCTTTTATTCCTTTCCTTAGGTGACCAAAACAGAAAATAACTTATTGATTAAGATTCATAGCTCTGAACATAAAATAAAATAAATAACTGCAGACACAAGTCCTAGCAAGTCTCAAAGATTCACAAAGTAAGTAGTTCCTGAATTAGCTCTACAAAGAAATTGGTAAGTGACCTCTCGACTAGTTCACAGAGAATGATAAATTAACTCTGATAGTCAGCGCATAAAGCACTGACTGTAGCTAAGGAATGTTCTTTGTGACTCCAAGTCCATCTGAGCAGAGTCCAAAGAGGCAGCGGTCGGAGGAAATTCTATGGCGACTGCTTGGCTGCTCATAGTAGGTCTTGTAATAGGACTACTAGAAGCTGGATGTTCCTTCTGCGATACTGCGTAAAGACGTGGCAAGAATGTAGCCACTATACTTGATTTCTGGCATCGGTGGTCACTAGGATGTACGGTCGCAAGGAACACCGGGCCCTGGACGGCCACGTGGCACTACCCGAGTGGTTAAAATGGCTCTAAGCACTGTGGGACGTAACGTCTGAGGTCATCAGTCCCCTATACGAGTGGGAAAACCATCGTGTTCGGTGTATGTCTCTAGCGAATCGTATTGCATCTGCAGCAGCAATATGAACAGCAGTTGGCACCACAGTGACACAACGAACTGTTACTTATAGAAGAGACCGAGCCAGACGAACTGTAACGTGCTTTCCAGTGATCCAAAACCACCGCCATTTGCGACTTCAGCTGTGTCAAGCAGAAGCTCATTTGAGTGCAGGATGGAGGTCTGTTGTGTTGTCAGATCGAAGCTGGTTCTATCTTGCTGCCAGTGGTGGCAATGGGTTGATGAGCAGGAGGCCACATGACCAGTCAACGGAGTGCAACGAACCCGTCTAAGTCTCGTGTACTCTGGAAGAACTCCAGGAGTTATGGTCTGGGGTTTGATTTCGTATGACAGCAGGAGAACTGTCGCGGTTATCCCACGCACCGCGACTGCAAATCTGTACGTCAATCTGGTGATTAGATCTGTTGTGCTGCCATTCATGAACAGAGCTCCAGAGGGCGCTTTCCAACAGAATGACGCTGGCCCACGTACCTCTCTTGTAACGGAACATGCACTACAGAGTGTCGGCTTATGCCTTAAACTGCTCGATCACCAGATCTGTCGGCGGTCGAGCACATATGAGTCATCAATGGTCGACAACTCCAGGGTCATCCGTGAGCAACATTAACCGTCCCGCTATTGAGCGTTCAAGTGCAACGGGCACGGAACTCCATCCAACCAATTGACATAAGACAATGCACGCACGTTTGCGTACTTGCCTTCAACATTTTGGCGGTGACACCAGTTATTAAAGTACCAGAATTTCACTTTTACAATGGCTAATGTAGTCCTTATATTAATCTCTGATCTTAAAACGTTGATCACTTAAAATATCTAGATAAATGTATTCCCGAAATATAATTGCTGTACATTAATTATTCTTTGGTGTTATGATTTTTATCCGTATTGTAATTCTGCACTGCGGTATCTCCTGTGGTGGTGCATGAGCCGTGCGTGACTCGTGTTCCTGCCATCGTGTATTTTACACCCTGTTGTTAACGTACTTCCACCTCACTACGTTAATTTAAATTATTTATGTCACTGAGTTGCTGCTTTGCCTGGCCGTGAGGGGCGTTAACAGCGCGTATCAATATATCCCCTCTCGTAGTATCTTTGCTCGACTGTTATTACTTCCCGGACGCTGTCTGTCGTAAGGGAGTTCAGGTCGCGAGTTCGGGTCTGCCAGTCAGTTGGAACTCGTCTGGACCGCAGTTCGGACCTGCAAGTTGGGGAGTTGCAATGCGGTACTAGTGCAGTCGGGCTGAAGCAGCAGTTAAGTCTGCGTCGACATGGCTCACCCGACCATTGCCGCCAGGTGTCACTTGAGCCGGGCCACGGTCTTGGTTGATCGTCGGTCGGTCGTCCTAACGGACGACGCGTTTTGGCCCGCCGATCGTACATGAGTCAACTGTGTGTGTGTGTGTGTGTGTGTGTGTGTGTGTGTGTGTGTGTGTGTGTGTGTGCGAGCGCGGGCGCGCGCGCATCGACTCCCACATTTGTCTCCGTGCATGCTTAGTTACTGTCGGGTATCGTTCAGGTCTTCGTGCAAGTGTTTGTCGGGTTGTGTGTGTAGTTGACGTTATTTCCACTGACGACTATTTTAGATGGTGTCGGTCGGTTGGTGCGGACCAGTGAGGATATCTCCGTGCGGCGCAGTGTCGGAGCGTGTGTGGAGCTGTCAGATCGCTACCAGCTTCGTGATTCACCGACCCAGGACGTCGAAGTTGAGTGGTATATTAAGTACTCAAGCCACGTCCGTTCATGGTGTCGTTCGTTTCGGTGGTTCGCTGTTGGAGAGGTTTTAGTGTGAGCAACACAGAGTGTTTGTATTGCTGAAATTTAGCCGCCATACGGTGGAATTCACTATATTGGTAGACCACAATTCAAGTGTAGCAGCGGAATTTTCTGCATTGTGGCCGTTAGTGTTCCGGTTACCTGCCCTGGCCACTAACGAGTCCTCTCCTCACCTGTTGTCGCTGTCCAACACGGTGTGTAATTTTGACAGCTTCGTACATATACATATTTGACCGTGGATAATTACGTCCGTAACATTTTGGTGTTTGAGTTCTCATGTACCGATTGGTGGCAAGCAAGTCGTTTTGTTGGTCGGTCTGTGGCTGTCCCGTGGTTGAGTTACCAACGGATCAAGTGTACTTGGGCTCACTACCTGTCGCACTTAAGTGAACGAGGGCAGACCGACCCCCTGGAGGCTTCTGAGTACCGTTATCCTTACTGTCTTTCTCATAGGTGTTTAATTATTTATGATCTATCATAGCCAGTGATTAAAAAAAATTCTTGGTTTTTCTGTGTTTTATGTAAATCAAAGGCCTTCAGCTGCGTATAAGTAAGTTTGAATTCCCGCAAGTGGATATTTACCCAAAGGTTATTGTCGTTGTCTTTTTTGTGCGCTTTCAGCCGCTTGAGGCTTATGGTTATATCTTTTTGAATTTTTGAAAATCAATTGTGGGCCTTCAGCCGCTCACAAGCTTATTTTTAAAATTACCATTTAAGCACAAACATTGCGCCCTTTTGCCTTTGAAAGGTTATGGTAATTTATTTTAAAATCTTGAAAATTTTATTGTGGGCCTTCAGCCGTTTGTATTGCATCTTGTTTATGTTTGTCTATCCACTTTTGCTGTTTCAGTGGATCCTCAGCTTAAGCTATCATGTAAACTTCATGGCATGTGTGATCTGATCACTTTACGATTTGCGTTTTAGCTGAGACAGTTGGCATGTTCTGCTACAGCTTGTTTCGAATAATGGATGAGCGGTAAAACTGAGTTTAATTAATGTGGAGCTCTGATCCTGAACTGTACTATTTATTCGTGCAACAGATAAAACATATTTCCTGTTAACACAGACTTGTAGAGGAGAACAATCGAAATGAACAGTAGGAAAATGAAACTGTTGTTTTTCGCTTGAGCAATGGAGCTGTGCGTGTAAGCGGCAATGGCACATTCGCTTTTAATATATTCTACTATATAAAAGCGTAGGAAACAAAAAACAAAAAAATAAAAAATACAGTGTTGTGTTACCAACTAATAACAGTGGCAAACGTGTGATGTGTTTGCTGTTAATACATTCATTTTCACAGAAGCGTACGAAATTGAAATAAAACAGTTGTTTTACGATCTATTAAAATGAGTTGGACGTGTAGCATATAAAAACATATTCGCTGGTAATATGGAACACTATTTTGCAGGAAAGCATAAGGAATGGGGATAAAATAGAAAGTTGGGTGTACTATCTGATAACTAAGATCAGCGAGTAAATATAAAACTACATTTGCTCTTAACGCACCGTATTACAGACACATGTGAGAAATCAATATGTGTATTATAATCAGATAGTGAATATGCGAAGCGTTGTATGGGGTAGTGCGCATGACTTCTTTAGGCCAGTAGCAATACACACGTTGACATGGAAACGGAACATGATTTTGTTATTGCCTTAGAGGTACAAGAAATTTGACAAGAATGATATGCAAAGTTGAAGAAATATTTCATTGTGGCCAGAAGGACCTAAAGGGAAGTATCGTATACGATAATGTGGGTCTTAAGCCATACAATTGTCATATATAAGCATATCAATTACAGTTGTGTGTGAAATATACTAAAGCAATTTCTGTCATTATTAAAACAAAGTAACACTTTACTTGACATACATCTCACAAATGTCAACGAGTTGCAGCACGAGAGTCGGCACTTTGATCTCTCTTTTTTTTTGTATCTGGCGTACTTTCTGTTAAATAATTTGCACAATTTTTTCTTGCAGTTATATGTGATACTGATGCCAGTTTTCTCGGTTTTCGCGTATCTGCAGCTTCTGCTTCAGTGGTCTCTTCCACCTGAATCACTCCGAACTGGGGAATGAGTTTTGTGTGTAGAGCATGTTCTGCCACATCCATTCTGAACTGGAGGTAGTCCAGAACACATTTCTTCTGGAGCCCACTGCTGACGTGGGATCATTTCTTCATCAGTTCAAATGCTTTAAGGTCATTGGGTCATTAAACAAGAGTCACGAACCATATTTAGCATAGGCCTCACTTTTTACAAACGATCAGATTGTCTATACTGTTGAGAGACAGGATTATCAACAACGACTGTCAGGCTGATTCGAAGAAGGAAGAACTTGTTTCTCAAAACTTTCCTTGAGCCCAAATATTTTCAAAAGTGGATAACCAACTAGTGTTGTGTACATGCAACACGCAAAGAATGCTTTCACTTAATCTAAACTGGTTTCAAACGATTTTCCTGAACACTTCCCTTAAATTAGCAGACTTAGCTACTTTGGAAAAAAAAATCATTTAGACGGTCTTAGAAGAATTCAAAGGGCTTCCAAAGATAATGATTAGACACTGTCTGTCGTACAAAAATCTGGGTTGGTGGAAATCTGTTTGAGAGAAAAATAAAAAAAAGCTGTAACTTCTACAATCCATTACCCCAACAGTGCAATACCACATTATTAAAAACGCCGTTAAAAAGAGTTCTAAACTTACGTATATATGTACCTGCATGAATTCTGTTTAGTCCTTCCCCGTACTGGTTTGCTGATTTTCTGCAACTGACTAAGAGATTTCTCATCTTAAGTTCCCAAGAAGAGATACTGTTTTTCTGAATCAGCCTGACGTTTGTTTCATATCCGCCTCCTTATCTTCAAACTTAAATTCAGAGTGTTCTGGTTTTATCTGATCTATTAGAGCTGAAAATTTCATCTCTGTGGTACTGCAAGTGAACTCGAAACACCAGCCTCTGCTGTCAGTCATTTCTACGTTCGGATATTAAAGAAGTTAAGTATCAAATTCAGCGTAAATCTGTATTTCAAGTATTAAACACAACTAACATGACTGTTGTACTTGCATGAAACGTAGTAAACGGAAACCGGTCTCAAAATTAAAGGAATAATATTTTATTTACCTTCCTCCTAGCTGCGTGGGAAGAACTTGCATGCTCCACTTCACGTTGACTAACGTCTACTGGCAAAGACAAACGTTTACCAGTTGCGTTCTGACTGGTAATTGTCGCAAACGTTACCACTTTGTCAGTAGACACTGGTTAGTGTGAAGTGGTGCGCCGGCAAGAAGTACCGATTGTGACTTTGTTGGTTTTCGAGGCAATTACGCGATAAGTCACACAAATATGGTGGCTCTAAATTCAGCTAAATACTTACTGATTACAATTACAAATAACCTAAATTGGAACGATCGCATATATAATATTGTGGGTAGAGCAAACCAAAGACTGCGATTCATTGGCAGAACACTTAGAAGGTGCAACAGGTCTACTAAAGAGACTGGTTATACCACGCTTGTCCGCCCTATCCTAGAGTATTGCTGTGCGGTGTGGGATCCGCATCAGGTGAGACTGACGGATGACATCGAAAAAGCACAAAGAAGGGCAGCTCGTTTTGTATTATCGCGAAGTAGGGGAGATAGTATCACAGACATGATACGTGAATTGGAGTGGCAACCATTAAAACAAAGGCGTTTATCGTTGCGACAGGATCTTTTCATGAAATTTGAATCACCAGTTTTCTCTTCCGATTGCGAAAACATTCTGTTGGCACCCACCTACATACGGAGAAATGATCATCACGATAAAACAAGAGAAATCAGTGCTCGCACAGAAAAATTTAAGTGCCCGTTCGAGAGTTGAACGGTAGAGAGACTGTTTGAAGGTGGTTCATTGAACCCCCTGCCAGGCACTTTATTGTGAATAGCAGAGTAATCACGTACATGTAGGTAAAAAGAAAATGGGGCTGAGCACTATGGGACTTAACATCTGAGGTCATCAGCCCCCTAGACTTAGAATTACTTAAATCTAACTAACCTAAGGACATCTCACACATCTAAACCCGAGGCAGGATTCTAAACTGCGACCCTAGCAGCAGCGCGGTTCCGGACTGAAGCGGTCGGCTGTGTATTATAATCAGATAGTAGATTTGTAAAGATCCTGCATAATAAGCGTGCACAATATCCTTAATCCAAATGTGAGGCCTGTACACCTACCTGCTCTGCGCACAATTCTGCCACATCTACTGAGTTAGTAGAGCTGTTACTAAAGTCGGAATCAGCTGTCTCTCTCGAGTCTGACTCTGCCGCATCAGGTCTATTCTCAGAACCACGCGACGATAATTAACTGTCACTGATTCAAGTTGAAATAATTACGCTCTCAATAGTTCCCTTCATCAGTACGTTTCTATGCCTGCATTCGTCTGTAATTTTTTCACTTCATCACACACCTTCTTCTAGTCGTCTTTCTTAATATTGTGTACTGTAGCCATTGTCATTTATTTAAGTTGGGAAACTGCCACGCTGCTGACATTGTCCCATGAAATTTTCTGTTTCATTAAATTCCAAGCAGCTTCGGTAGGGTTCAGATCACTGCTATAGGGTGGAAGGCTAACATTATAAGCACTTAACAACATTCTTTCATTACTATCCGCTATGTATTCTGGCTCGGGCTTGTAACGTTTCTGAACTTCCAAGAGCTTGTTGCGTGTTAAACCCGCACCGATTGCAATTTTATACTTAGTTGGGCTTCACTGTATATCATATTCATGAGAAGATGTCTTAGACACTTTATTTGCGCGTACACAATGATAGGGTGCATTGTCTAATACCACAATACCTCCAGTTGGAATATTTGGTATTAAGCCCTGTTGCAACCAATATATATAGTTTTCACTTTATATTTCATTGTGATAATCTTCCAGTGTAGGTCTCGAATTAAATATGAGCTCTGCACCCTCGGAAAAACCTCATTTCTCCTCCAACACGAACTAATGCTCTTTGTTCAGAACTATCATTTTTCCGCAACCTGTTACGTAGCTATGCTGCCAACGTTTACTGACATGTAGCGTGTATGCACCCGTCAGTTCTCCCGACGAGATTCTACACACCGTTCTCGTTTTCTCCCATCGTTCTAAGATTGCGTGCACTCCGTGCCACAGAGTCCTCTCTCTTCACCAGTAATGTTACTCCATTTTTACATTTAAAACGAAGCCCTATATCCTTCACAATTTTTCAGAAAGTGATTCCTTTCCCTGTGAAATTAATGTATGTTCCCTTCTTCACTCAACTGTAAAGCTTTCGAAGGGTGGGTATTTGTCTTTTAAAGCCGTAGTATTCTAAGAACTTTCTATTCACTAAACAATTATGAGAGCCGTGGAGACACTTCGTTTCCTTCCTCAATCTCGTCTTCCCTGAGGTCCTAGTTTTCCAGTAACTCCGTCTGGCTTCCTTAACATTGTTGACAAGGTATGGTACCGCGTTATATGTATAAAACTACCGCTCCTAGAGAAAAACCAACGCCTTGGCCACGGTTGGGTCTACTGGTCTTCTTATGTGTCTCTCCAGCAGACCCATAAGAAGGCCGCTGCAACTGTGGCCGAAACGTTTTTTTGTCTCCAGCAACAGTAGTTCTGTACATTATGACGAGGTACCATATCCAGAAAACTTTTATGTCGACTGACTCTGGCCACGGAAGCTTACGCAGTTATATCATTTACAACACTACGCACTGGGCTTATATACTTTCTTACTGTGGCTGCTGCTCCCTCCTTAGTTTTTTGTGACGGTATTAGCAAACCTTCCCGCTTTTAATCTCGATAGAACTGAAATACGTTATTTATCAACACTTTTTCATCCTAGCGTACCTTTTGGAAACATATTTGAGCGATGACTATCCATTTCAGCAGATGCTAGAAATACGTACCCGTAATAACGCGCTGTGACTATGACTTGAATCTGCAATGTACAGCTACGTGTGTCAGTCGTGTACTGTCAAGTAATGTTAGACACATTCGACCCCATCAGAACATGAACAAAGTTCAGTTGCGCATTATGCTTTCGGAAGTCGTAAAATGGACAATTTATATATATGGCCAAAGTGTTCATTTACATTGGTGTACATCGGCCCTCGTTGTGACGCCAGCGTTAGACCTGTAGGCCGGCAACCTGCCACTCTCCGCTGCTCTGCTGAGTGGTTGGTGTCGAATTATATAGCATCCGCTAGTGATTATCAAGTTTTCATCTCCTTTTAAGTAACTTCTTATCTGAAACGTCCTGGCACGTTAAAACTGTGTTCCGGACCGAGACTCGAACTCGGGAACTTAGCCTTTCGCGGGCAGGTGCTCTACCATCTGAGCTTGCCAAGCACGACTCACGCCCCGTCCTCATAGCTTTACTTCCGCCAGGGATCTCGTCTCCTACTTTCCAAACTTCACAGAAGCTCTCCTGCAAACCTTGCAGAAATAGGACTCATTGAAGAAAGGATATTGCGGAGACGGCTTAGCCACAGCCTGGGGGATGTTCCAGAATGACTTTTCACTCTGCAGCGGAGTGTGCGCTGATATGAAACTTTCCGGCAGTTTTAATCTGCCAGGAAATTTCATGTCAGCGCACACTCCACTGCAGGGTGAAAATCTCATCCTGGGAACTTCTTATCTAATTGCGTAGGCTTCCGCGGCCAGAGTTAGTCGACATGAAAGTTTTCTGGGTATGGTACCGCGTCATGATGTATAAACCTATAGCTGCTGGAGATAAACCAACGTTTCGGCCACGGTTAGAGCGGCCTTCTTCTGGGTCTTCCTATCGAATAGAAAATTCTGGAGTATAATTCTGTGGACCTGATACAAAGCCTCTAAAACGTTTTGCTTTTGGTATTAATGGGATTAACCTGCTTGACGGGGCCTATTTGGAACACAACGTTGCATACATAAAAAATTAAGATTTCCCAGTATGTGTTCCTGCAAATCGAATTTTAGTTGGTAAAGCCAATACGTGTGAGAAAGGAAATTGGTATAGGACACCACATTACATTGAGAAAACCATTTTTCCTCCCGAAAAGGCGAGGAAGGTCCAACGGTACCGACCGGACGCCGTGTTACCCTCAGTCACAGGCGTCACTGGGTGCGGATATGGAAGGGCATGTGGTCAGCTCTCCCGCCCGTACGTCAGGTTCGGAGACCGGAGCCGATACTTCTCAATCAAGTAGCTCCTCAGTTTGTCTCACAAGGGTTGAGTGCACCCCGCTTACGAAGTGATAGCCCAGCACGACAGCGCTTAACTTCGGTGATCTGACGGGAAGCGGTGTTACCACGGCGGCAAGGCCGTTGGTTGATAAAACCATGCATGATAAAAGTAAGTTGTGCTTGGGTGTGCATTTCAGGCAAGCTATGAACGCTACACATTGTACACTGAAGAAGAAGATAATGATCACAAAGAACCAGCCATTGTAAGGGTATTTAAAAAACTATATGCTGATAGCGATGTATGCAGCTAAAAGTGCCCTGAAGAACAGAGGATTGGTTAAAGTACACAGGTATCTGGCAATGTCCAAGACATCAGATGGAATTATCCTCTTTTTCATTACTGTCTTCGTATGTCTTTCAGTAATGGGTTCACTGGCTGGTGGTTCTGGGGCTATTTACAGAACAGCGAAGAACGCAAAGAACTCCCAGCAGCAGCTAAAGGAAGCAAGAAGACATAGCTGCATGATGGAAGCAGTAGTCATTGGAATATGGCAATACCTGACACTATACAAAGACTAGCTCTCTTCATAAATAAAAAATGTCTGCTAGATACACTACCGGACATACCGCTTACAAATACAGATCTATTCATGTTTGTCAGGAAAAAATTCAGCAAAAAATTCAAGATTCCGTGGTTTGTTTATGCGGGATACATTACCGAAGACTGAGTGGAGCTCCAGAGAATGTGTATGCTGGGGGACCAGGAAGCCACTGGGTTAATGAAAGTACAAATAACGTCAACTATTTCAAGTCATTTGGAGACGTACTTCGCCGTCAGAAGACGTGTGTTCTACAATTTTCATCAGTACCAATAATTTAATGCATCTGTGCATCATGTTCCTCCTAACGTATACAGAGAAACATATATATATAAGGAGATACATTAAGCATCAGTCTGTCTGTATAGGTTCACATGCAGTGTCGTATACTCTGATTTTAAGAAATGGTCCTCAGTATTACCTGCAAATTTCTTCCAATAGATTGATTTAAGCACCTGGGAATGGAGCGTTGCTCTGATTGGAGTGGAGTATTCCAAATATCACAGAGACTAACAATAAACTTCATCTGGAAATTAATGGTGGAAAAGAAATTGTGGAAATACAACCCAGTGCATACGATACTGACGATTTAAACGAAGTTGACAAACGGACTGGAAAGGGGATTGCGCAATGTGGAAACATCAACACACCTAAATCTGAAATAAAGACAACGAATTCAGCGATTGACTTTAAGCAGAAAGGATCAGTAGGACAGCTACTGGATTTCACAAAAGGAAGGGTTTTGAAGAAGGATATTAATAAATTCTACAGATACGACCAGTCAGTGGATATAGTTTCTGTCTGTACAATCCGAGTGTAACATTGCAACAAATTCTTATCTCAACAACAGATTGAGTCAGGTAAATTATGGATTCTTTCCATCAGTGAGAACAGGGTATAATATAGTTGAGGCCCCTACCAACGCTATTTACCTCTCTGTACCTGCGCATTGTAGACCACAATAATGAAGTTCTTGATTTTCGCGATAAGGAAATCATTGTACGGCTACATCTAAAGCGGAACCAGCAGTGACCTTGAACGTGCAGAGACCCAGTAGTAGTGGAGGCCTTCAACCAGGCAGCATCGCCAACCTTTTACTTGTCAGACCGGAGGCGTTGGCGGCGAGCTACAACCAGTCAGGAATCACAGCAGCCCATATAGTCAAAGAAGGTAGGATGAGTGTAAGGTATAAAACCAAAGTGCACAACACGCATCGCTACATTTCACAATAGAACAAAAAATGGCTCTGAGCACTATGGGACTTAACTTCGGAGGTCATTAGTCCCCTAGAACTTAGAACTACTTAAACCTAACTAACCTAAGGACATCAGACACATCCATGCCCAAGGCAGGATTAGAACCTGCAACCGTAGCGGTCGCGCGGTTCCAGACTGAAGCGCCTAGAACCGCTCGCCCACCACGGCCGGCCACAATAGAACAGCAAGGTGACAATATATGCCAACTAAGAGTTTCTTAAATCAGTAGGTCTAAAGCCGCACAATGACGTCGCTCGATATAATATATGGCGAAATATGACGAGTGTATTATATGCTAGGAATACGTCATTTAACAAGAATGATGAATAAAGTTTATGCAATGATGAAATTAAGATTGTCATCAAACACAAAGACACCTCAACGATCCTATGCAAGAGTTCCATATATCTTGATTATTCATTTACGAAAGGGGCGGCACTGCTACAGTGGCATCCAACCTTACACGTAATGCTTTAGCTCTCTGGTTTCATAGGGTACTATATGAACTTAACGGGCTCGAGATTGACCAGACACACAATGTAGGCATAAAATCAACTCTTGAAAAATATGTATCTGCTTCTCCCTCAGATTGGAATAATTTAGAAAATACTGGATGGTTCATAGACGAACCAGTGGATAGAACTGTAGAACAGTACAAGAGTTTTACTGTGTGCATACTTTTAAAATTACTTACAACATACTTTGAGGACATGTGGCAAGTTGTTCTGATTGCTAAACAGGAACTTATTATGGTACGGAACACAATGGATAACAACTCTTACAATCAAGGAGCTCGAGATGAGAATTACATCTCTATCAATAAAATAATGTGGAAAATACCACACATCACAGTATCGGATGAGCAGCTTTTAAAAGTTCTGAATGCTGGTTTATTTCTACCGTTATCTTTCTGTTCATGGAAGGTTTTCGAATACCCAGTGCCACCAGTTGCAAGCAGACAAATCTTGTCTATTAAGACCTCTGCTCAGCTGGAGACGCTCAGGTTCATCAAAATAGCATTGCAGACCAATAGATGAGGGAATATAGCTAATGGCTGCACCAGATTTGATAACTGCAGGTTAACTAATGCCAGAGTGTACCTGAACTCTGAATTTGTATGATAATTTATATCTGCAGTAGGATGAAAATGTATACTACAGTCTAGCGTACGACATGTATGCAAAAATTTTGTGCTTCACACTATGAAGATAACCCCCCAATGAACCATGCACCTTGCCTTTGGTGGGGAGGCTTGCGTGCCTCAGCGATACAGATAGCCCTACCGTAGGTGCAGCCACAACGGTGGGGTATCTATTGAGAGGCTAGACAAGCGTGTGGTTCCTGAAGAGGGGCTGCAGCCTTTTCAGGAATTGTAGGGGCAACAGTCTGGATGATTGACTGATCTGTAACACTAACCAAAACAGCCTTGCTGAACTGGTACTGCGAACGGTTGATAGCAAGGGGAAAGTACAGCCGTAATTTTTCCCGAGGGCATCCAGCTTTACTGTATGGTTAATGATGATGGAGTCCTCTTGGGTAAAATATTCCGGAGGTAAAATAGTCCCCCATTCGGATCTCCGGGAGCGGACTACTCAAGAGGACGTCGTTATCAGGAGAAAGAAAACTGGCGTTCTACGGATCGGAGCGTGGAATGTCAGATCCCGTATTTGGGCAGGTAAGTTAGAAAATTTAAAAAGGGAAATGGATTGGTTAAAGTTAGATATAGTGGGAATTAGGGAAGTTCGGTGGCAGGAGGAACAAGACTTTTGGTCAGGCGAATACAGGGTTATAAATACAAAGTAAATAGGGGTAATGCAGGAGTAGGTTTAATGATGAATAAAAAAATAGGAATGTGGGTAAGCTACAACAAACAGTATAGTGAACGCATTATTGTGACCAAGATAAACACGAAGCCCACGCCTACTACAGTAGTACAAGTTTATGTGCCAACTAGCTCTGCAGATGACGATGAAATTGAAGAAATGTATGGTGAAATAAAAGAAATTATTCAGATAGTGAAGGGAGAAGAAAATTTAATAGTCAAGGGTGATTGGATTTCGGTAGTAGGAAAAGGGAGAGAAGGAAACGTAGTAGGTGAATATGGATTGGGGGTAAGAAATGAAAGAGGAAGATGCTTGGTAGAATTTTGCATCATAGCTAACACTTGAATCAAAAATCATAAAAGAAGGTTGTATACATGGAAGAAGCCTGGATATACTGACAGATTTCAGATTATATAATGGTAAGACAGAGATTTTAGGAACCAGGTTTTCAATTGTAAGACATTTCCAGGGGCAGATGTGGACTCTGACCCCAATCTATTGGTTATGACCTGTAGATTAAAACTGAAGAAACTGCAAAAACGTGGGAAGTTAGGAGATGGGATCTGTATAAACTGACTAAACCAGAGGTTGTACAGGGTTTCAGGGAGACCACAAGGGACCAAGTGGCAGTAGAAGAAGAATGGGTAGTTCAGAGGGATGAAGTAGTGAAGGTGTAAGTAGGCTGTTTAGGTTTTTTTATTGGTAACGCCGCCGCCACGTAGCGCTCTGTATGAAAATCACTGGCTGTACCGTGTGCAGTCAGTGGCTGGTTGGCATTGTTGTAATACTCGCTATTGTAGTGTTGGGCAGCGGCAGCTGTATGTGAACAGCGCGTAGCGTTGCGCAGTTGGAGGTGAACTGCTATATATATTATGACTAGTGAGGTAAATATATTGTTTGTTCTCTATTAAAATCTTTCATTTGCTAACTATGCCTATCAGTAGTGGCGCTCGCTGTATTGCAGTAGCTTGAGTAACGAAGATTTTTGTTAGGTAAGTGATTTGTGAAACGTATAGGTTAATGTTAGTCAGGGCCATTCTTTCTTAGGGATTTTTGGAAGTCAGATTGCGTTGCGCCAAAAATATTGAGTTTCAGTTTAAGCACAGTCTTGTATAATTTTTTCTAAGGGGACGTTTCAAAGGCAGCACAGGATCAAGCAGGTAAAATGACGAGGGCTAGTAGAAATCCTTGGGTAACAAAACAAATATTGAATTTAAATGATGAAAGCAGAAAATATAAAAATGCATTAAATGAAGCAGGCAAAACGGAATACAATCGTCTCAAAAATGAGATCGACAGGAAGTGCGAAATGGCTAAGCAGGGATGGCTAAAGGATAAATGTAAGGATGTAGAGGCTTATCTCACTAGGGGTAAGATAGATACAGCCTACAGGAAACTTAAAGAGACCTTTCTATACAGGTGCGATGTAATTGAGGACAATATTATGGAAATGGAAGAGAAGTAGATGAAGATGAAATGGGAGTTATGATACTGTGTGTAGAGTTTGACAGAGCACTGAAAGACCTGAGTAGAAACAAGGCCCCAGGAGAAGACAACATTCCATTAGAACTACTGACGGCCTTTGGAGAGCCAGTCCTGACAAAACTCTACCATCTGGTGAGCAAGATATATGAGACAGGCGAAATACCCTCAGACCTCAAGAAGAATATAATAATTCCAATACTAAAGAAAGCAAGTGTTGACAGAAAATTACCGAACTATCAGTTTAATAAGTCACGGCTGCAAAATACTAACGCCAATTCTTTACAGACGAATGGAAAAACTAGTAGTAGCCGACCTAGGGGAAGATCAGTTTGGATTCCATAGAAATACTGGAACACGTGAGGCAATACTGACTCTACGACTTATCTTAGAAGAAAGATTAACGAAAGGCAAACCTACGTTTCTAGCATTTGTAGACTTAGAGAAAGCTTTTGACAATGTTGACTGGAACACTCACTTTCAAAGTCTGAAGGTGGCAGGGGTAAAATATAGGGAGCGAAAGTCTATTTACAATTTGTATAGAAACCAAATGGCTGTTATAAGAGTTGAGGGGCATGAAAGGGAAGCAGTGGTTGGGAAGGGAGTGAGACAGTGTTGTAGCCTCTCCCCGATGTTATTTTATCTATATATTGAGCAAGCAGTAAAGGAAACAAAATAAAAATCCATGGAGAAGAAATAAAAACTTTGAGGTTCGCTGATGACATTGCAATTCTGTCACAGACAGCAAAAGGACTTATAAGAGCAGTTGAACGGAATGGTCAGTGTCTTGGAAGGAGGATATAAGATGAACATCAACAAAAGCAAAACGAGGATAATGGAATGTTTCGAATTACATTGGGTGATGCTGAGGGAATCAGATTAGGAAATGAGACACTTAAAGTAGTAAAGGAGTTTAGCTATTAGAGGAGCAAAATAACTGATGATGGTCGAAGTAGAGAGTATATAAAATGTAGACTGGCAATGGCAAGGAAAATGTTTCTGAAGAAGAGAAATTTGTTAACATTGAGTATTGATTTGAGTATCCGGAAGTTGTTTCTGAAAGTATTTTTATGGAGTGTAGCCATGAACGGAAGTGAAATGTGGACGATAAATATTTTAGACAAGAAGAGAATAGGAGCTTTTGAAATGTGGTGTTACAGAAGAATTCTGAGGGTTAGTTGGGTAGATCACATAACTAATGAGGAGGTATTGAGTAGGGTTGGGGAGAAAAGAAGTGTGTGACACAACTTGACTAGAAGAAGGAATCGGTTGGTAGGACATGTTCTGAGGCATCAAGAGATCACCAATTTGGTATTGTAGGGCAGTGTGGAGGGTAAATATCGTAGAGGGAGACGAAGAGATGAATACACCAAGCAGATTCAGAAGGATGTAGGTTGCAGTAGGTACTCTTACTACATGTGGGGAGTGTGAGTATGGGAGAGATTCAAACCTTCATCACAAATGATGTTTTGACCGTCATGAGGCGACACACAGACTTCATCCTCTCGAATACTAGTTTGCTTTATCACATGCGGTGGCTGTGATGTAGCACCGCAAGCACAACTGTGCAAGCATTGAAAATAGTCTTCGATGGAGACAGCTCTGAATGCCATTTCATGCACATCCTTAGCCTGCCTCTGGGTGGCACCTTCCAGTGTGTGATATGCATACATTTTTGATCACAGACCTACAAACTCCACAATCGGGAATCCATTCACCTTGTCTTTCATATAGCCAGTAACCTTCTTGTTCTGTGAAACACTACCATAAGGATTTTCTGGTTTGTACAAGGATGTGTCGATTCATTACAATGGTACCTCGTTATTTCATATGTATTGCAGTTCATCACCCAACAGACGAAGCTATCCGTCGTATCCATATAAAGTAATTCAGGATCTGAAAAATGAGTTTTCGTAAACGCATAATGAAAGCAGTACATGTTGCGTTTGGATAGGTCTAATATGCACATTCCCACATAAACAGTTTTCGTAAACTGTACTGCAGTCTTTTGTATCTCCACAACATCAAAGTTCTTGTTCAATATGGGGACCTGTTTAAAATTTGGTATGGTGACTTATTTTCTTATGTTCAAACACCCATCCCATTCGGCTGTAATCAAAATTCACCCCATTCCCTCAAATTCTCTGTTGTTTTGTCGAAAACTGAATTTCTCATTAATTGAAAAAAAAGATGTGATTCTTCAATTTCTCCCGGCGCATTTTATGACGAAATAAATCTCGGGTGAACAGCATTGTATGAGTGTGCATACGACACATTATTTTGGCAATTGACCACGTTGCCGTCATCAAGTGCTCTGATATACTGACTGGCGATGGGATTGTCCTATATATACATGGCGCTGGCCCACCGCCGGTCAGTACATCAGCGCACCTGATGATGGCAACGTGGTTGATTGCCGAAATATTGTGTCCTATGCACACTCATACCACAACAGCAAAGACTTACTGACTGACCACTAAATAACACCAGCATATTACATATACAAAGAAAAATATGTACACTACTGACAATGCTGTTGCTGCTGCTCCTGTTGCTTATGTGTCTCAGCATTCGTTACCCAGCAGTTGGTGGATGTATGATGAAACAATAAGACGAAATGTATTTAATACTACGAAACTGCAGCCTTTTTTTTCAAATAAAAACTGCTAGCACAACGCCGGCCGTTGTGGCCATCCAGTTCTAGGCGCTTCCATCTGGAACCGCGTGACCGCTACGGTCGCAGGTTCGAATCCTGCCTTGGGCATGGATGTGTGTGATGTCCTTAGGTTAGTTAAGTTTAAGTAGTTCTAAGTTCTATGGAACTGATGACCACAGATGTTAAGTCCCATAGTGCCCAGAGCCATTTGAACCATTTTGCTAGCACAAGCATAAGCAAGAAAATAGCCTTAGACAATGGCGAACGATGGGGAATGAGGCCACGGGTGGAGGGGTGGGGTTTATGTAGACTCTAGCTCTACCCACTAATTTGATGGGAAACAATCATATTGCAGTATTTGGGAATACCTTGGTCAGCATGTTTGTACAGGTTGGTTCTTGCACACATAGACAGGATGTAACACTTGAGAGAGAGCAGAGGTAGTTACCTGGGTATCAGATATCAAAGGGACACCAACTTCTGCTCTGAGGTCGCTGAACTGTATGGGTAGCAATGCTCGAGGCAGGTAGCAAGGCACACCCAGCGAGTGTGTGAACAGTGAACTACTTTTCAGTATACATTTGGCTGCCTTCATTCCTATGTGTGTTATGGGCAGCGCGTGAAGGAGTGTGGTTGTGTACTCAAGCGTCTCTGTACACAAGGCCCCCGATATTTGTACTGTGTTCTTGAATTTTAGTTACTTGATCTGCTTTTGTCTCTCTATACACATGGGGATGGACCACATTACTCTTTGAGGTGTGATTGCCAGTCAGTGGTTCCCACCAATGTTGCCCTGGTTGGGGCACAAGGCTTTCAGACACCATGGGAAGTAGGCGTGTTAGTGCAGTGGACCCTGCAAAGTTCAGTAAAGCAGTTATTTTTCTATTTATTGGACATATGGAGCTGTTAGTGGGCGTGTGTTTTATTGGGTCTGTTTGTAGTATACATTTTAGGCTGGTTTTTTTAGTGGTCTTTGTAGAATGCTTAGCTCTTTATTAGCGATGGATTTTTTTATGATATGTTATCCCTACCGCCAATCTGCAGCAGTGTAATCACAGTAAGACCTCATGTGTGATGTTTGTGGCAGTGGAAAGTTAGTGTTACCTACCACCTCTTACCTGTTGCCTTCACCTGATGTTTCGTTTGAGGATTAGAGCGATTTTCAGTCTGCTTGTCTCTCTCCCAACCTGAGTGCTTGGTAATATGTGAGGCAGCTGGCACATGGGTATGTGCAGGATTATATGGAGTGGCCAGCTTGTGTGCCCAATGGTCGGTGCAAAAATGTAACCAAAATATTTTTAACACTGAATTTTTAGTAGTGAGTTATGATGACGATTTCATAATGGAATTGCTTGCTTGATCGGAAAAAAGCGTCATATATGATTACCTCTTTTCGATGTATTTTACAAGACCTGTAACCTAAATAGAAAATAATGATGAGCTTTCCTCATCAAGATGAAGATCTGGGGCCTGTGAACTGTTTATAAATAAACTGTATATCATTTGCTGTGTAATTGAGATTGATTTGAATTTCATGTCTTGAGATCCTTCCTCTTCAGCACAGACTAAGTCCTATTCTTGCCAGTTTCCAGGTGAGAGAGGGGAGTAGGTGGCCAGGAGGGTTGAGGGATTTCCCAGGAGCACAAGGGGTAGTTAAATTATTGATATTAATTAGTCAATTAATTTGGTATCAAAAATGTCCTTGTATCTTCAAGAGGGTTTCCCAGATGGGTGGGGGAGCTGAAAGAGGAAGGGGAGGAGTTAGGGCTTTCTGAGAAGGAAGATTATCCCCTTCGAATCACAAATCAACCCCCAGACAGAACAATAGGTTAAGGCCATAAATCAATCAGTTGTCACAATTTAATTTGCATACCAATTTGAGCCAAAATGGTGCAGAACCCCCAGTACCCTACTACTTACATGTACATTACTTCTTCTGATATCAGTCCCATTCAAAAAATGTATTCCTGGTGCATCCGTCGCTATGTTTTTGCTGTTGTTTTTATTCATAAACTTGATATTATTATTCTGTTTATTTCGTGGCGAATTTAGAGGGTAATGTCATAGGAAAAGTACCGCTTTTATTGGATCTCATTAGTTTCATGTTGTTAATTTTATACTAAAAAAGCCAGAATAATTGAAAAATTAAGATCATCTGTACGTTTCTATACATATTCCACATAACTGCACACATGTATGACTCTGCAGGCAACATAAACATTCTGGGGTCAGTGTGCTATCCGCAGCCGAAACAAAGAGAAACGCTGCCCCCTGCAGGAATTAGGTACAAATTTAACATCAGTTTATCTGTGGCGAAAATTCGGACTGGGTTTCCATCGCAAAGTAAAACGATGGGTCGTATTCGGCGCAAACTTATTTATTGTAAAACACTGAACACAACCATTTTGCTTCTATTCGCTGGATCAGTGGCCGCTGATGAATAATATATCATTGTTGCTCCCAAACACACACAAAACTTCCAAAATGAGATTTTCACTCTGCAGCAGAGTGTGTGCTGATATGAAACTTCCTGGCAGATTAAAACTGTGTGCCCGACCGAGACTCGAACTCGGGACCTCTGCCTTTCGCAGGCAAGTGCTCTACCATCTGAGCTACCGAAGCACGACTCAGGCCCGGTACTCACAGCTTTACTTCTGCCAGTATCTCGTCTCCTACCTTCCAAACTTTACAGAAGCTCTCCTGCGAACCTACTAGAACTAGCTCTCCTGAAAGAAAGGAAATTGCGGAGACATGGCTTAGCCACAGCCTGGGGGAGGTTTCCAGAATGAGATTTTCACTCTGCAGCGGAGTGTACGCTGATATGAAACATCCTGCCAGATTAAAACTGTGTGCCCGTCTGAGACTCGAACTCGGGACCTTTGCCGTTTGCAGGCAAGTGCTCCACCATCTGAGCAACTGAAGCACGACTCACTCCTGGTTTCATATCAGCGCACACTCTGCTGCAGAGTGAAAATCTCATTCTGGAAATCTCCCCCAGGCTGTGGCCATGTCTCCGCAATATCCTTTCTTTCAGGAGTGCTACTCCGGCACGGTAGCTCAGCGTGTTCGGTTGGAGAGCCAGTTGGCCTCAGTAATAAAAAACTGAGTGGAAGGATCAACCACCGACCTTGAGCGGATGTCTTGCCGGCAGGGTGGCTCAGCATGTTCGGTCAGAGGGTAACGTGCCCTCCGTAATACAAAAAAAAAAAACTGAGTTAACAGATCAACACCGACCTTAAATGGATGTCTTAGGACGTCCGCCCCGAGCAGCTGCAATTAAGTAAATTAAAAAAAAAGATGATAGAGCACTTGCCCGCGAAAGGCAAAGGTCCCGAGTTCGAGTTTCAGTCAGGCACACAGGTTTAATCTCCCAGGAAGTTTCACACACAAAACTGTAAACATGGGCTATTCTTTTGCTGATACCAACATGTCATATTCTATAAAATTATTGAATGCTTGGTACTCCACATCTTTCAGGTATTTATTAAAGGACATCTACACATCATGATCTGCACTAGAAATGATTACCTACTGAAACTGGTTTATGGGCTTACGGCCCATCATCAGTGGCATATTATGTACTTCTGCAGCAATGATATGTGTGTCAGTTAAGACGATAGGATCACAAATCTGACAGATCTGTCAAACGTTATCAAGAATTGTCTCTGTGTAAGATGACTACAGTAACATATATGGCAACTTGTATTTCTTTCTTTTATGTTTTACTTTTTTATTTGAAGGCCTTCATTGGATCAATATAGTCAGTTCTACAAACGTATACAAGCTCTTGTTATTCAATAATGCAATTTGGTTCAATAATGACGCAATAAGAGAATTCAACAGTACAGTTGTTATACAAGAATTATTATAATTTATTATATATGAAGGGGTTTTTCCTCTCCTATCTTCCTGCTACTTCCTCTTTATTTAAAACATTTTCTTTCTTTCTTCATCTGAGATTACTCTCCCTGCAGTTCTTTTATATATCTTCATTTGTAGTCTGGTTTGTGTGTCTTACATTACCCGAGTTTTCTCTGTTTTCTTTTTTTAGGTCATCTGCTGGTGTTCTCACTAGGTGTCCATAGAATGCGACACATTTCTTTCTAATTGTGTTCATTACTGATTATATTTTCTTGTATGCTGTTCCATTTGAAGCTATTCTCTAATTCCCATTTACATAATACTGATTATTTGTGCATGTCCGAATTAATTTTTTTCGATGTTTAATATTTTGTGAATTTATTGTACATTAGTTGTTTTGACGATGGTTACAGGTGAATATGGTATTCCTGGTCGTGGAACTGTTTTATAATTTTTTTAATGTTGCATCTATGACTAAGCCTTTTCAGTTATTTTTTTCTTTGGTAATGTAATTTGCTTTCATCGGTTTATTTATTCCGTTTTGGCATTTTGGTTTCTCTTTTAGACTGAATGTTACGATTTAACCTAAATATTTAAATTTATCAGCAATTAAAGTACATGTTCTGTTGTAATTCTGCTTGCAGTTAGTGGGTCGGTTAGTATAATCTATGATTTCTCAATTACATCATAACACCAATTTTCTATACTATTGTTTGTAGTGATTTAGCTTGTTGGCTAATCTGTTGAACATTGTTGGTGAAGAGAGCAAGATCATCAGCATATCCCAAACTGTTTAAACTTTTTTCACTTACAATTCTTATGTTCTTTGGATTATCCTTGTACCATTCTCCCATTATAATTCATCTGCACAGTTAAACAATAATGGTGTTAGTCACCTTAAGTCTATCTCTGTGAGTAATAGTTCAGAAATTTCCTCTGTAAATTCACTTTCGGTTTGGTTTCGATTACAGCAAGTTCTACTAGTTTCTTATTACTAATGAAGGTCATATGCCATCTTAATATCTACAAATGTTATTTCCAGAGTTTTCTTCAGTTTCCTGTATGTTCGATTTTTATTGGGATATTTACGTTGATTTGTAAGAGTTCGTTGGGTTCTTCGAAATTCACAAGTTTATGCGATTGGCTTGATTTCAGCATTTTCTTTGTTACCGTGCGCCATTATCCCTCTTCATCTTTCTGTATTAGCCTAGGGGGCTCATGCTTTTGTAGCTGTTTCCCAAAGATTTTGTGTTAGTTCTTGGGATTGGTTTTGTGATAGTTATCTTCTACAGAGTTTATTATGTCTTTATTTAATCGTATGTAGTATGTTATAGGTCACATTTTAGATCCTATAGTATTATCTGACACGCATTTCACTCCTACGTTAAAAGATACTAACGGTTGATTTTAAACCCGGAAAAGAGTTCTGGCAAATAAACGTTTCTAGCGCAACTCATGGAGTATAGAAGACACTGTTTAAAAAACATGACGAATAGTGTTAAAGTCCATCTCCATGATCGTTTAAAATTGTATTAGTTGTATATAAGGAATGTGAGTGTTAATAATAAATCTAAAGCGGTAAGTTTAGAAGACACTGGGAATGATTATAACGCCAAGACATCAACATCAGTGAATAAAAATTCCCTTTGGTTGCTGTGGACCATATCATCAAATAACTAGTAAAGTACATTAAAATACATATGGCATACAAATTTCCAGTACAGTGTAGATATTCGTTTTTGAATACAGCTAGTATTATTTCTGTGTAATATAACATACATGATAAGTGTACCCCTTTAATGCTTATTGTAACATAGTTTAATCGTTGTATTCACTATTGTGATACCATTATATTAGCTTCTCTTAAATTAAATAAGCTGTAAAGTACTTCACTTATCATTACAGTTCATCTAGGTTTTATTTACTCACTAGTAGACTGTATATTATATACCTCATAATTACTTAAGATAAATATTCTTGAAGATATTTCTATAATTAGGCCTTACAGCAATTTGGACTGAGACTCATCCCAGTTAGTCTGAATATGTGAACTTTCAGTGTAGCTAGTTTATTATAAGACTTCATATTAAAGAATGAATTTAGGGAATACTCAGTAACACGGTATAAAATGGATAAGATGGCTCTAAGTACTATGGGAGTTAACAGCTGAGGTCATCAGTCTCCTAGACTTAGAACTACTTATACCTAACGAACCGAAGGACATTACACACATCCATGCCCGAGGCAGGATTCGAACCTGCAACAGTAGCAGCAGCGCGGCTACGGACTGGAGCGCCTAGAACCGCTCGGCCACAGCTACCAGCATCACGGTATATTTTCAGTCAACACAAAAAGTACGAGTAGTTAATAAACATTTCAAATAGATACGTGTCTAATGCGTCTGCTGGCGTCTCTAAATATGTCACGGAAGGTTATAGTAAATATATGGGTTCATAAATAGTTATGGAAATTAAGAAAGTTTACACGCGAGCAGCAGCACATAATTTTAAGTCCGTAAATTCCAGCTAGGCTTCGAAGTGCCTCGAGGGTGTATCGGATATTTTATAGAGGCGTCGTAAAATACGGCAGTGCGTGTTATATAACATCGTAAATTCGCAGAGGCTGAATGCTGCTCAGCTGAAACGCTGCGGCCCCTGGCGAGGCCATCCAAGTTGTGTGGATGGCTCATCCACGTGACCCAGTTCGCACTGCCGTCGTTTGCAGCTACGTTCAGCTACAGTCAACGGAACTAGTCTAGTGCAGGGGAGAAATTTCTGAAAATGTGTAGAAACTATCTCGGAAACAATCTCGCTTTATGAGGGGGCGACCTAAGCAATAGTATATTTGCTGCTCTCCACACGAAGGTAGGAAATCACAACATCGTTTCCCTCCAGGAACAGTATGAGAGTGAGTACGCATTTCCAAGGGCTGAGAGATTACCTCCAACACGACTTGTTTGCGGAACGGAAATGTACGTAACCTACGGTAGTGTAAGAAATACGACAGACTGAAAAACTGATCAACGAAGGAGCATGCACTGCAAATTATAAATGCGGAAACCTATTCAATAATCTTCATCACTATATTAATGCTTGTTAATGTCAGTAATTATCATATGTAATGCTATGGAGAATTTTGCAACGAGACACAAATTAATACATTTCGATATAAAGTCGATTCGATTCTGTAACCTTTGGTTTTTGGATGAGATTGAATGAATTTACAACATTGTACTCTTGTAAGGCAGGCTCTGTGGAACCGAAGCCATTATCCACAGAAATTGTTTATCATATTTGTTTCAGCGAGAGACACTTCTATTAAGAGGATAGACATGCTGCTCACATCTTAGCACCTCATAATCACAAGGTTAGAGAGGTTAAATATAAGATATTACACTATCATCTTAGTTGATGTTGTTGTTGTAGTCTTCAGTCCTGAGACTGGTTTGATACAGCTCTCCATTTTACTCTATCCTGTGCAAGCTCCTTCATCTCCCAGGATCTACCACAACCTACATCCTTCTGAATCGGCTTAGTGTATTTATCTCTTGGTCTCCCTCTACGATTTTTACCCTCCACGCTGCCCTCCAATACTAAGTTGGTCAGCCCTTGATGCCTCAGAACATGTCCTACCAACCAATCCCTTCTTCTCACCAAGTTGTGCCACAAACTTCTCTTCTCCCCAATCCTATTCAATACTTTTTCATTAGTTATGTGATCTTCCCATCTATTCTTGAGCATTCTTCTGTAGCACCACACTTCGAAAGCTTCTATTCTATTCTTGTCTAAACTATTTATCGTCCAAGTTTTACTTCCATACATGGCTACACCCCATAAAAATACTTTCAGTAACGACTTCCTGACACTTAAATCTATACTCGATGTTAACAAATTTTCTCTTCTTCAGAAACGCTTTCCGTGCCATTGTCAGTCTACATTTTATATCCTCTCTACTTCGACCATAATCAGTTATTATGCTCCCCAAATATCAAAACTCCTTTACTACTTTAAGTGTCTCATTTCCTAATCTAATTCCCTCAGCATCACCCGACTTAATTCGACTACATTCCATTATCCTCGATTGCTTTTGTTGATGTTCATCTTATATCCTCCTTTCAAGACAGTATCCATTCTGTGAAAATGCTCTTCCAAGTCCTTTGCTGTCTCTGACAGAATTACAGTCATCTTAGTATGTGGAACTGATATGGGAGGGGGAGGAGTTTCTACATATAATAAAACAGAACAGAAGTTCCAAAATAATGAGACAAGTAGACAATTTGTAGTGGTCAGCACATAGAGGTGCTTGTGAATTAATACTGGAAAATGGTTCACTTTTAAATACAAGTGTATATAAATCCCCACGAAGAAATTTAGAATCACTTATGAGAAATTTGGTTTCATTTCTATGGTACTTGTGAGACAGCAGCAAGTAGTTTACAGTCCGCGATGATCCCAGTGCAGATTTTGTAAGGGACTATTGTAGGAAAACTGAACTGGAAACTTTATTTGGAGCCTACCATTTAATCTCAGTAACTCTCCGTCACGTGGCGGTCATGACAGTAGGACCCTAATACATAGGTTTCTTTGACGATGCTCAAATTAAGGAAATAACTGTATACCAGTAACAAATGCTCTCTCTGATCATGATGCACATTTGGTTAGAGTAAACGAGGTAGCGCCTTACAGGATAGATACTAGTGAGTGGAAATCAGTGAGAATAATTGATGACTCCAGACAAAAATGTTTTTAAGCTTGTCCAAATCATTATCGAACCTTCATCACGTCTCACTATTGGGGTTTAAGGTCGGCGAGACGTTGGAGAAAGTATGAAATAAGACTCATCCGACCAAACGACTTCCTCCCTCTCTTTCACAGTACAGGTTTTAAGGCTTCGGTAGCACGTTTTCTCGTTATTGTTATTTGTGTCGCTGATGAGAGGAATTGGAATTACATTTCGTCCTGCAGTTCCCAGATTATGGAGCTCCCTTTGTGTTATATTACAAAATAGATTAAGGAAAGGCAAAACTACGTTTCTAGCATTTGTAGACTTAGAGAAAGCTTTTAACAACGTTGACTGAAAAAGTCTCTTTCATATGCTGAAGGTGGCAGGGTTAAAATATAGGGAGCGAAAGGCTATTTATAATTTGTACAGGAAACAGATGGCAGTTGTAAGAGTCGAGGGGCATGAAAGGGTAGCAGTTGTGGGGAAGGCAGTGAGACAGGGCTGTAGCCTATCCCCAATGTTATTCAATCTGTTGAGAAAGCAGTAAAGGAAACAAAAGAAAAATTCGGATTAGGTATTAAAATCCATTGAGAAGAAATAAAAACTTTGAGGTTCGCCGATGACATTGTAATTCTATCAGAGACAGCAAAGGACTTGAAAGAGCAGTTGAACAGAATGGACAGTGTCTTGAAAGGAGGTTATAAGATGAACATCAACAAAAGCAATTGAGGATAATGGAATGTAGTCGATGCTGAGGGAATTAGATTAGGAAATGAGACACTTAAAGTAGTAAAGGAGTTTTGATATTTGGGGAGCATAATAACTGATTATGGTCGAAGTAGAGAGGATATAAAATGTAGACTGGCAATGGCAAGGAAAGTGTTTCTGAAGAAGAGAAATGTGTTAACATCGAGTATAGATTTAAATGTCCGGAAGTCGTTTCTGAAAGTATTTGTATGGAGTGTAGCCATGCATGAACGGAAGTGAAATGTGGACGATAAATATTTTAGAGAAGAGGAGAATAGGAGCTTTCGAAATGTGGTGCTACAGAAGAATTCTGAAGGTTAGTTGGGTAGATCACATAACTAATGTGGAGATATTGAATAGAATTGGGGAGAAGTGAAATTTGTGGCACAACTTCACTAGATGAAAGGATTGGTTGGTAGGACATATTCTGGGGCATCAACGGATCACCAATTTAGTATTGTAGGGCAGTGTGGAATGCAAAAATTGTAGAGACAGACTAAGAGATGAATACACTAAGCAGATTCAGAAGGATGTAGTTTGCATTAATTACTGGGAGATGAAGAAGCTTGCACAGGATAGAGTAGCATGGAGAACTGCAGCAGACAAGTCTCAGGACTAAAGACCACAACAGTGCTGACTGTGCTTCGTGGGTGTGAAGTTCAACTCTGCAGTGACTTCTGCAGCTGTCACCTACATATTATTCGTCACAATCCTCTCCAATAACAGAATGGCACCATCATTCAACACACACTTTCGTTCACGTTTTGACTTAACGGATGAAGTTTTTCCACTTTTCCTGCGTGCAGTTTAAATTCTTCCACACGATGTCTTGAAACGTCCTCTAAGAAAAATTATTGAATTATTGTGCTGATAAATCTCTTACATTATTTGATTTTCAAACAGCTGAGCAAAACTGAACGTACTACGACATTTCGCTCTTTACCTATTCTGATCAACACTAAACTGACACAGAATATTTTTTAGCGCAACGCAATCTGACTTTCAATAATCCCTACTAACATTAACCTATACCTTTCACAAATCACTTATCTCACAAAAATCTTCATTACTCGAACTATTTGAATACAGCGAGCGCCACTACTGCCAGCTAAATAAAAGATTCAAACTACTAAAATCACTAACTACTGATAGGCATAGTTAGCAAATGAAAGATTTTTATAGAGAACAAACAATGTATTTACCTTAATAGTGTTCAAAAGTCATAGTATATATAGCAGTTCATGACATCCATTCTTACAAATGTACTGTTTCTGATGGACACACGTCCAGATCACCCGCTCTCAAAAATCCGCCATCTCTCTTCCCCACTTACACCACTGCTGGCGGCTCACCTCCAACTGCGCAAAGCTACGCGCTTTCAACAGCCAACTGCCCAACACTACAATAGCAAATTCCAACAATGCCACCCAGCCACAGACTGCACAAAGCACAGCCAGTGATTTTCATACAGAGCGCTAGGTGGCGGTGGCGTTACCAATATAAGAACCTAAACAACCTTCTTACAGTCTCTAAAAATCCTTTGGCTCCCTTGATTAAGGGAGCACGCACCATACCATCGCCTACAATTTGCCCACGTTCGAATGACTTGGCTGCAACGTAATGCACTCCAGCAACACAAAACAGTGTAATGACCACGACTCACACTTCCAACGTACTGGGGACACTACACAGGCGCCTTTCGGTAGCAATCACAGCAGCGCAACCTACAGGCTTGGTTAAGTCTGCTTTTATTTCCAAGGATAGATTTCTCGCGGTGTTTCCATATTTTTGTCTAAGCCATGTAGATACCGGTTGGACAGGTAAAGTGGAATTTTAGCGGTTTTAAATGGTCATTTCTTGCCCAAACGCTCAGCTGTCCCTCTAGGCGTGGTGTTAACCTGTGCGCTGCTGACGGGTACTCGCCGAACTTCCGTCAGATTAACGCTCTCGTGCTAAGCTGATGGTTGACTTCGTTCACCGACACCAGACGATGTCGCTACACGACGACAGCAGCACAGTGCTTGTGCACCAATTGGGAATTTCAAATGTGCCGGGTGATAAGGCACAACCTACGGTTAAAATAATTGATAAACATTTCGTGTGACGGAATTATTCGCTCCGTGAACTCTTTAATATTCTGTAGAAGCACTTCAGTCGACCAGTTGTGACCGGCGATCGTCAGTGAAATACTTTAGAACTGAGGACATACGGTGCTTAAGCACATTGTTTCAGATCGAAGACACCTCTCGCATTTTGCATTTTCGAATTCTTCTTCAATCGCCCAGTGTGAAAACGCTTGTAACTCACATATCGCAGTATTCTTTTTCCTACTCAACCCCATTACATTTTTCCAAATACGAGGGCATTTGGAAAGCCCGTACAAGGCCCGAGAGATGGCACCACTGGCACGAATCGAGGTCGTGTTTAGCTAGTAGCATCTTTGGAAAGAGCGCACACCAAAATTCAGCCACGTTGGTCTATTTCTTTGTGTTTTGCATTCATGTGAATCAAGGAAGTCGAGTGATTGTCAATAAATGGACGAAAAAGAATTTCATGTGGTGATTAAACATCACTTTATGAAAGCCAAAAGGCCTCAGGAGACTAAAGAAAACTTGATAAACATTACGGTGACTTTGCACCTTCTATTAGAACAGTTTACAAGGGGTTTCAAAATTTTCGGAGTGGCCATATGGACACAAGTGATGCTAAGCGTTCTGTACGCTCTGTGGAGGTTACGACTCAAGAAATCATTGATGCAGTTCATGATATGGTGATGGATGACACAAGAGTTTAGGTGTATGAGATTGTTAGTGCTGTGGGCATCTCGAATGAGCGGGTACATAATATTTTGCATAAACATTTGGACGTGAGAAAGTTATCAGCAAGACGGGTTCCGCGATTGCTCACGCTTAATCAAACACGGAATCGTGTGAAGTGTTGCAAGGATCGTTTGCAGCTATTCAGGAAGAATCCGCATGACTTTAAGCGTCGTTTCGTCACTGTTAATGAAACATGGATACATTGCTGCACTCCTGAGACCAAACAACATCCTAAACAATGGTTTACCAAGGGAGAGTTCGTACTATAAAAAGGCGAAAACCATTCCTTCGGCCGGAAATGTTACAGGAATTTGGAAGGGATAACCCTCATCGACTATCTGGAAATGGGTAAAACTATGACAGGTAAATATTATTAATCCTTATTGGATCGTTTGAAAACCGATTTGCAAGAAAAACGCCGGCGATCGCACCGGGAAAAGAGTCCATCGCGACAATGAACCAGCACATATCTCAGCAGTTGTGGTCGCAAAATTAATGGAAATAGGATTCCAACTCGTTTCACATCTCCCCTATTCTCCAGACTTGGCTCCCTTGGACTAATATTTGTTCCCTGATTTTAAGAAATGGCTGGTGGGACAATGATTTTATTCAAACGAGGAGGTGATTGCACCAACTAATAGCAATTTTGCAGACTTGGATAATTCCTATTATTCGGAAGGGATCAACAAATTAGAACAGCCCTGAACGAAGTGTATAAGTCTTAAAGGAGACGATGTCAAAAAATAAAAAACGTTTACCCCAAACACGCAAGTAGTTTTTATTATTACATGGACTTTTCAAACGCCTCTCGTATAAGCAAGCCGCCAAATAGACATTCTATCCAATTCACAATGTATCCTCCTACAACTATGAAAAGGCGAAACTTTGCCATTCAAAACAACGCCATCGAGAAACAGTCGCAGACTGCTGCTCACGTCGTTAATGTACACAGGGTGAACATTAACAGAACCGACAAACTGCAGAGGCGTGTTCCTGACTGTAAATGGAGGAAAAAAGGCGATACGAACTTGTGTTCAGAAATACCACGGTAGATGGCGTTGACGAATGAATGTTTTTCCAAATACGTACCTTCTGCTCCTTGTGTGTTGCAGGCTGAGTGATTGACGTAGCGTTCCGGAGGCCGCAGAATGGTTTAGTATTCAATAAGCCGAGCTGGTGTATGTGTACGGCAAATCAGATGGAAACGGTCGAGAGGCAGCACGGCTATACCAAAACAAGTGCCCTCACAGACACCAACCACATCACACAACATTTCACGCCCTTTTGCGACTATGGGTTCTTTCAGACACACGACTGTGCAGTTAAGCGGAAGGCCTTGCGTATACCAGATCTTGAGGACCAGGCTCTGCCTCTCGACCTTCCTATCTGCTTGGCAACGACGAACGTATCTGCTAGGGAAGGTTGGCGGAGTTTGGCGTTAATGGGCTATGGCAGCAGGAAACCGACGCGAGCGCTTTTGCTAACAGCACGACATTGCTTGCAGAGTTTCTCCTGGGCTTGTGACCATAACGGTTGGACTGTAAATTGGAAAAGTGTGGCCTCGTCAGGTGAGTCACTATTTCAATTTGTAAGAGCTGATGGTATGGTTAGAGCGTGGCGCAGACTCGACGAAGCCATGGACCCAAGTTTTCAACAAAGCACTGTGCAAGCTGGTAGGGGCTTCATAATAGTGTGGGCTGTGTTTACTTGGAATGGACTGGATTCTCTGGTCCGATGATTGACCATTTGCAGCCAGTTTTGGAATTCATGGTTCCAAACAACGGTGTCATATTACCGGCCACATTTGTTCTCAGTTGGTTTCAAGAACATTCTGGACAATTCGAGTGAAAATTTGGCCGACATAAATCCCATCGAACATTTATGAGACGTAATCAAGAGGTCACTTGGTGCACAAAATTTTGTACCGGCAAAACGTTTGCTATTACTGACGGCTGCAGAGGCAGCATGGCTCAATACGTCTGTAGGACGATTCCAACGACTTGTTGAGCCCATGCCACATCGAGTTGTTGCACTACATCGGGAAAAAGGAGATGCGACACGACATTAGGAGGTATCTCACGAATTTTGTCACCTCAATGTACTACCGTTGTAAGTCAATATTCTGTAGGTGTTGGTAGAATATGTGAAAATTTACTGTGAAAGCTTATGAAAAAAGTTGCATCTTTTTGCTTCCCAGGTTTGTTATTCCATAACAGTGTTGCGTGAGGTACAGGGAGAGTAAAATATCTACCACATATTTATGCATTAATTATGGTGAAAAATAGCAAAAATCATAAACATATAAACAAGACATTTGATTTCAGTGTAGTAGGTACATCTAATATCATAACAATGTTAATTCACCCTTATTATGAAATTATGAAAGAATTTGCGTTTACTTGTCGAGGATGAGGCATTTTTGAGGTGTTGCCGAAAATCGGTGACGTAATGCAATGATTGCTCGTCTTCGATTCCGACTGCTCCCTTCACATTTTTATTATTTCTACATTTCATTTGATTCTTTGCAGTATTAAACTCTTAACTATAAAATTAATGTAGTACAATGGAAACCTTTTTCATGACTCGTCACTTTTATTAATATGTATAACATACGACCAGCAGAGCAAATTATTGTGTAGAATGTGTATTTGGTTTCCGTTTCAGATTAGGCAAATCGCTAATCAGTTAGAATCCCCATAGTTAGAATTCCCATAGAACATCATGCTCATGAACTACATTAAGACAATATGCAACAGATGTTAAATAACTAGAGGTCACCTCCAAACTCATTGTTTTAAATATCCTTAGTTTGAGCATATCTGAAGTCTGTATCACAAAATACTCATTACAGGAAAGTCCTGAAAAGTCGATACTGTTACTCATGACACGCATGTTTCCTACTCACGTTATAATAGCTGTTAAAAGTTATCACTCTCGATCGTGATAACTAACTAGAAACAAAGTTGAGCGAAACTTCTGTAGGAACGTTATCTTAACAACTAAAACATACAATTCGGAAATCTACTCTTGACAGAAGTACATCTGTTGACGAGTGCAATAATTTAGCTGTTTTCGGACACTTTTTAATTGTACCTCTTTTATATTTAATCTTAGTGCTGAGGCGATAGAGAATAATGTAAATAACATTAGCGCCTACACCCCAATTTCACTCACTTAGCATGAACACATGGGAGATCATTGTGCTCTTTAGCTAATTATGGTTTTTAAGTGTTTTAGGAAGAGGCGATGTACTCTTTCTTTCACCAACGGTTCTCTTAAAACTGCTGCTCCGGTACTGAGGGCAATAGATCTTGTTAGAGTCGGCCGTTAGAAGTCTGTCGAGTCTGAGGTTGCAGTATGAACGAGTAGTATGGTAACGTTAATGATATTAAAGTCGATATTACACAAGTACTTAGCAGTGAAGATGCGAAATGATACGGCGAGTGATTTACACTAGTTGCACCCTGATTATTAAAAATCATGCGTATACTGTCATCATCGTCAATCACATTTTCGAGTTAAATATCTATCCTCATTATGTCCTTGAGATTGTGATGACTGATCTTCCTTGGTATCCTTTTATTAACACCATTCTTTTCTGTACTGTAAGATCTTTTCTACTATTTCTACAGCATGGAACTCTTTTCTTCTCTCCCTTTACTCTAACGATCTTCTACTTTGTATCCCGCCAGGGCTATTAGAGGTCTTATTACTGCTACTTCTATTCTCCATGGTTGAAGTCTATAGCTTGTATTTTTTTTAACAGCAAAGATACGGCAGTAGTGTTATAGAATTTAAATATTGCATCCTTCCTGATTTTGATCAGGAACGTTTATCGTACCCAACATGTGTTACTACCTTCGTAGTTCCTTTCCACAATCTTTATCGTAAGATATCACAGCCATGTTAATTTAATATGTGTAATTGCTGCAGTATGTAATTCGAGATTGTTTTCGTAGCTATCAAATGTTCTTTCCACAAAAGGCCATAAACGTATTCTTTGCTTAAGTTATATTTTTAACATTACATGCAAGGACCATATAGCTATCTGTACGTTGTCTTCTTTACCTGCTCGTACAATTGATAGCCTGCAAGAAGAGTGACTGAAGTTCTTTCCCACAAAAGCTAGTTGTACGTTGTCTTCTATATCTGCTTATACAATTGGTCACCTGCAAGAAGAGTGACTGAAGTGCTTACTTGTCGGTAGGTACGAATCTTATAAGTTCTTCGGCCATTTACTGAAAATGTCATTTGTACATATGTTTAATAGTGTGGGCGATAACGGACACTTTTGACTGACTCCTTGTGTGTTTTTCATTCCTGTACTAATGGTTGGGCCGAAGTGTACCTTGTTATTAATTAACCTCATTAATTGCTGAGGAATCCCACACTCTCCTAAAATTTCCCGTAAGATCTCACAATCCAGTTGAATGTGTTTTCACAATCCGCAAAAGCTATATGCGTAGGTATTAAATTCTCTATGATTTCATGGTATCTGATTTACAGAGGAAACCCATCTATACACCATTTGTTCTTCTATGGAAAAAGTCTCTGTTAAAATATTTAAACTTTTGGAAAGTAGCTTGGAATATACGAGACTTCATTAGATTTATACATCTATAGTTATTACAGCCTTTCGTGTCCTTTAAATAAAGATAAGACTAATGAGCTCTTAAAACAGTCCAGCATATATTTGTAAAATCTATAAACTAATACTTAGATTTTCAAGAGCATATTTAATAACCTTCTTTCTCTACTGACAGATTTTGGAAGCATTCTAGCTGTGTTTCATTGAAGGCTTTGATATGTGAGTGTCAGAATCAACATTTCAAAAGTATGCATGTAAGACCTAGAAATTATGGCAACTGGTACCCGATAATAAGTTCTAGACGTGTCACGAAACTTGATTTGAACTGTTGTTAATCAATAGTTTTCCAATCATTAAACATTTGTAATTGTAATAATGACTTCAGCCGTATTTTTATTCGTTAGGGCACGTGATCTTTGTGAGAAGTTAACACGCAACTAATTGAATGTTCCAGTTCGTGAATATTAATTAAATTCTGTATCTGTTTACTAAAACGATCTTACAAATTGTAGTGACAATATATACAACTAGCAGTATTTACGTCATTATGAAAATATGTTGCGGTTAATTGCTGCAAGAGAGAGGTTACATGTATGGGATATGGGTGTGTATCGTATGGGGGGTTTATATCGTGACTCACAACTGATACTGATCGCTCACATTTGAACATATCAACAGCCAGTTTTCAGATAGCGATCAACAAACTGATCCCCATGGTCCACCGAGAATGGAATGGCTTCCTCCTTAAAAAGTACACGTTGATATTGACCACCTAAGGGACGTAGACCTAAATACAGAGCAGACAGAGAGATTGTATAGTAAAACTTCTCACTGTGAGGACGTAGATGATGGCAGACACAGGAAGACGTACTCGTCTAAATTATTTGACGTAGACTGGTAAGTGCCATTTTGGTAACCATATAGGTCAGCAAATATTACAGTTTATTCACAATTTTGAAAAACGTATTTCTGTTATTTATTTTTATCATGACGCAGCAATGATTCCTTGCCTATCTGAAGTTCGAACGTGCGTGATTTTCATTACAGTAAACCACTTACTGTCAGTGTTTTTTAACGTTTATTTCGCTTTTATATTTAAAATTACTTTTCGTGAACACATAAATGAGTAGGGGATACGTCTAATACATAGCGACTGTTCACTCCGCCTTTAGAAGAAGGATCGTGCTTCGTATGAAAATATATGATTTAATCGACACATAAAATTTTAATTCACCAATTTTTATTGTGTTGTAATACTGCGTTGCGCAGACAACAATATTACATGTACAGTACGACACTACTACAACACGTATGCTTGTTATGAGATTTCACGCAAGATTCTTCTCGTTCTAAATTAGTTGTTTCTTTTTGCTTTCCTTTCCCTCCGTTCAGTGGTGTATACGACAAAAGAGGAAGCCCAATGTCGCTGACTTTGTACTCGCTGCTAATGAAAAAATAATTACTTTGGCAGAATGCATCATTTATTATGTCATACTGTAGTACATGAACTCCGGTTCTTGACGGGAGCATTGTGATACTAGAATATATTAATTCATTGTTCTGAAAATTTGAAGACCTGAAAATTAATAAAACGCTATCGTTGCAGATGAAAAACATCTATTATGTATTACGGCGCCTATCTGATAATATGCAGTCTCATCATTAACAACACGATTGTAAGATTTTCCAATCCTGAACACTTTTTTTTCAGAAAATGGTGACTTTAGTTACCTAAATAGTCAATTTTGTCATACTAGAAAATGAAAAATAGTACAGACATCCTTTCACTGAAAATTAACGAGAAACGCTTAAATTACGATTGTGTCGGTCGAGTTTTATTTCAGTTTAATTATCTTCTGACTTACTGCTTCATGTTTTGACAGCAATGCTTAAAAGTACATTGGTTCGTGGAGGTGTTAGCACTGGGCCGAGTCGCGAGTGAACATACCGTTTACACGTATTTCATTTCACAAAGAGGTTAAAATACAGGAACACTAATACTAAGAAAACTCAAGGCAATACCAGTAGTTGTCCGTGTATATTTACTGGAAGCTCTTGTTTGAATTTTGGAGACTGATGTGACCACGTTACTATTCCAAAGTTCTTTTAACATTAATTGATTTAAAGTGACTAAATGAAACGGATCTAACCTTAATAGTGATCAGTTGTCTAATAATAAGCAAATTAGAATAAATGTGTATTAAATAGGGAAGCGAGAAAGAGCAGAGCTTGGACTTAACAACGATGAGGTTGAATTGAAGTTTTACACTTGTATAACCAATAAAATGGTTACTCTCTTCCTTAGACGAGGCTCTATCAACCAGAATCGTCATCAGGTCGTGTCCGTCGATTCGGCCTCACATGGGCGTAGCTGACGACACACAGACAGTCGCGTCGAGTAAGGAAGAGACCTCCTTTTTCACACTCCAGAAGTAAGCTCTGTCAGCGCCGCCGCACGGCCATTCTCAGCGGCATACATCTGAGACGCAGTGGAACGGCCTTCGAATCCCAGTGCACGTGTGACGTCTCGTGACGACACATAAAGCTTGTTCTTCTTTTACCTTCATATGACGGAAACGCTAGAAAAATGTTACAAATTATATTTTATAGCATAATAATTCCAGACTCACGACAAATTGATAACTTTCGTAGTGTAGACGTGGTGAAGACTCCAACACGTTTCTGCATCATGATGGACGCAAGTGTAAGTAAACGCAAGGTCGTTATAGCGGGACTGATCTCAGCGACATTCAAATCCACCGAAAGTAAACGCCTTTCTGAGAGACACTCTCCACTTCTTCCCAGTTAACTACGTAGCTGTCGACCAGATGTGGGTTAGAATAAAAAAAAAAAAATGTACCTGCGGCAATTGAGAGGTGTTACTGATCCCACACGAAACAGGAAAGAGAACAGAACGCTGTTGCAGAAGCGTACCAAATTTAAAGGAATACAGGATCTCCAAAATTTGCTACGTTTCACTGAAGCTCGAAACTTAATGCGGACTTCAGCACTAGATGATTTTAATAGCTCCCATAACTAAACTCTGTCTTGAAACATGACAGAAAGCCTAAAGAGATTCTGGTAGTATGTGAAATACCTCATCGGCAAGATCCAATTTGTTCCAACACTGGGCGATAGCGATGTTGCTACCGATGACAGCGCAGTTCAAGCGGAGCTACTAAATACGGCTTGCCAAAACTCCAAAGAAGACGAAATTATATTCCAGAGTTAGAAACAAGAAAAGCTGCCAACTAGAGTAATTTTGAAGTAAGTATTCTCGTCGTAGCGAAGTAGCTTAAATAATAAAGGCAAGTCTTCCGGTACCGATAATATACAAATTAGGTTCCTTTCAGAGAATTTTGATACAGTAGCCCCATGCTTAGGAAACATATACAACCAATCGCTCGATGAAAGATCCCAACTAAAAATTGCGTAGTTGTACAGGTCACACCAGTACTCAGGAAAAGAAATAGGAGAAATCCAATGAATTATAGACTCCTATGTCTGACGTAGATTTGCGGTGTGATTTTGGAAAATATTCTGTGTTCGAACATTATGAATTAACGCTAAGGCAACGGTCTGCTAACACATAACGCGGATTCGGAGAATATGGTTCTTATTAAAAACAAGACGATCGTTATTCGCACGAAGTAACGTACGCTATCGTAAGTGGATCTCAAATGGATTCTACATTTCTAGACTTTATCAGACGGGGCTTTTGATCAAATTGTGTGCTCATGGAGTATTGCTTTAGTTGAGTGACTGGATTCGTGATTTCCTTTCAGAAAGGTAGTAATCGATGGAAAATCATCAAGTGAAACAGAAGAAATAGGTCTTCTGAAGAGAATACCTACACTACGATTCTTCTCGCTCTTTTGGAGTACTACTGGGCGGTATGGGGCGCTCGTTTTGCAGTATCGCGAGATAGGGGTGAGAGTGTGACGGACGTAATAAGCGAGTTGGCGTCGTGATCATTTACACGATGGCGTCTGTCGTTGCTATGAAATCTTGTCACGAAATTTGAACCAAAATTGGAATTACCAAATTTCACTTCAGAATGGGAAAATATTTTACTGCACCCAACCAACACAGGGAGAAATGATCATGGTAATAAAATAAGAGAAATCTGAGCTCGTACACAAAGATTTAAGTCTTCATTTGTTCCGCGCGTTCTTAGAGAGTGGAACGATACAGAAATAGTCTGAAAGACGTTCGAAGAACCCTTCAACAGTCACTTAAGTGTGAAATTTAGACTTGTCATTTAGATGTACATGTAGTTGTAGAGTTTTAAATAATAACTTTCCCTTTGTGAAGCAAAGAATTTTTTACAATTTACTTTAGTTCTGCTATAGCGGTGGTCATACTAACATGTTCGTTGTGACAAAATGTCATTTACTGAGGATCAGGGATCGTACCCGTCGTATCGCCTGTCCATACCTGGTTTTGGATGAGATTTTTATAGTTTTGCCTTTTTTGAGAAGTATAACTCATGTTCTAAGAGTGCCTCACAATGTTCTACAAGCCGGCCGTTGTGACCGAGCGGTTCTCGGCGCTTCAGGTTCGAATCCTGCCTCGGGCATGGATGTGTGTGATGTGCTTAGGTTGTTTAGGTTTAAGTAGTTCTAAGTTCTAGGGGACTGATGACCGCAGATGTTAAGTCCCATAGTGCTCAGAGCCATTTGAACCAATGTTCTACCCTCCTCTTTCTTCCTGGACAAGACAAACGAGCCTCCTTCCGATATATCCTAAATCAAACATGATCCACAATGTTCTTTCTCGGCGTCTGGATATCACGGCAGTACTGTCTGTACAGAAGCTAGCAGGTGACAGAGCGAACACACAATTTAAAATTATACTGTACACATCTTAGTCGCTCAGTTTCTAGTAGAAATGTAACGCTAAATTGGTACGTATTGACATGAGTTTACTAACAATGGTCGACTGCACTACGTTACAGATTCCTTTCCAAAGATCGTACAGAGCAAATTGCCGAAACAACTTAATTTAAGGTAATAACAAGCTACTGACCTGCCGATGTGGTGGTGACTCAGTCTTGACAAGTCTTTGTTACATGTTCTGCCTTATACCGCGGTCTAGTTGCAGCATAAATAAGATAAATAGTAGTACGCAGCACAGAATGGCGGCCGAAGAGTTAAAATAGTATTGTTCCGCCAAATGCCTTGTCAAAGAGGACGGAGGAGCGGAGACAGGTTTAGGGTACTTTCTTGCCCTTGGGGTGGAAAACTGCTCCTAAAGGCGGAAGGATAAACAATGGTCAGTAGCGTGAGGATGCAGAAGGCAATGGAAACGAATACGATAATGTGACATGTGTCCACGCGACGCGTGGCCTGTAGATGAAAAAAATGTGATGATAATCTCTCCATTGGCAGAAGTTTCCCCCATTTGGATCTCCGGGAAAGAACTGCCAAAGGGGAGGTGACTATGAGAAAAAGACTGAATAATCAATGAAAGGATAACGTTTTACGAGTCGGGAGTGGCAAGTCAGACGTTGGAGCGTGGTAGGGAGTCTGGAAGATCTGAAACGGGAAATGCTAGGCCCCAAGCTAGATACAGTGAAATTGTAAGAACACAACGACTTATGGTCAGATGAGTGCAAGGTAACATCACCACAGCACAAAACGGTGTGACAGTAGTGAGACTCGTTATGAATAGGAAGGTGGAGCAGAGAGTGAGTTACTGTGAACATATACGAGGTAGGGTTGTACTCATCGGAGTAGACAGCAAACCAACAAAAACGATAGTTCAGGTTACAAAGCGAAGATGAAGAGGTAAAGTATATGAAGACGCTGAACGGGTAATTCAGTACGTGAAGGGAGATAAAAATCTAGTGGTCGTGGGGGACTGGAGTGTAGTTGTAGGGGAAGGAATAGAGCAAAGGGCTACCGGAGAATATGGATATTTTTAAGAATGAGAGAGGAGAAATATTAATTAACTAATGCAATAAATTTCAGCTAATAATAGCGAATACTGCGCTCAATAACAGCAAAAGGGGGAGGTACATTTGGAATAGGTTGATAGATACGGGAAGATTTCAGTTTTCAGTTAGATTACATCATTGTCAGGCAGAGATTTCGAAATCAGATACTGGATTGTAAGGCTTACACAGGCGCAGATACAATCTCAGATCACAATTCAGTAGTGATGAAGGGTAAGCTGAAGCTTAAGGTACTAGTCAGGAAGAATGAATGGGCAAAAAAGTGGGTTACAGAAGTACTAAGGAATGAAGAGATAGTCTTGAAGTTCTCTGAGGCTATATATAGTGCAATAAGGAATATATCAGTAGGGATTTTAGTTGAAGAGGAATAGACATCTCTAAAAAGGGCAATCACAGATGTTGGAAAGAAAAACATAGATATACCGAACGTAGCTGCAAAGATATCATGCGTAAAATATGAAATCTTTCAGTTGATCGGTGAGAGAAGGAAGTACAGAAATGATCAGGGACTTTCAGGAATACAGAAAGTCAAGTAAATTAGGAATGAAAGTAGGAAGTGTAGCAAACAGGAAGTGTAGGAAAGCTAAGGCGAATTGGCTACTCGGAAAATGTGAAGAAATTGAAAATAAAATGATTGTTGGAAGGTCTGACTCAGCATTATAGTAACGGCAAAACAACTTTCGGCGAAATTAAAAGCAAGGGTGGAAACATTAAGAGAGCAATTAGAATTCCACAGTTAAATACAGAGCGGATAGTTGGAAACTGTACACTGAAGTCCTCTATGTCGTGATGGCGAGGTAGAAGAAGAAATAGCAGTCGATACAGAAGTATGATTCTGACGATATACCATCTGACTTTCGAAAAAATATCAACCACACAAGTCCGAAGGTTGAAAGAGCTGAAAAGTGCGAGAATTATAGTACAATCAATTTAACAGCTAACGCATTGAACATTCTAACAAGAATAATATACAAACGAATAGAAAAGAAAATCGAGGATGTTGCAGACGACGATCAGTTTGGCTTTAGCAAAGGTAAGGGCACGAGAGGGTGATTCCGAGTTGCGGCTGGTAATGGGAGAAACACTAGACAAAAACCAAGACACGTTCATAGGATTTGTCGGCCTGGGAAAGGAGTTCTGCAGTGTCAAATGGAGCAAGATGTTCGAAATTATGAAGAAAAGAGGGTTGAGATATAGGGAAACATACAAAAACCAAGAGGGAACAATGAGATTAGAAGAACAAGAACGAAGTGCTCGGATCAGAAAGTGTGTAAGACAGGGATGTATTCTTTTGTCCCTAATGTTCCATCTGTACATCGAAGAAGTAATGATGGAAATAAAATAAAGGTTTAAGAGTTGAATTAAATTTCGGGGTGATGGATGCCAACGATAAGATTCGCTGATGACATTACTATCCTCAATAAAATTGAGGAACCACAGAATCTGTTGAATGGAATGAAGAGTTTAACGAGTACGGAACGTGAATTGGGAGTGAATCACAGAAAGACGAAAGTAATGACAAGTAGTAGAAATGAGAACAGCGATAAACTGAACTTCGCGATTGGTGATCACGCAGTAGATGAAGTTAAGGATTTCTGCTACCTAGGAATCAATGCAACCCGTGACGGACGGGGCAAGGAGGATATTCAAAGCAGATCTGCACTGGCAAAAGAGGCATTCCTGGCCAAGAGAAGACTACTAGTATGAAACATAGTCCTTCATTTCAGGGAAAAGGTTTTGGTGGCGTTTGGAGTACAGCATTATGTGTTTGTGAAGCATGGAGTGTGGGGATACTGCAAAAGAAGAGAATCGAAGCAGTTGAGATGTGGTGATACCGAAGCCTATTGAAAATTAGCTGGACTGTTAAGGTATAGAATGAGAAGGTTATTCGGAGAGTCGGCGAGGAAAGGAATATACTGAAAACACTGACAGGAAGAGGGGACAGGATTGCTGGACGTCTGTTTGTTAAGACATCAGGAAATAACTTCCTTGGTGTTAGAAGGAGCTGTAGAGGGTAAAAGCCGTAGAGGAAAACAGAATTATAATACATCCAGCAGATAACTCAGAACGTAGCTTGCAAGTGTTATTCTGAGATGAAGCGGTTGGAACAGGAGAGGACTTCGTGGTGGTCGCATCAAATTCAAATCAGTCAGAAGACTGATGACTCAACAAAAATAGGGAAAAGTGCAGAGTCGTTGCACGTCGGTTAGAACTAAGACAAGATAATCAGTTCTAATGTTATGTGTGCCTCACTGCTTTTTTTTTAACTAAATTGTGCCTGATTTTATTCTGAGTTCAGTAATGTACGTAAATACCGTAAATGTAAATGTGATTCAGAAAGTACTTGAAGTGAAGTGCAGATGGCCAGGAAGAAACCTTTTAGCGCGCAATCCCCGCAGCGATAGTAGTTGTGAATGTTTGAGTATGGACTTAAAAAAAAGACAGTTGATTTATTAAAAGAAAGAGGACTGATAATCTGTATCTTGTGGAAAGAGGACGTGTTGCTAGGCCGGCTCTCAGAACGTATTGTTACATTAAATGAAAATTGATATTTTAGTGATAAAACCTAGTAGAGTATGTGTAAGAGTTGCCATACATTTATGTATACAAATTTTCTGGAAGTGAAGAATAGAAATACCTTGTTTTTGGAAAAGGAGGTGGACTTCATTGTCGTCGCCGTCTATCAATCGACAGAATTGTAAGTGTACAACGTTCACTAAAATACAGGAAAAGAAATGCATTCTCTATAGTTTTCATTCAATACGTAATAACCTCTCAAATTTCTTAATTACAGTAACTGGATTATGTTCTTGTAAAATAATATCGTGCTGAACTCCACTAACCAATTTTGATGTAGCAGGACGTGTAGTTTGAAGGAAGTTTGTGTGTCAAGCAATCTCCTATTCTCACGAAAAGCAGACTGCTGTTTGATCTTATTTACTTAAAACAGTGGTCCCTTAGGTATGATAAGCTACGAAACCTTGGCTCAAAGCCATCCATAATACGGCCAAGTAACAAACAGAGTCGTTCTTTAAATCTTAAAGAACAATAACTTCCTACAAATTATAATACGTCATCAACTGGTGCAGAACCTGATCATTTAAGCAGGCCGCAACCAAAATTCATGTACCAGCTACGACTTAGTCTCAATCAAAATCAATCTCTCTCTCTCCAAACACATATATAAATATTCATATTATTAAGATAAAAGAAATTTTATACAGTCCACCAGAAGAAAATAGATGCAAACCTGCACGGTGTTATGGGCTTGGATGGAAAGGGATAGCAAGCATAGCAGTCAAAACAGCTATAATGTTTGCATATTACTATTTCCCGAATACTTAACCTTCTTTAAAACATGTTTGGTTACGTGGTGAACGATTTTTTAACTTGTATTTAATCACATGAAATATACTGCAATAATTTAGTACACCCACTCGTAAAAAATAAGCAAACTTTTTAACGCAATAGTCTTTTGACTGTTTTCATGCTGTCTGTCTTTCCCTCTCTTGCTCTAAATCATCTTACCTGACTTATTCTCGTCTTTGTCTGCATATTTTCCACTATGTTGCAGCCTAATTAACCGGTACTTTCCTCATCTAATTTCTGCTGCACGTCTTAGTTTCGTATTTCATATGTTCATTAAAATTTATCTCGTGGTAGCACTTATTGCAAATGCCTCTAATGCCTTCCTATGCGTTTTTTCAGTGGTCCACTTTAGCCTTCCATAGAGCACAATGACCGAGACTTCCATAAACTTCTATAAACTACCATAAACTTCTTCCTCATTTCTACACTGGTATATGAAACCAGTTGTAATTTATTCAAGGAAAATGTTATAGATGCTGAAAGTCAGACTTCCTTATTCTGAAAACTTACTTCATTTCGGTTTTCAAGATAGGGGAAGTTTTTCCATCCTGCATCACTGTTTCGTTATCAGTTTTAATATTTAGCTAATGGTTATCCTCCTTTCTAGTACTCTTTATCGCCTTTGTCCCTGATTTGTATTCGTCAAGCCGTGCTCTCAGATAACTATGTCGTTCATGCTTTTCAACAGGTTGAAGCCTTCCTTGCAATGGAAGGAAGGCCAATCTGTCTAAAAACCGCACTCCTTGAAATTTTTGTTGCTATTCCGCATTTTGTTCCACTTCCTTTATTGTCTCAGAGAAGCTGAAGTTGAACAAAAGTGGTAAGTGACCATCTCCAAATCCTTCAGTTTTTCTTATTAACACAAACTTTCTACTTTTGACTTAATGTTTGTATTACACCCACTTGGATTTTATAGGTGGTGGAGACTAATCGTCCACCTACACTCTTAAGGACTGCAGACATCTTATTCCACCTCTACCAATGCTTAGAAGATATCTTGATTTTCTTCCATCTGTGTTCCATTACGTAGCACATTTATTGAAGCGTTTATTAAAGAAGAAGTTTCTTCTGCTTCTGCGGACAATTGTTTTATCATGAGCAGCATGTTTCTACTGACACAAATGTAAACTGGTAAATAAATATCTTACGTATTACCTCCATCTAGTAGCACCAAAAAGCGCTATGCAAGGAATGACATTTGCAATGTTCTCTGGAGCAGAAAATGTTCCAATTCTCTACAACATGCAACGTTATTAACAGTTTCATTTTGGTTGGAAATTATACGTATCAAATATTTATATGTATTAGTCAAACGCTGAAAAATTTTCAATGAAAATTTGTAAGAATCGATGAAAATATAATAATTCATATTTAGTAATGATGAGACACTGAATAGCCGAGAAGCAATGACAGAAAAAAAGAAAGGCTGAGGAGTGGGATTAAAATTCAGCGTGGAGTGATATCAATTATACAATTCCCTGGTGTCAATTTGCTGTCCTCAGTGAAACTGAGGAGGAATTGCACGATTTGTTCAGTGGAATGAACAGTGTAATAAGCATGTGCTAAGGACTGAGAGTACATCTACATCTACATGACTACTCTGCAATTCACATTTAAGTGCTTGGCAGAGGGTTCATCGAACCACAATCATACTATCTCTCTGCTATTCCACTCCCGAACAGCGAGCGGGAAAAACGAACACCTAAACCTTTCTGTTCGAGCTATGATTTCTCTTATTTTATTTTGATGATCATTCCTACCTATGTAGGTTGGGCTCAACAAAATATTTTCGCATTCGGAAGAGAAAGTTGGTGACTGAAAATTCGTAAAAAGGTCTCGCCGCGACGAAAACTGTCTATGCTGTAATGACTTCCATCCCAACTCGTGTATCATATCTGCCACACTCTCTCCCCTATAACGTGATAATACAAAACGAGCTGCCCTTTTTTGCACCCTTTCGATGTCCTCCGTCAATCCCACCTGGTAAGGATCCCACACCGCGCAGCAATATTCTAACAGAGGACGAACGAGTGTAGTGTAAGCTGTCTCTTTAGTGGACTTGTTGCATCTTCTAAGTGTCCTGCCAATGAAACGCAACCTTTGGCTCGCCTTCCCGACAATATTATCTATGTGGTCCTTCCAACTGAAGTTGTTCGTAATTTTAACACCCAGGTACTTAGTTGAATTGACAGCCTTGAGAATTGTACTATTTATCGAGTAATCGAATTCCAACGGATTTCTTTTGGAACTCATGTGGATCACCTCACACTTTTCGTTATTTAGCGTCAACTGCCACCTGACACACCATACAGCAATCTTTTCTAAATCGCTTTGCAACTGATACTGGTCTTCAGATGACCTTACTAGACGGTAAATTACAGCATCATCTGCGAACAGTCTAAGAGAACTGCTCAGATTGTCACCCAGGTCATTTATATAGATCAGGAACAGCAGAGGTCCCAGGACGCTTCCCTGGGGAACACCTGATATCACTTCAGTTTTACTCGATGATTTGCCGTCTATTACTACGAACTGCGACCTTCCTGACAGGAAATCACGAATCCAGTCGCACAACTGAGTAAAGCAAAGAAAGACTAAACTAATGACGAGTAGCATAATTGAGACTGTATAAACTGAACATCAAAATTGGGTAGCACAAAGCAGACGATGTAAGTAGGACATAAAATGCAGAGTAGCATAGACAAAGGGGTATTTGAAGCCAAAAAACGTCTAATGGAGTCATGGCCTTAATTTGAGGAAGAAATCCAACACTGCGTGGTGTGAAAAAGTATCGTGGACATTGGAAAAATTAGAAAAAGAAGAGAATATAAGCGTTTCAGATGTTCTATTAATGAAAGATTTTGAAAATTAGGTGACTAGATTGGATAAGAAATGAGGAGTTTCTGTGCAGAATCGACAAAGGAAGGAACGTATGGAAAATATGGACAAGGAGAAGGGTCATGATGTCAAGACATGTGTTAAGACTTCGAAAGATAAGTTCGGTGGCACTTGAAGGAATTAAACGGTAAAAAATTGTGTGGTAAGAGAGGGGGTGGAATTTTTCAAGACATGATTGAGGATATTTGGTGTAAGAAATATTGTGAGATGAAAAGGTCAAGGGTCACGTCAAATCACTCAGAAGTAAAAAGTAAAATGTAGATTTACCTGAAGAGTTGTATCAAATCAGAACACAGGAACACACGGACAACAACAACAAATGTGTTTTTATAAACTTTAAACAAGCTACTACATAGCTTTTGAAAACCTTATCCTGTATTCCACATAATTTTATTACGTTTGGTTTATAGGCGATTATTTTGCTGCATTGTTACCTCATTAAAACATTCTGTATTAGGGGACTTCATTTTTATTTAATAGAAAGATGTATTAACAGCCCACAATAATAAACACTTGTGGTTTCCTTAAAAAAATTATACTGTCGTACATATACATGTTTAGCAAACTGAAGTGGCAGACTCGGCAAGAGAGGCGCTCTGCATCGCTGTGTAGCTTGCCCGCCAGGTTACATTAAATTACTAAACGCCTTCAATTAGTCATAGTACGTGATGAAGTACTTTAATAAGTATTGGAAAACGATTTTGTCAAAAACTCCAGCCGCTGAAAAAAAGTTGAAGAGAAGCCGACGGCTCAGTTTTCCGAAATAAATGACAAGGGAAACCAAATAGAAGTGCCTTCGTCTAAAGACGTGAGGAGAGTCGTTATTAAGACTCGTACAGGTGATCATCATATTTCACAGCAGGCGTTCTGAGGGTGAACCTGCTCGCACTGGTTGGACCCGGACAAGCAAACGCGTCGCTGTGATAGGAAAGCAGAGCAGGCGCCGGCAGGGGAGAACCAACGATTTTTACGGCCACTGATCCCGGCCGCAGTAATAAACAGACCTTTTATCGGCTTTATCCCGATAGCGGTCCTCCGTTTCATCTGCGATCCGCGGACGGGAGTGTGTGTGCGTGCGTGTATGTGTGTGTGTGTGTGTGTGTGTGTGTGTGTGTGTGTGTTCGTAGGCGATATATGGGCCAGACGAGTGTGGTAAGCGCAGGGAAGGGTGGAAAGAGAACTGAAGCAGAGGTGTCAAGAGTTCTCGTACTCGCACTCTCTCTTTCGCTCTGTCCCCTCTCACTTTTGCCGTGTATGTGTACGTGGGTGTGTGTGGGTGACTGTGTACGTAGGTAAACGACTAGGTGAAACTTCGACTGGCCCGTCGGGATTCCCCGCTCACTGATACGCGCTAACACACACACACGCACTCACAGCGCGCACCTCCCCATACACGTATCGCTATAGTGCTGGCGCGAGCGCTAGAGCACTGCTGAGTCCCGCGCCGGCGCGGCTCAGTCCGGGAGGACTTGTTCAGTTATCCAGATTGTAAGCCACCGGTAAATCCCAATTAGTAATGGATGACAGATAAGCCGCACGCGGGCACCTGGCGCCAGCTGTAAATTAGAGCCGGCGGGCGGCAACGTTGATGAGTATTTATGTCCTTAATCCCGCGCGTGGCGTTCGTTTCGCTCGCCGCCGCACCGTTCTCGGCGCACTGCGCGCTGACCTTTGTGCTGGGGTCGTCCCAGCTCTGTGCTCCGCGCCGCTCTAACAGGGCGCCTTCGGGGCCGCCGCTTACCTGCGGGCGGGTCCGGTGGTTTGAAGCATTGTGACAGACTACGGCTGTGATCCGGGGAAGGACTGGGATGCTGCTCACTGCCTTTCAACATCAATGTGCTACCAGGAACACATCTGCAACAAGCTGCGATAGGACTTTATCCTGTCACTAGATTTGTCCTACCCCTCCTAATTCAACTGCTATGTCTCCATTCACCACTCCCTCTCTCTCTCTGCTGCACCAGCTGCTCCTCCTGGAATACTGCGACAGGTGGGGCAGGTTTTGATGAACGCGGTGCTTTTCGTATACGGGTTGGACCATTGATGGTGACCGTGCCAAATATCTATCCAAACGAAAAAAACTACAAAAAACGAAAGTTGTCTAGCTTGAAGGGGCAAAGGTGGAAACCAGATGGCGCTCTGGTTGCCCCGCTAGATGGCGCTGCCATAGGTCAAACGGATATCAACTGCGTTTTTTAAAATATAAACCCCCATTTTTATTGCATATTCGTGCAGTACGTAAAGAAATATGAATGTTTTAATTATAGCACTTTTTTGGCTTTGTGATGGATGGCGCTGCAGTAGTCACAAACATATGGCTCACAATTTTAGGCCAACAGTTGGTAACAGGTAGGTTTTTTTAAATTAATATACAGAACGTAGGTACGTTTGAACAATTTATTTCGGTTCTTCCAATGTGATACATGTACCTTTGTGAAATTATCATTTCTGAGAACGCGTGCTGTTACAGCGTGATTACCTGTAAATACTACATTAATGCAATAAATGCTCAAAATGATGTCCGTCAACCTCAATGCATTTGGCAATACGTGTAAAGACATTCCTCTCATCAGCGAGTAGTTCGCCTTCCGTAATGTTCGCACATGCATTGACAATGCGCAGACGCATGTTGTCGGTGGATCACGATAGCAAATATCCTTCAACTTTCCCCACAGAAAGAAAATGGTTCAAACGGCTCAGAGCACTACGGGACTTAACATCTGTGGTCATCAGTCCCCTAGAACTTAGAACTACTTAAAACTAAGTAACCTAAGGACATCACACACATCCATGACCGAAGCAGGATTCGAACCTGCGACCGTAGCGGTCACGCGGTTCCGGACTGACGCGCCAGAACCGCAAGTCCACAGAGATCGGCACAGAAAGAAATCCGGGGACATCAGATCCGGTGAACGTGCGGGCTATGGTATGGTGCTTCGACGACCAATCCACCTGTCATGAAATATGCTATTCAATACCACTTCAACCGCACGCGAGCTATGTGCCGGACATCCATCATCTTGGAAGTACATCGCCATTGTGTCATGCAGTGAAACATCTTGTACTAACATCGGTAGAACATTACGCAGGAAATCAGGATACATTTTACACGACGTACAAAGTCGTCACCATGCAATTCCTGGTGCATAGAAATATGGTATGTGTGCAGTCGATGTTGATGCAGATTCTCAACACAGACGTTTTTGAGATTCCCGATTCTCGCGCAATTTGTCTGCTAATGATGTGTGGATTAGCCGCGACGGCAGCTAAAACTCCTAATTGGTCATCATCATTTGTTGCAGGTCTTGGTTGAAGTTTCACATGTGGCTAAACACTCCGTGTTTCCTTAAATAAATATCCGGCGACCGGTCCGAACACTTGGGTGATGTCGTCCAGGATACCGAGCAGCATACATAGCACACGCCCGTTGGGCATTTTGATCACAATAGCCATACATCAACACGATATCGATCTTGTCCGCACTTGGTAAACGGTCTATTTTAACACGTGTAATGTATCACGAAGCAAATACCGTCCGCATTGGCCGAATGTTACCTGATACCACGTACTTATACGTTTGTGACTATTAAAGCGCCATCTATCACAAAGCGAAAAGAGTGGTCCAACTAAAACATTCGTATTTCTTTACGTGCTACACAAATACATAATAAAAAAAGGAGTTCTTATTAAAAAAGAAACGTAGTTGATACCCGTTTGACCTATGGCAGCGCCATCTAGCACGCCAAACACAGCGCCAATGGTTTCCCTCTTCAAGCTAGACGAGTTTCGTTCTTTGTAGTTTTTTCGTTTGACGCTTATTTCCGTGGGATACTGAAGAACAGCTCAACTTGGACAGAAGCAGAGCAACTCAACTTGGACAAAATCTACATACAGTCCCCTCATTATTCCCTATGTATCAGTCATAGTTTTTTTACAAATAATTTTAAAACTAAGGCTGGCGCTGCTAGAACAATTATTCTTAATCGACTGAATAATTCATACAGGTGCATATAAACAAGTGGTAAAACTATTAAAATATAAAACTGAATGAAAATTTCCATAGTCCGCATCAGCTGTTTATATTGAAGGTGATTAGAGACTCACACAATCGGTTTCACAACCTTCAAGTTGCATCTTCTGGAGTATATACTGCTATATCATATGGTAAATGGAGTTATTACAGAATGCTGTAGAGTAACAGTTGGCCAAATTCCAGTCTGTGTTAAAATCACTGACATCACTTTACCGTTTCGAAACTGCTCCTGTGTGTCTGTGTCAAGCAACGGATAATGCCCCTTGTAAATGTTTTCCAGGAAAATTTTGGCTCCGGAAGCTGAGAAACGTATGCGTGTTTGTTACCGACGTACGAGGACGGCAGCCGCAGCACACGCTCCAGCAACACACTGTGGACACCTCGTAGTTTGTCATCCGATAAGATTGCTGTTATGTGGTGCCATGCACACATAAGGGCGCGGGCTACGGGACTCAAGATTTTACTGGATAATATTTATAAGGAGCATTGTCCGTTGCATAACATACGCCCACTGAAGCATATTCTGGTCGGTAACGTGATGTCAGTTCGTGATTTTAACACAGACAGGACATTCCTCATTGATGATGTTTTTACCAGTTCAAGGCTGAGAACTTTGCCTAGCCACGCCAACTGTTACTCTGCGGCATTCTGTAATAGCTCCCTATACATATGACATAACATTACATACACCAGAAGGCGCAACGTTAAGGTTGCGAAACCGGTTGTGATGTCTCTGATCGACTTAAATAAAAAGAGCTATTGCGAAGTCTAGGATATTTCATTCAGTTTTATATTTTAATAGTTTGAACACTTGTTTAAATAAAATATGATGTACTGTATGAATTGATCAGTCAGTTATGTATCACAGTTCTTTTAATCTCCACGTCGTTGTTGACGATGGAAGCTGGGAAGCGTACTCTGCTTAACTACGTGAAAATATACAGACTTCCACAGTTAGCAGCTTACTGAAGTTAATTACTCATTCAACACAGACGATATATTTAGTAATGCGCATTCCATCATCACATAACTGTGAATGAATCTATATCGAAACTGTGAAAAAGTTCAAACATGGATAGTCAAAACCAAACGGTGTCCCGTTAACGCATCATATCAGCTAACGAAATTGTTCACAAGAGGTCCCTGAAAATTAGGAACGAATAGCTCAGAAATGAGTTCAGTATCCACAAACAAAAATTTTCAGCTTTCCTGATAACATAAAATTACTAATAGGTAGTGAGGAATGTTTTAAGACAGGACGTATGAGAAAAAAAACTATTGTAACTTTTACTAATCGAGAGATAATTGAACCAAATTTTGCACATGTCGTCGTTATTTTACTGCCTACAATCTGAATCTATGGTTCAAATGGTTCAAATGGCTATGAGCACTATGGGACTCAACTGCTGTGGTCATCAGTCCCCTAGAACTTAGAACTGCTTAAACCTAACTAACCTAAGGACATCACACACATCCATGCCCGAGGCAGGATTCGAACCTGCGACCGTAGCAGTCGCACGGTTCCGGACTGCGCGCCTAGAACCGCGAGACCACCGCGGCCGGCAATCTGGATCTATTTTCAATTTTTTGTGAATTAATTTGATCAGGATATTTCCGGATACTTTCAGAATAGATGATATCACATGAGGAAGATTTTATCAAAGGTTAGTTTACTTATCACTTTCAAAATGTGGTAAATCATTCGTAGTAATAAGATACACTAATCTGTGAGCAGGTTTTTTAACATCAATCTAAGATCTCTCAGAATATTTTGTTTTATATCGATATGTACGACACATAGTAATTATTATTTCACATAAATTTAAATGACTTTGATAGTAAAGCACTTTGAAGAATTCTGTGTCGTAAGATGTTATTTTGTAGCATGTACAAGGTCTGTTGCAAATATCACCTTATTTGCAGTAGTTCAGCATAAAACGTTTCTCATACACCGAAAAATGAAAGTTTTGGCAAAGGGAGAAAAAAGATTTTATTAGCGTTAAGTACCTTCATGCTGGTCCTCTTGTAGCTCTGTTCTTCCAGTGTGATCTTTATGCCACGCCCTTGTGGCAATATCTCCCACTAACAACTCTCGACTAGCGCTAGGCACGTGATCAGCCTTCTTCGGTAGGTTCTTAATAAAGCAATTTTTATCAGATCCTGGTCTCATAAGGGCCCTGATTCTACCAGTGTTACCGTCATTGAACTCCAGGCAAGCATCATATGAGGAAATTCTGGCAATAGTAGACAAAGAAACACCCTAGTTTTAAGCGTGGAGTCATGAGAAGGTCTGAAAAATATTTTCTTAGTGATAAATTTAGGCCAGTGTGCCCTTTAGTAAGTTTTAAATAGTAGGCATGTAACTGTGTAGTGAAACTAATCATGTACACTCCAGCGGAAAAATGCTCCTGTCGGAACGCAAAAAGGGCGAATATGTTCCTCTTTAAAGATTATGGAAGAAAAGTAAGGAACCAGCTACAGCAGTCCTTACTCTGTCTTCCTCACCAAAAATTTAAGCGTGCGAACATATTCTTTCCCTGTTACAGCAAGGTGTGCTGCTCAATTAAAACGAATTCTATGGGTCAACAAATTTTTGCCAGTTTATTTATGTACTTCGACACATTTATAGACACATAAAGAATAAGTAAGTATGCATAATATAAGATTAATACAATATTTACATTTCTTTCTGGATACTTCTTTCATCGATCACAGTACTCTGATAACGCCTAGCTTGTGATTTGTTTCCTAAAAGAGTGAAAATGTCATAAAAAGTATTTTAATTAGTTTGCAGTCTTCCCAGCTTTACATAGATTTGGCAGTTATTTTACGTTCTTCTCAGACATGTTATTATGCATTTCAGCCCTTTTTTGTCACTTCAGTACCACTCCGGGCATATCTGTGCAGATGGGAAGTGCCTACTATACAGAGACGGAGGGTCATAAAGTTTTATTCTCGAAAAAATGCTCACTAATATAATACGGCAACTATAGATTCGGTCAATTTGCCGTGCCTGTAGGAAGTGTCAAATATTTAAACATTGACCATGTAATGTAAGCTAGAGACAGTACACCCGTTCTTCCGATAGGTATACAAATGGTCGCTGGCCCAGGCCTATTCAGCACACTTTACCCCGCATGTCTGTGATCAATAGAACCCGTTCACACCTGAAAAATGATGTATTCGCGCGCGACGTTTTGGAACAGATTGGTACCGTGCAGTGTCGTGAACGGACTGAGACCCTGTAAATTGACTCGTTCTAGTCGATTTCGATCAAAAACTCGTTCGGATGAATTATGAGAAACGTAACTAAGTAACTACCATTTTGCAATGTAAAATCACGTAACGTTACGCGCAAAGCATTATTCGCTTTTTCGTTTTAAAACGCATGTGAAAATCAAACTCGGTGAATGCGTTTGAATAATCAACTTCAATAAAACTCAGCTTCCAGAAGTCCCTAATCTTTCACATAACAAAATTGTTGTGATTGAATGCTAAACACGTTTGACTTGTTGTAGTTCTCAAAGAAGTCCAATCTTACCACCGCCAAGAGCTGCTGTTAAAATAATTCTTTTTGCACTGCTGTATTCGATCTTGTAATCATCTTTACATATCACAAAATTATTTACAGCAGCCTATGTGGCAATATTTTTACTCTTGTCACGAATACTATAAAAGCCATCCTGCAGCGATGTCGTTTATAATAAAATTCATTATGCAGTCAATAGTAAAACACACTATACATTTAACCTGTTTATGAATTAACACTTTTACCTGCGGAGGCACCGTATGTACTCTTCATGTGACTCCACATCAGGGGTGTTACCATGTGGGATTTTCTAAATAATTGTATGATACTCATAGATCACCAGAAGATCTAAATTGTCAGTATATAAGTAACCCTTTTAACAGCAGCTGTTGGTTGTTGAAAAATATGATTTTTTTTTCGAATTCTTCAGAGCTTCGGGTCACCGCCAACAGAACATCATATTATAATAGTCTGAAAGGTGGCTGTATACTACACACCTTTCCACTAACTTCGTTTGTTGTGGGTTCCGGCAGTAGTTAGCAACGTGGCCAAGTTTTTGGCAGCGGTAACACTGCTCCTCCCGCTCCATCGTCTTCTTGCGTCCCCCATCCTCTGATGCGCCGAGCACGAGTTGCAGCAACTACAACAGGGCGGCAGCTTTGCCTCCCTTTCCGCGTCGTCCAAGCATGCTGGGCCGCTACAGCGTAGGTAGCAAGCGAGAGCTTAATGTGCAGCGATCCGCTCACCTCCGCTGTCGTAATTAAACTGCAGAGAAGTCGTCATGGTGTCACCGCCGCCGATCATACATCGATAAGCGAATCGAATGTCTGTACGCCTTCGCCACAGGCGGCGCATGTGTAAGCGTATTTCTTTGCCGCCGACCAGCATCTGTGACCCGCATACGCAGTACCGAGCGGTGGAGCATATAAGGCCGCGCTTGGCATCTTGTCGAGGGTTGGATTCCCTCACTTCCTTATCGAGGACTCGCACTGCCTGGGCTACTCTCAGGGTGTATCTTCGACGTGGAAGAGCCCCAACCGTGCCTGTCGTGCTGTTGCCCGTCGCCTCCGTCGTCTGGTCGCCGCCTCCTGGTGCTCGCCGTTTCTTATGCCGCCGTCTCTAGGTGCTCGCCGCTTCTTCTGCCACCGCCGCTGCCGCCGTCTCTCGGTATTCGCTGCTGCCTGCAATCATGGACGCCCCAACTAACACCATTATCTACACCTCACCGTTCACCAGCCCCCACTGTAACGTCATGGAGTTCTTCCTCTGGGATTAACGCGTCTCTTCCACCTCCCCTACTCACAGTCTCCTCCCCATCTACCTCCTCTCCATCACTGTATCCCCACCTGTATGTCACTCCCACACCCACCCCTGCTACTGCACCTGATGCTGCTCCTGCTCCTGCCTCTGCCCCTGCTAACACCCCCCAAACTCGCCGCCACAGAGCGCCCTACCCTCTCACCCAGTGCTACTGCCTAACAGGAGGGCCCTGCCTCCCACCACCTCCCCATCCATCCAGTCCCTCATCCCTCCTCCCAGGCAACACCCGCCAAAAATCTTCCAAACGGCCCAGTGGCGACCTCTCCTGTACTCCCTCATCCAGAAAGCCACTGCCTGCCCCACCTACCGCTGACCCTGCTATGTATACCACCCCACCTCCCTCCTCTCCAGCTTCCTCACTGTATACCTTTTTCCTAGCCAACCTTGACCTGAAATTCCTGGATGCCCACACCCTCACCCTTGAAATCCGGAAGTACATCCCCAGTGCACACATCACCAAACTTATCACTAGCAGAGACTCTGTTCTCATCAAGTCTCCCTCTCCATCCTTCCATACTGATCTCCTCCGGCGCCTTCCCCACGTCACCTTTGGGCCCCACATGTTCCTCACCCCTTTCCTTACGTCCTAATCTCCTCCTCATCCCCAACCGCCTCGTCATCCACCGACCTGCCATCATCACAAAACTCAGCCCTGTGGTCAGGGAGGCTGAGGTGTTGGAGGAACTGAATGCCCACCCCGCCCTGGAAGTCTGCTCCGCCCGCTGTATTTACAACTCCTATGGTCCTACTTTCCTCATCGGTATATTTACAGAGTCAGCCTCCTCCATCGACCACCTCCTCATGCAGGGAGCCCTGATTTTCAACCGCCACCACCCTGTTGACCCGTCATGTTCCCCTTCTCAATCCTACTGCTGCCAGCATTGTCTTCTGTACACTGACCACCTCACCCAAAACTGCAAGAACCCACCCACCTGCCCCCATTGTGAAGCCTTCCACATCCTTAAACAGTGTCCCAACCTCACCTCCCCCGTGTCGTGCAACACCTTCAATGAACCTCACTACACCTATTCCTCCAAATGCAAAGCCACACCCCCTCCCACGAACCCTGAACTCCCTGTCCCTGTTTGCCTCATTGACCCACCCATCCACCCTAACAATTCCCTACACCAGAAGACATCATCAGGTTCCTCACCATCGTCCTGCAGAACATCCACCCCATCCACCTCACACACTCCACCAGATTTCCCTTGCCACCCGCTCTGTTTTTCACTTAAACACCTGTGCCACATACTCCCACAACCAGGCCCACTATATCTTCACCCGCCTAGACACCGTCGTTTAAGCCCCTCTCTCCCCTTCCAGCACCCTTCCCACCCCCAACCTCATGGCGCATCAACAGTATCGTCTCCTCTACCTCAACATTCGCTCCCTCCCTGCAAACAAATACCTCTTCATGCATACCCTCTCCCAGCTTCAGGTTGACTCCTTCATCGGTAATGAAACCTTCCTCCAACCCCACCATGTTGTCTGCACCTCCCCTTATCTCCTTCACCGCATTGACAATCCCCTTCCCCTAGCCCGAGGTGGGGTTGCTATAGGCCACCTGAGGCATCTCCCTGTCTGGCCACAATCCCTCCTCAATGACCTGACCGAACACCTACTCCTCAGCCTATTTTTTCCCCTCTCTTCTGTCTGTCAATGACTACCACCGTGTCAATTGGGATGCCTACTGGGAATCCATTGGCTTACAGGTCGAAAGCCACCCCTCACCTTTCACCACCCTGTTGGCATCACCCATACCTCTTCCTTCCTTCAGAAGACCATCACTGATACTGTGGAGGCTCATGTCCCTACGAAACTCATCCACCCTCTCCGCCCTATGCATCCTCCACAGGCCGTCCTTCTTCTGTGTGAATCCCGCAGGCTTTACCACTCCTTCCTCCGCACTCATGACTGGGATACTCTTACCCACCACTGGCAATTACAGTGACATATCCGGAACCTCCTTACAGCAAAGAAACGCCGGGACTGGCGCCAGACATGCACATGCCTCAACTCTACCCTCTCTATCAACTCCCTGGTCAGCCTTTCACCGCCTTACTGGTAGCCATCCCACCCCGCATTACCCCATCCTCCATCACGATCGACCCTTTCCTGACAACCTCAGTAAGTGTAACCAATTTGCTTCCCACCTATCCGAGATCTGCTCCATTCCTGACGATCCCCATTTTGATTACTCCCTCTACCCCACCGCCCTTGACCGCACTGACACCTCTGTCCCCTCACTTGCCCCTAGCTTCCAGTAATTGGATCGGTTACCCCTCTCAGACATCAACACTCCCATCACCTCACAAGATATCACACTCATCCTCCACTCCAAACACAACACCGCCCCTGGTCATGATGGCATCACCTACCATCACCTAAAGGAATCCCCTCCATCCTTCCTGTCTGCCCTTGCTACCCTGTACAATGTTCTCCTCTCCACTGGATTTTACCCTGACCTGTGGAAGACTTCCTATGTCCTGCTGTTCCCTAAACCTAACAAACCCCCTCTGATACCTCTTCCAATCGTCCAGTCTGCCTCACCTCATGTTCAGTAAGGTCTTCGAGGCCATCCTCTCTTGCAGTATTCACCGCCACCTTAACCAGCACCGCCTCATTCCTCTTACCCAATGTGGCTTCCGGCCTTCCTTCTCTGCCGACGACCAGCTCCTTAACCTTACGAATCTTTTTTCCCTCCAACTTAACTCCTGTCGATCTGCTATCTTTGTTTCCCTTGATCTCCAGAATACCTGTGACCATGTCTGGCATCCCAGGCTCCTCTTCAAACTCCAGACCTATGCTCTTCCCATCAACTTCGTCCATCTCGTTGCTTCCTTCCTCTCCCGTCGTCCCTCCTATGTGACTATCCACAATTCCAACTCTCGTACTTTCTACCCCTCTGCCGGCGTGCCTCAGGGTTCTGTCCTTTTTCCTCTCCTCTATCTCCTGTACACTGCTGAAATGCCCAAACCTCCCCCTCCTGTTGATCTTCTCCAGTTCACTGATGACACCGCTTTCCTAGCCCTCTATCCTACCCTTCAACAGTCCCAGTGCACCCTCAAAACCCACCTTGACCAATTCACCGCCTGGTGCAACCAGTGTTTCCTCCGTGTTAATCCCTGCAAGACCCAGGCGATCATCATAGGCACCACCATCTGCTCCTTCCTCCTCCACGATTTCTACCTCACCATTTATGGCCGTCCTATCCACCTCACTCCTACCCTCAAATACCCTGGCCTCACCCTCGACCGCCACCTCACCTGGACTCCCCATCTCTTTATCATCCAAAACAAAGCTCACAACTGCCTCCACCCACTGAAACTCCTGTCCGGCCAGACATGGGGGTCTGCATCCTTCCACCGTCCTTCACACCTACAAATCCATGATCCGTCCCATCCTTTGTTATGCGAGCATCACTTGGATTTCCGCCCCTCCCCGGTTGTGTAAAGCCCTCCAAATACTCGAACGCCATGCACTCTGCCTCGCCTTCTACATCCGCCTTTCATCCCCCACGTGCATCCTCTACGACCTCAATCCCTTCCCCCACCTTCTCCTTTTCCTTGAACACATCCGTACACTATATATTGTCCGCCGCCTTCATCCCCCTCACCCCCTGGTACCTTCCATCCTCTCCACCACCATCCAGTTGTCGCGCCTTTACTGTTGTGTCCCTCCCTCTCTCCATCTCCACACCCTCCATCTTCTTTCCCAACACAACTTCCACTGTCTACCCCTGCTGGATGATGAGCTTCACCCTGACATCTACCCTTCCTACCAACTCTAACACCCTCTTCCTGCCTCCTCCTCAGGGCTTCCTCTCCTCCCCCTTCTTCCTCCTGAGCGGCTTCCCCCTCCTACTCCCCCTCCATCTCTTGTGCCTCCTTTCAGTGTCTCTGCACTCCCTCCTGCCCTGTCTTCCCTTTTTGTCTCCCACCCCATGTATCTTCTGCCTCTTCGTGATCCCACAGTTGCTCCTCCTCTCTTCATCCCACAGCTTCCCCAGCTGCCCCATGCACCCCCGTCCTTTTCCATCATCTCTGACCTTTCCCTTGGCACTTCCCATCTGGTAGTTTTATTCTGCGCCGTGTGTGCTCCACGTGGGTTTTAAGTGTGTTCTTTCAGAGTGTTTTTAATACTGTGGCCAACTTTTAAACTGTGCATGCGCAATTCAGTGTCTTCTCTGTGTTTTAAGAATCGCCAACTGTGTTTTTTAACTTTCTGGTGACATTTTAACTGTCCCCATAAACGTCTCCATGTCAGTATATTTTTACCTCCATTTTATCCCCTTACTCTGTTTTATGTTCCCCTTTCTTCGCCTTATGATGTAACATTTTATTCTTAATTTAGTAGTCATGTCTTTCAGCTGAAGAGCGGCGGATTGTGCCGCTGACAGCTGTCCCCTGCCCCATATGAAATCACAATAAAGAAAAGAAAAAAGAAACTTGTCGTCAGTCTTGTGTTTCACTCTGAGGATGGCCGGACGATACACGGTCGAAATAGCAGTGGAGGAAAATTTAATCGCGCGGCTGCATGCCCGAAATTTAATGAATTATTCATTATTCCTCGAAGTCGGAAATGAATGTGTGAGTCTGCCTTGGTGTCTGCAGCCGTGACTTCTTGCTGCTATCTTGGCGGCATCCTACCCAACGCCCGAGGCCTAAGTTACTGCCGCAGGAGTGTTAATCTACGTCGTCTGTCATACCTAGTGAAAGTTGAATAGTTGTCTTCTTCCTCGGAACTATACCTGGGTTCAGTGACTGCCACCAAGGTTATAGGCTGTGGTAGCGGGATTAACTCATGAACTTTTGTAAATTACTGAACGATTCAAATCTCATTCTTTTTCTTCAAAAACTCAAATGCATTATGAAAGTTCTTGGCAGATTAAAACCATGTGCCGGACCGAGACTCGAACTCGGGACCTTTGCCTTTCGTGGGCAAGTGCTCTACGAACTGAGCTACCCAAGCACGACTCACGCCCACTCCTCACAGCTTTACTTCTGCCAGTACCTCCTCTCCTACCTTCCAATCTTTACAGAAGCTCTTGCCCACGAAAGGCAAACGTCCCGAGTTCGATTCTCGGTCCGGCACACAGTTTTAATCTGCCAGGAAGTTTCATATCAGTGCACACTCCACTGTAGAGTGAAAATCTCATTCAAGTGTTTCGTGGATGTACAGCCTTCAGAAAAACTAGAAATGTAGATGGAAGAAAATGAACGTGTTACCAAAGCCAGTGAGATCACTGCAAGACTCTGACGCAGAAAGGCAAGAATTTGGGAAGTCTCCTTGGCGAACGGCACGGAAACATGCAGCTGCATAATGACCAACGACTTGCTGATCGTTCTGAGAAGCGAGTTCTTCATTATGTCCTCTATTGGCCATGGTGCAAGAACTACGCATACACTGACCATGCTTACCGTTGACGAATGTGTTTTCTTCATCTCTTAAGATTCAGGAGAATGACTGGTTTCGACATTAGCATCAGCATCAGAATTGCTTTCATCAACAATATAATTTACGTAACGTTTATGGATTAATTCTTCTAACAGCTCTTCCTGTACAAAAGGCAAAATACTTGCATATAGATGCTTGGAAAGTTGCCTGACGGTATGCCAGTGCTCTTTAGTGTTGTACACCATCATATGCCCGAGTGCCTGACTGAACAGATCAAGAGCTAACAACACCAAACGATGCTGATGATCCTGCGGTAGTTATTGGTTAATTGCCAAACCGATCATTCAGCCGAATCTTCAGTGATGAAGAAAATACATTCGTCCATGGTAAGAATGGTCAGAGTTGGAAAATAGCTGTCCGTAATGGAAGGGGCCGGCCAGTTGCCAATAACATTGCAGTCCATATTACAAGAGCGTGGAAATTATGACTGAGAACGAACTATTTGTGTAATAATACTATAACTTCTGATCACGTTATCTTCAGGTCTGTCGCATGAATAACACCAAGTACCAATCGTATGTGTATAAGACAAGGAAGCAATACTCTTATCTTGTTCCGTAATGTCCGAAACTTATGAGCATGTGTTCTCTTCACACATGTGACAGCAACTGTCCATTTCATTAAATGGATAGCATCTTCATTTCATTAAACTGCAAATAAAATCCTTAGATCTGGATCACTTTCAAATTTCATTACTGAATGGCTTCCAAGAGAGCTTTATCTTTGTCTCAAATTTTGGATGCATTATTAGTAACATTGATGGAGAACGTACGTGACAGAGTGTAACACCCCAGTTACAGATACCCTAATAAACAACCCTTTGTTGTAAAAGAAGTAGGAAAATCAGTCATTTTGACAATGACGGCAACTACTGACGACAAATTTTACGCTTGTGATAATTTGATCAACAGGAATGTCATGTAAATAATAATATTTAACGTGAAATAGAGACTGAATGAAAGGATCTGATAAGATACGCAACAAAAATATCAAAGAAAGAATTGTAAAAATAATTAATAACGAAGGTTAAAGCCCAGATGGTAAATTGGCCAAAGTTAACATTTACCATAGACGAGAGTTGTAGCCGCATCGAAAAGGAAGTTCGATGTGACTACAGTGTAACTCGGAAATGGAAATGTTATCTTCAGGTGCTATCTAGTCGCTATCTAGTACTATTTCGATAGCAGCATGCATGTAAGGGCTACTAGATTGTTTTAAGCTAATCAGAAGTTTGAAATTTTTGCGATATAGACTGAAGTATTATTCAGAAATCATACTAAAGCAAATTCACCTTTACCGTTAGCAAGATAACGGGATCCAGAGATTCGCGACGAAATTAAATCGTGTGAGATTTGTGATGGGACCTGGCCTTCGTGATACTGAATGAACTCGAACATCGAAGGACATTAAGAAAGAAAGATACTGTCAGAAAAACAATTATTAGTCTCGAGTAGGTAACAGGCAAGCGCAAACACGAAGAACGTACAATTGCGCCGAGCTGTCAGAAGTTGTCGTCAACGACAGGATTAGTGATGCAAACGGAAGCAATTCCCTGAGTGAGAAATTGGTGTGCGGTCTCAGTGTAGAGACAATTAATTACAAATAACAGTAAAATTGGATTCTAACTTTAATTCTTCGTGTCGTCTTCATAATTGAATAACCATTATCATGTGTATTAGTGACAATTAATTGATTATTAGAATATAATAAAGTGAAAAGTACATTCATCATTATTTAAAAGTGAACAGTCATCTATTTGTCCCGAGATTAAGACGCATTCTGAACATTGCTTAAGTATATGTTATCTCTGGAATTAAGTCGTGTAGTTATTTAAGAAGCGACGTAGAGACGTCTTGACGACGTAATAACAATTTATCAACTTAACATCCTCGCAATTCCATAATGTGGCCACGGCTTGGGTGATGGATTGAAGATTCACGACTTTATATTATTAACATTCAACATCCATTATCTAACCAGGTATAATAAAAAGAAGAACTAAAGTTAGCCAGTTCGCGCAAACTGAAAAGTCTGTCGCGGACTCACAATAAAGATAACCGGTGATCATCATTAGGTCAAAGGAGTCACCAAGTCATCGAGTGGTGCAATTGCCGCGTTTATCAGTGAAGAAACAACAGCGGCTGACACATTCTGACACGTTGCTCTATCGAAATATTGGCATTAATCACGAAAGACGGTATATGAAATATGATCAAACCACGCGAGAAGTTTGTGTTTGTCTACTAGTTACAGGGTGGCGTTGTCATGAGCGATGGACGCCGTTCCACGTCATACCGACTGGGACAACCATCACCACCGAATCGTGTCACCTTTAAGGACACACTGACGCCACAAGAGGTGAAAGAAATTGCGTGTACTATATCAGAGACGAATTTCAACATAAAATATCCCATATTCAGGCAATTTCTCCAGAAAATAATTGTTGTACAGTACGGGTTATAATTCAAAGAGTGTACACTATTAGAGTTGAGGAGAGGTGACGGGGGGGGGGGGGGGTGAGGGGGAGGAGATATCTCACATCCATTATTTATCGATATTGTAACGAGCCTTGCCAAGACTTGAAGGAGAATATTCACCGACAAGTAGTCGCCGTACCCACTGCTATTCTCGGAAGAGTCGACCGGAACTTCACAATTCGAGCAACTCAGTTTACAGAAAAAATATGGAGCCAGTTATGGAATACCATCTTTAAAAACCTATAATACTAAATTTACAATTAGGAGGAAAGACAAGAAATGAAATTGAAATGAGAAATTTAAACTTTTTTTCTTTATTTACTCTTTGAATCGGTAAGTTTTGTTACCACATTCTGTACTTTACTTTTATGCAGTGGCGATCTGTTCGTTTGTAAATATTGCATAGTTACTGTCAAAATTGTTAATGAGATTTTGCCAACTGCATCTCAGTATTCAGCGAATTGAAATACGTGAACACAGAACATATTAGCTTCAGTGATCATTACTCAGTGTTGAATGAGGTGCTTATTGTTTACAAATTATTCAGGTTGTAAAACGTACTCCATATTGTAAGAGGTTGTTGCGTGGACCAAAACAACACCAAAGTATCCGGTAAACAAGGGCTCTAAAATATGTACCTTAAGAGCTATGTGCAAGTTGTTCAGTAGAAGGGATACATTTCACAGTAGCGAAGATGAACAACTGCTCATTACTCTCAGGGCACAAGTATTAGAATCCATGTTTATTGGACACTTTTGTCTTGTTTCGGCCCATACTATCATCTCTCAGAATATGGAAAACAATGAGCTTTCAGTGGAAAAGGAGTGTATCATAGTAGCAAAAGATGAGCAACTGCTCATATCCCTTAAGGTACGCGTTTTGGAGACCATGTTTAATGTACATTTTTGTCTCGCTTTCGTCTTTGATACCTAATATGGAATGCCTTTTTTTATCTCCCATATGTACGACGATTATACTCGTAAATGTGAAGTACTTTCGACTGAGCTTTCCTAATATGAAATTGAAGTTCTGTAAGGTACACGGTTGTCAGTCTGAAAAGCTCGTAAGGGTATTACAGTGTGCATACTTGTTAAGAAAAAAAAAGTTCGATGCTTTGCGCCACTTCCATGTTAATTAGTACTGAAGTTAACCAATCAGACCTTTGCGGTTCGCCAGATATTTTAGTGTCAGTTGTCCTCTTAGCGAAGACGACAACGTACGGTAACTGCTCAGACTTTGCCTCAGGTTTGATCCTTATTATCGTCCTACGACCAATTTTTGTATCCCTCTCTGTTCGGCTTTGGGAAACCAAACGAAGAACACGAGTTGGGACACCGTCTCCGCCTGGCCTCATGAATTTGTGCACACAACGGCCTGATTGGCTAATCTCAGAGCTAGTTAACTCTAAAACGGCACAACGTATCGATTGTTTTTCTTAGCAATTATTTCTCAACACAACACCCTGCAATACACTCACAGGCATTTCAAACTGTTGCTGACCACCCTGTATATGAGATACCTACTATTTGAGAACCACTGATTCCAGAATTACTTTATCAATAGTATTTTCTGTTACGATCAGTTCTACAGCACCTAAATTTTATTTCCAATTTATTAATGTAGCAAGTGTTGTTCATGGCTTTCGTTGCAGCATATTGTGGTCCCATTGCCGGAGTCCGCTGACTAATTGGTCGAGTAAGCCACAACAGCGTTGCAAGTGTGAATGCACGCAGGAGCTGCATAAATTGCTGCCAGTAATGCCGCTATGTGAACTCATCGAAGCGTTAATTCCGTTCTCTTCATGTTCGCGATTTACGTGCTGGTAGAGTGGAAATGCAGTAGATCGTTCGATTAAGTGCATAAACGACAAAAAAGTGTGCTCCCTTACTGTGTTTTTCATGTTAAATTTAGCGGGCGCAAACTGTTAATCGGCTAATGGAAGCCGACTGCAAAGCATGCATCGATGTGACAGGAATAAAGTACAACCTTAAATTTACGCTATGTGATCGGGTCGCGTGCTGTGAACACTATCGCGCCCACTACGGTCGTTTAACAGCACAAAGGGTCAAAACGCACGTGGGCTCTTTTATGTCAATCAAGCTAATGGAAGGCAGACAATTACATCGTATGCAACGATTTGTCTAGTGAGAAAGCCATTCCTAATTTTGTGAGCAGCTTTGAAAGCTGCCAAACTCAAACTAGGTCGCAACCGCGGTAGCCAATTATTTCATTCGGTTTCATTTCATTTCTTTTTGATATGTGTATGTAATACTTCGGATACCCATTACTTATAGTTATGGAATAACTGAGGAGAACTTGGTAGGAAACAAGAGGGAGGAAGTTTATTTAAAACCTGATTCGCAAGTGATAATGACGTATGCCGCAAAAGTGGAAACGAAATGGGCAGTAGAACGAATTACCTTACTTCTTGCGTAGCAAGACAGTAATTTGTTTGAAATGACGTCAAACACAGGTTATCAATACATGCCATATAGAGGGCGTCTGTCCTGAGAGTAGTGTGCAGCATTTTCTCAAGTGTTTCGACAGATATTTGCACTGACGGTACAGAAAAATACATCTCATCGCATGTGTCATGCAACGTGCTGTGTCAACGGAAAGTGTTGGTTTGTCTAGCGTTGCAAACAATTCAGAACTGAGAACGTTACTTACCAATTGTCAATGTGCGCTATATTTATCACAATATGTTTTGAGACTACGGTATCCCGTTATCAAGTACTGTACAGCAAGGAAACAAATCAGTTCATCGCAGCACTATGTATACTGACACTCAAGTAAATATCTGCATTTCCTTGCAAAAATGGATCATATGGTACTAAGCACTATGGGACTTAACATCTGAGGTCATCAGTCCCCTAGACTTAGTAGTACTTAAACCTAACTAATCTAAGGACATCACACACATCCATGCCCGAGACAGAATCCGAACCTGCGACCGTAGGAGCCGCGTGGTTCCGGACTGAAGCGCCTAGTACCGCTCGGTCACAGCGGCCGGCTCATTGCCTTGCAGTACAAGATAATTTTACGCATCCATTCGATATAACGGACCAAATTAGTCTAGTCGATATTCGTTGTGTTGATAAGTGTTAATAGGAATAGAAAAGCAGGAGGAATAAACCTACTCCAGCAGCGACTATCGTGCTCTCCTGTTTTTTCTGCTGCCGCCCTGCCTGTAGCGCCTTGCCACGGTTCGCGCGGCTTCCCACGTCGGAGGTTCGAGTGCTCCCTCGGGCATGTGTGTGTGTGTGTGTGTGTGTGTGTGTGTTGTCCTTAGCGTGAGGTAGTTTAAGTTAGATTGAGTAGTTTGTAAGCCGAGGGACCGACGACCTCAGCAGTTTCGTCCCATAGGAACTTATCACTACCACCATGCAGCAGAGGTACTCAGTCGCTGCTAGAGTACTGGTTATTCTTCCTGTTTTGCTTTCTCTGTTACTATATGTCGTAAAACGAATATGCACCAAGCTAATCTGTGATCGCACTACGGAATGGCCATCTGAAAATATGCTTTAAATAATTTTGTTGGCAGCAGTAAAGGAACAGACGCTCTCTATTTGCAAAGGGTGTCACATGGAGGACTTGATGAGCTGTGTTCTTATGGGGTCACTACATTAGAAAAATGAAAGTGCAAATATCTGCCAAAACATTCACCCGGCAACTCTTACGACAGAAACCTGGTATGTATCCTAAGCCGTCCAAAATGTCATTTCTTGGGAACCGCAAAATTGTCTTCCATTGCAGTGCAGAAGTTTGAAATTTGGCTCAAAGGTGTGTACAACCTTCCTCTGTAATGGCTGTAATGGTACAAAATCGTGATTCCCGCAGCTTCACCCTCGGGCTCCGCGACACTTCAATCAAAAAGGTATCGACGCAGAGCTCATAAGTTCATGTAAGATGTTAGGTTGGTTAATCACGTCATATTGGTGCAAACTTTTATGACATTTATAACCAATGCTACCGTGGGCTTGTCAAACGATGGATGGGATGGGCGTCGCACCCTGCTGTGCTCACACCACACCTCTTCTTTTAACGCCTCTGAGATGGCAGTCAGAACAACATTTCTGACACACCGTCATTCAGAATCGACACTAGAAGCCTTCAAGGGGCATCAATGAAATGAGCCCTTTCCTTGGGACGATGATTTGCACACATTTCGTGGTAGAAAATGGACAATGGCCAACAGGATTACTTTTCTCATTACATTAAACGCTGATGATACCCCTGGATGATTGAATCCTTTTCTATGGTTCAAATGGCTCTAAGCACTATGGGACTTAGCATCTGAGGTCATCAGTCCCCTAGACTTAGAACTACTTAAACCTAACCAACCTAAGGACATCACACACATCCATGCCCAAGGCAGGATTCGAACCTGCGACCGTAGCACCAGCGCGGTTCCGGACTGAAGCGCCTAGAACCGCACGATCACAGCGGCCGGCTTTCTTAACGACATTATAGAATTGCAACCCCATTGAAAATGATACTATTTCTTTGGAACCTTACGATGTCAACAATTTTCGCTCTGATACAGAGGATAGAAAAAGTAGTCATCATTCGAAGCCACTCTACGCAGTCTAAAACGGGCATTGGCCAACAGGACTAACACGAATTATTTAGAGACGAATAGAAAAACTGGTGGAAGCCGACCTCGGGGAAGATCAGTTTGGATCCCGTAGAAATGTTGGAACACGTGAGGCAATACTGACCCTCCGACTTATCTTAGAGGAAAGATTAAGGAAAGGCAAACTTAGGTTTCTAGCATTTCTAGACTTAGAGAAAGCTTTTGACAATGTTTACTGGAATACTCTCTTTCAAATTCTAAAGGTGCCGGGGGTAAAATACAGGGAGCGTAAGGCTATTTACAATTTGTACAGAAAGCAGATGGCAGTTATAAGAGTCGAGGGACATGAAAGAAAAATTCAGAGTAGATATTAAAATCCATGGAGAAGAAATAAAAACTTTGAGATTCGCCGATGACATTGTAATTCTGTCAGAGACAGCAAACGACTTGGAAGAGCAGTTGAACGGAATAGACAGTGTCTTGAAAGAAGGGTATAAGATGAACATCAACAAAAGCAAAACGAGGATAATGGAATGTAGTCGAATTAAGTCGAGTGATGCTGAGGGAATTAGATTAGGAAATGAGACACTTAAAGTAGTAATTGAGTTTTACTATTTGGGGAGCAAAATAACTGATGATGGTCGAAGTAGTGAGGATGTAAAATGTAGACTGGCAATGGCAATGAAAGCGTTTCTGAAGAAGAGAAATTTGTTAACATCCAGTGTTGATTTAAGTGTCAGGAAGACGTTTCTGAAAGTATTTGTATGGAGTGTAGCCATGTATGGAAGTGAAACGTGGATGATAAATAGTTTAGACAAGAAGAGAACAGAAGCTTTTGAAATGTGGTGCTACAGAAGAATGCTGAAAATTAGATGGGTAGATCACATAACTAATGAGGAGGTACTGAATAGAATTGGGGAGAAGAGGAGTTTGTAGCACAACTTGACTAAAAGTAGGGTTCGGTTGGTAGGACATGTTTTGAGGCAACAAGGGATCACCAATTTAGTTTTGGAGGGCAGCGTGGAGGGTAAAAATCGTAGAGGGAGACCAAGAGATGAATACAGTAAGCACATTCAGAAGGATGTCGGCTGAAGTAGGTACTGGGAGATGAAGAGGCTTGCACAGGATAGAGTAGCGTGGAGAGCTGCATCAAACCAGTCTCGGGACTGAAGACAACAACAATAACTACTATAACAACAACAACCCATGAGAAAACAGTGGGGCTGTAATGTTAGGCGTCATGGTTCTCATCGCTCTCATAGCATCAAGAGAAGGGGTAAGATGTGTCCACGGTGGCATTGTGTAGAACTGTGGTGAGAAGAGGTGCCAATGGGACATCTTTAACCCACATTATCCATCACATTAAACACTGTCTGTTTTTCGCATGTGTCGGACCCTGGCTGGTCGTCTAGGCCGTGGTTGACACCTCAGGGCCCCAATCTTTTGCTCTGTTACAGGAAAAGTGTGTAGATACCTTTGAGCCACTATCCAAACTAATGAGTCGCAGTGGGAGACAGTTAAAGCGTTTAAGAAAGTGACCCATTCATTGTCTTGCGCCGTGTATATACACCAGCTCCTTGCCTGGAGCTTCACTCACGTACCTGAATGTATATCTCACATACATCAATATTTCACATTTGTTTAACATATTTCACACATACTTGTTCAGATATCTATCTTAATACGTATCTTTGTTTTATACATTTGTGACGTCTGTTCCTTCAGAACAAAGTCAGAAAGGACAGACATTTATGAACCTGTAGCAGACATCAGTTGGAATCGGGCGTTGAAATAAACTTATGGAGACAAGTGAAGACTTGAGCCGGACCGGGTCTCGAACCTAGGTTTTTCGCTAATTGTGAGTAGTAGTCATACAGACTTCGGCTGTCCGAATATATGCGCCTCAATGACAAATAACAGGGTTGGAGCTTTTATAGTGGCAACTATTTGTTCACAGCTCGTACAAAATAAAGTTTTACTGACCTTCAAAATAGTCACCAGCATTGTGTGTTACCCCTTACCAGCGATGTGGAAGTCGTAGAATATTCTTATCAGTGCCAGTTATGTTGACAGTTCGTGCGGCACGGTCTATTGCCCAACGAATTTGTAGCAGTTCTGAAGCGAATGCCGTAAAGTGTTTCCTTCAGATTAGAAATCGAGTTCTCACGAGGGCTTAAGTCAGGGGAAAGCAGTAGCTGGTATAGCACTTAGCAGACCCATCAGTCAAACAAATCAGTAACAGCTTGCACTGTACGTGCTTGAGCATTGCCCTGCAAAATGATGATCAGGTCCTGCAGAAAGTGTCATCACCTCTTTCTCTATGCTGTTCATTTTTGGAACACAACAGCTTAGAAACAGAAGTGATGCCACTTTCTGCAGGATCTGCCAATCATTTTGCAGGACAATGCTCAAGCACGTACAGTGGAAGCTGTTACTGATTTGTTTGACTGATGGGTATGCTAAGTGCTATAGCACCTAATGCACTCCCCTAACTTAAGCCCTAGTGAGTTTAACTCGATTTCTGAACTGAAAACTTCACAGAATTCGCTTTAGAACTGCTACAAATTCGTCGGACAATAGACCGCACCGGTCGAACTGTCAACGCAACTGGCACTACTAAGAGTATCCTACGACTTCCACATTGCTGGCAACGGGTTATACACAATGCTGGGGACTGCTTTGGTCAGTAAAACTTTGAAACACGTGTCTATTTTGTATGAGCTGTAAATAAATAGTTGCTACAGTTAAAGTTCCTACCCTCGTAATAATACCTTTAGTGTGAATGGATTCTTCGTTGGTCCTCTCACAAATCAGATGAGGGTGCGAGCAATGAATATAATCAACATGAGATACTACATGCGTAATGTACGACATACGAGAATTTTGATAGATCGAGAGCGTGTGCGAATTATCGAAGTCGTTAAGGCAGCCGCTTGCGATAAGCAGGAAATCCAGGTTCGAGTCCCGACTTGGCACACAATTCCTCTTATCGCTATTGGGAACATTTCTGTGCCCGAATGCAGCTGATGTTGGAATTTCTCTTTTGACACATGTCCACCTGGAACGAAATTCCATCTGCAGTTTCACCTGAATTCTGAAGAAATTTGTAATTCTGCCTTGGTAAGAGTTACCCTTTGTCATCCCCATGGTACTTTTTTTTTACAAATAACGAAATATTCATATGCCAAATGCCTGGGTAAGAGCTACCCTTGCTAGTCCCCTCAGTATTTTATACAAATAACGAGATCTTTATGTACCAAATGTGGTTGAAATTCCTCCAGGCTTTCCTGAATTACTCTTTTGTGTGTCGTCTATTCATCCCCACCTTCAACCTTCAGGGGTGCTAGGGCTGTGTATTGTCACAGCAATTTTTTTCAGACAGAAGATGTGCCAGGTTTGGGACAAATTGCTTGTCCTACGACGTAGATATGCTGTCACTGTTGCTGCACACCGCTCTCCAACGCCACCGGTGACACGTCACTGGGGCATTCGCCAATGAGTCTGGAGACCATGAAATGTATACCCTCGCTATCAATATCAAACGTTATCAAATATTTTTACGCGAACGGCTCTCATCTCTCACTAGTATAGGTTGTAGGTGTACATTACCCAAACAATCTTTCTAGACAAATAATACAAATATTAACTGCAGACCACATAAAATTTGGTAGAAACTGCAACAAAAAGTTCTGTGTCACCCCTTTTCATCTCCACCCTTAACCCGAATGGGAAGTAGGTGGTTTTTAATGACGCATTGCTTCTTTCCATGTAGTAATCTATATCTGTTAGATGTTTGGTTGAAACAAATTTAGTGGATAGGAGGAGACATTAGGATTTTTAGTATGCGGTCCTGTAAAACGAATATTCTAATATATTTAACGTTATTTTAAAATACAGCAGTATCGCCAACAGGAGAACTGCTTGGAATCAGTGGGTAAAAACTGAGGCAGAAAATACTGTTAGCGTAGGTAAAGACGAGAAGCACATTTCAAAGTTACCTTCACGTATCGCTGTCGACAGTTGCCTGCTTGGCTGTTAATTGATACCCGCAGTATAGCATTGCTATGAGGCTTGCTGTTCGTTCCTTTGAAGGGGCAAGGTGATTCTACACTCCTGGAAATTGAAAAAAGAACACCGTGAACTCATTGTCCCAGGAAGGGGAAACTTTATTGACACATTCCTGGGGTCAGATACATCACATGATCACACTGACAGAACCACAGGCACATAGACACAGGCAACAGAGCATGCACAATGTCGGCACTAGTACAGTGTATATCCACCTTTCGCAGCAATGCAGGCTGCTATTCTCCCATGGAGACGATCGTAGAGATGCTGGATGTAGTCCTGTGGAACGGCTTGCCATGCCATTTCCACCTGACGCCTTAGTTGGACCAGCGTTCGTGCTGGACGTGCAGACCGCGTGAGACGACGCTTCATCCAGTCCCAAACATGCTCAATAGGGGACAGATCCGGAGATCTTGTGGCCAGGGTAGTTGACTTACACCTTCTAGAGCACGTTGGGTGGCACGGGATACATGCGGACGTGCATTGTCCTGTTGGAACAGCAAGTTCCCTTGCCGGTCTAGGAATGGTAGAACGATGGGTTCGATGGCGGTTTGGATGTACCGTGCACTAATCAGTGTCCCCTCGACGATCACCAGAGGTGTACGGCCAGTGTAGGAGATCGCTCCCCACACCATGATGCCGGGTATTGGCCCTGTGTGCCTCGGTCGTATGCAGTCCTGATTGTGGCGCTCACCTGCACGGCGCCAAACACGCATACGACCATCATTGGCACCAAGGCAGAAGCGACTCTCATCGCTGAAGACGACACGTCTCCATTCGTCCCTCCATTCACGCCTGTCGCGACACCACTGGAGGCGGACTACACGATGTTGGGGCGTGAGCGGAAGACGGCCTAACGGTGTGCGGGACCGTAGCCCAGCTTCATGGAGACGGTTGCGAATGGTCCTCGCCGATACCCCAGGAGCAACAGTGTCCCTAATTTGCTGGGAAGTGGCGGTGCGGTCCCCTACGGCACTGCGTAGGATCCTACGGTCTTGGCGTGCATCCGTGCGTCGCTGCGGTCCGATCACAGGTTGACGGGCACGTGCACCTTCCGCCGACCACTGGCGACAACATAGATGTACTGTGGAGACCTCACGCCCCACGTGTTGAGCAATTCGGCGGTACGTCCACCCGGCCTCCCGCATGCCCACTATACGCCTTCGCTCAAAGTCCGTCAACTGCACATACGGTTCACGTCCACCCTGTCGCGGCATGCTACCAGTGTTAAAGACTGCGATGGAGCTCCGTATGCCACGGCAAACTGGCTGACACTGACGGCGGCGGTGCACAAATGCTGCGCAGCTAGCGCCATTCGACGGCCAACACCGCGGTTCCTGGTGTGTCCGCTGTGCCGTGCGTGTGATCATTGCTTGTACAGCCCTCTCGCAGTGTCCGGAGCAAGTATGGTGGGTCTGACACACCGGTGTCAATGTGTTCTTTTTTCCATTTCCAGGAGTGTATGTTACACCCTTTTTCATTCCCACCCTCACTCCCTAGACTTGTTCTCTCCGATAGTAAAAGACGTGTGTACCAAATTTGGTTGAAACGGATGTAGTAGTTTAGGATGAGATGTGGAACATACCCCAAACTGTAGCTAAGCGACGTCTACGCTATATGCTATGTTCATTGAGTTCTAAAAATCAGGGAGTGCTCGAGAACTTCTGGGAAGGTGAAAGATGAGGTTCTGGTGGAAGTAAAGCTATGAGAGTGGGTTATGAGTCGTGCTGTATAGCTCATTCTGTGGAACGCTTTCCCGTTCCAGGGGTTCGAGTCTCGATGTGTCACACAGTTTTAATCTGATGAGAGGTTTCATGCACACATACATATATTTTGTAATACGAAGTGCGCCGTAGCTCAGTTGCTACTAATAAATATTAGATGTTGTTCTGACTAGCGAAATAATAGTCAATTGCGCACTTTACTTGTGCATAGTATCCTTAACGCAGTTGACAGACGCAGCTGCAGTGAAGCACATAAGAGTGTGTTTTTGTTTTGCAAAAATGGTCTTCTTGATTACAGCAATGTTTGTGATTTGTTTGTCTGACAAGGTATTCAGAAATAAAATATAAGATTTGTAGAGACTGTGTCGATAGTGGAGTTTGTTAGTAGAGAAGGAGATCTTAATCTTGTGAGGCAGTGATTTGTACAATCACAGACTAAAACTTGAAAAGAAGTGCCCAAGGAGCATGGAATTGCCGAAGAAACTTACGAAGGGTTTAGAGAAGTTCATACAAGCCTGCTTTATCTCAAGGCCTAAGTGACGATAATCTGAACAGGCGTATGGAATACTGCGACTTGCACACAATCCCACTAGAAGCTGATCCCAAGTTTTAAAAGTGCCTTCCTTGAAGCGGCGTCGCGACTTTTAAAGTGAACGCAGAGTGAAAAGACGAGAGATTTAACGAATTCCCATGTGTCGATGGAGAAAGAGCTAAACCCTCCGGGTGATTACATATGGTCAGTGATTTCAGCGGTGGGCTAAAATGGACTTTTTTTTTTTTTACGGTGCTGCCAATTGTGGTGTCACCGCCAGACACCACACTTGCTAGGTGGTAGCCTTTAAATCGGCCGCCGTCCGGTAGTACACGTCGGACCCGCGTGTCGCCACTATCAGTGATTGTAGACCGAGCGCCGCCACACAGCAGGTCTAGAGAGACTTCTTAGCACTCGCCCCAGGTGTACAGCCGACTTTGCTAGCGATGGTTCACTGACCTCTACGCTCTCATTTGCCAAGACGATAGTTAGCATAGACTTCAGCTACGTTATTTGCTACGACCTAGCAAGGCGCTTGTATCCGTACTATTGATATTGTGAATCATGTACCATAAAGAGCGACGTTCTCCATTAATGGATTAAAGTTAAGTATTCCACCAGCTACGTCCGTTTTTCTCAATTCTAATTCCCTTGTCATGTTCCAGACCTCACGCCAGCCTGCGTGAGCTGAAACGCGTGCATTTCGGCCTCCTTTAGCAATACGGTTGGCTCTCCTGCCAACCACAACATTGGCGACGAGGCTCAACAACGTTCTTATCGATATTGCCCTGATTTACTTGTGTAATGGCTTCGCCACAATCTCCAGATGTACTGACTGAATTCTATCGCTTACGGAGTCAGCAGACGCAGGCCTTACTGGATGCCCTTTGACAGCTCGTCCAGGGTCAACGTCCTATGCAAAACGATGCGGCAGCAACCGCTTCACCGCTAACGCAGCCACAACACGCAGTTGCACCCACTTTTCGACCTTTTGATGCTGCACTGGAAAGCTGGACGGAGTTGTCACGCCAATTTGGATTCCATCTCGCCGCCTACAGAATTCAAGGTAACGAGCGGCAGCCTTTTATCCTTTCTTCCGTAGGCGTGACCACGTACCGTGTGATAGTCAAACTATTTCCCCGTCGTGACGTAGCAACTCTGTCCTACGAAGAAATTTTGTCTGCATTAGATGCATATTTCAAAGAATCAGTCAATGTAGTTGCGAAAAGGTATACCTTCTTTCGAACAAAATGTACGACAGGTCAGACTAATCGGGAGTGGGTTGCAACCTTGCAAGGCCTTACTAGGGATTGTGCTTTTGAGTGTCAATGTGGACTCCCTTATTCAGATACTATGGTACGTGATGCAATTGCACAGAACGTTTCTGATGTTCGTATAAGGGAACAAATTTTGAAACTAGTAAATCCCTCCCTTCAACAAGTGATGGAGATATTGGATCCACAGGACACACTTGACTTTGCTCAGGAATCATTTGAAACTTTGCCAGCAGTGTGTCAGATTAACCGGCCCGCCGGGCGAGCTGCACGGAGCAGTAGACAGTCCTCGCGCCCATCCGCGCCGCTACCGTCAGGCTCTCAGCCACGTGTACCACGACGGCAAGCAAATGCAGTGATTAAATCATGCCCGCGGTGTGCTACTAAACATTCGCGTGAGAATTGCCCGTCACGCCAAGCTATTTGATTTTATTGTAATAAAAAAGGACATGTTCAGAGTGTTTGCCAGAAAAAGCTCAGATCGGAAGCTCAAAACCGTTCCAGGCCCTTTGCTTCGCGGAATCGAACCAAGGTTACTCAGGCTCGCGAAATAGCCGGAACTCCAAGTCGCAAGTGATTATGTATCAGTGTCAGTTCACTTTGCACGAGACAGTCGCTCTTGTCATCAGCAGGACAATAAACTTTTTGTAGACTTGGACATTAACGGCAAAATGATACCATTCCAGCTCGATTCCGTAGCTGCAATTTCACTGATCAATCAAGACACTTACAAACTGCTGGGCACACCTCTGTTGCGTGCCGCAAATGTTAACTAGCTATTCCGGTACCGATATCCCTGTGTTAGGACAGTGCAGCCTTCTTGCAACATACAAAGGACAAACAAAACTTGTGTCATTTTACGTCCTTCGTTCTTCTTCTGCAGTGAACTTGTTTGGTTTCGATTTATTTCAGTTGTTTAACTTGTCTATAGTAAATCAGGTCCTATCAGTGAACCAGACTGTACCTTCAGACAGTGTTTCTCGTCTATGTGAAGAATTTGTAGAGATTTTTGCACCGGGCCTCGGTTGCGCTAAGAACTATAAAGCACAATTGGAACTGAAAGTAAATGCGCAACCGAAATTTTTCAGAGCGCTCAATGTTCCCCACGCATTGCGTGATGAGGTCGCAAAAACATTACACGATTTGGAATCACAAGGTGTAATTGAACATGTGCAGGCCTCTCTCTGGGAATCACCATTAGTAAATTTGCCAAAACCTTCCGGAAAATTGAGACTTTGTGTGGACTTCAATGCAACAGTGAATCCACAACTAGTGATTGCAACTTTTCCTTTACCCCGCCCGGAAGATCTTTTTGACAAACTGTGCCCTGGTAAATATTTTTCGAAGTTGGACCTAGCAGATGCGTACTTGCAAATACCGGTGGACGAAGAATCCCAGCGCGTTTTGGTGGTTAACACGCATCTTGGTCTGTATCGATCCAAACGACTGCCATTCGGGTGTGCATCCGCCCCTGCATTGTTTGAGCAATATCTACAAACTGGTTGTGTATCGGTCCACAGCTAAGCACGGAAACGCCGATGCGTTGTCCCGCTTGCCTGTTGCTGAGGATAGGGCATTCGATTCCTCCGAACTTGCTTGCATGTTCATTGATGCGGAAACCGATGACGTGGTCGAATCGTTTCCGATTGATCTTCGTCGTGTAGCTACAGCCACAGCTGCCGACCCTGTCCTTGCTCCCGTTCTGCGTTTTGTTGCTACGCAATGGCCCTTGTCAAAGTCATGGATCGGTGACCCATTGGTTCGCCGATTTTTTGCTCACAAGGAGCGACTTTTTGTAGGACGTGGTGTTTTGCTTTTGCGATCTGATAATGATCAGTCCAGGGTCGGGGTACCACGTTCGTACAGTCCTCTGTCTTACAGCTTCTCCACCAAGGACATTGGGGTATAGTGAGAAAGAAACAACTTGTTCGTCAGCACTGTACTTGGTTCGGAATCGATGCCGCGATTACGAATATGTGCTCTTCTTGCATGGTGCGTGCCGAACAACTGACAGCACCACCGCGGAAATTCTTTGCATGGCCGAAAGCCACTTCCCCTTAGCAACGCTTACACAGCGATTTTGCTGGTCCATTCTGGAATGCTCGATGGTTGGTTGTGGTAGATTCATTCAGTAATTTTCCTTTTGCTGTCCGGATGTCTTCCACGACGTCATCTGCCACCATCCAAGCGTTATCCGCTCTCTTTTGCATTGAAGGTCTTCCACAGACTATTGTTTCCGACAATGGCCCACAATTCATGTCCGCAGAATTTCAGTCATTCTGCAAGGCCAATGCTATTCAACATCTGACGTCCGCGCCGTTTTCGCCACAGTCAAACGGTGCCGCTGAACTACTGGTCAGGACTTTCAAGTCACAGATGTTGAAGTTGAAAGAGTCGCATTCTCGGGAGGACGCGTTATTCCTCTTTTTGTCCTCGTATCGCTCTCAGCCCCGAGATGGTCGCTCGCCGGCTGAGTTGCTCCACGGTCGTCATCATCGAACCTTGATGTCTTTGCTCTATCCGCCGCATCAGGTTCCTGTGCAGTGGCGGACACCTGCTTTTGCTCCAGGCGACGTTGTCTACTATCTCCACTATCGAGGTTCACGGCGTTGGCTCGAAGGGCGCATTCTTCGCTCCCTTGGACGCGCTATGTATCTGGTTTTGGGGACTTCTGGTGAGGTGCGTCGGCATCTCAATCAGGTGCGCCTCTGTCGTCGCACGGGATCTGCCGCTCGTCGTCTGCTTTCAGCGACGATGCCGTCCGGTCAGCGCCCCGGGGACCCATCTACTGGCTCGCCTCAGCCCCAGGTGTTACCGACGCTGCCTTCCATTTTGCCCCATGGCGACGCGCCGCTGCCAACGCCGCCGCCGCCGCCTGTTCTCCCGCCGGCGACGCCCGCAGTGGACGCGTCGCTGCAACCGCCAGGCGCCTCCCTGGGTCACGCGCCGCCGATCGCTTCCCGTGACCTGTTGTCCTCCTACATGGAACTCTTGCCTGCTCCGGACCATATGTCGTCTTCGCCCGTCGGGTGCCCCGGCCCGATGGAGGTCGACCCTACGGCCCCTCCTGTCTCTCTACTGGCGCATACACCGCATGTTGGCGTGCACCCTGGAGCAGGTTTTCAGGCTTTTCCTAGCTCGCCGCGGTCCGAATGGCAGGGTGCGGGTGGCGCAGCCTCCCCTGTTATTAGGCTCCCCACCTCGTCGCATACAACATGCGGTCCTCCCCACGGCGGGCGGAAGCCTTATGCCACAACCGTACGCCGATTTGCGGGGGAGGAATGTGGTGTCACCGCCAGACACCACACTTGCTAGGTGGTAGCCTTTAAATCGGCCTCCGTCCGGTAGTATACGTCGGACCCGCGTGTCACCACTATCAGTGATTGTAGACCGAGCGCCGCCACACGACAGGTCTAGAGAGACTTCCTAGCACTCGCCCCAGTTGTACAGCCGACTTTGCTAGCGATGGTTCACTGACTTCTACGCTCTCATTTGCCGAGACGATAGCATAGCCTTCAGCTACGTTATTTGCTACGACCTAGCAAGGGCCAGTATCCGTACTATTGATATTGTGAATCATGTACCATAAAGAGCGACGTTCTCCGTTAATGGGTTGAAGTTAAGTATTCCACCAGCTACGTCCGTTTTTCTCAATTCTAATTCCCTTGTCATGTTCCAGACCTCACGCCAGCCTGCGTGAGCTAAAACGCGTGCATTTCGGCCTCCTTTAGCAATACGGTTGGCTCTCCTGCCAACCACAACACCAATTATGTAAATTACCTAGATATTCTTCGACTATGAATGTGTCCACTTTTTTAGCTTTTGCATCCCGTTAAGATAAGACTGATATGGAAACAAGGTGAAGCACCAACGAGTTGTTGAGTAACTGCGAGACCCATTCTAAATGAAAACTTTGAGGAATGGGTTGGCAGACGGGGTACTGTTCAACGGACACCATAATCCCCAGATACCACAACCATGGATTTTTCAGTCTGGGGTGAGCTAAAAAAATGGGTTTTCTTCCACCAAGATTTGTGATGTTGAGGATTTGAAGGAACGAATACAATCAGAACTCGAAAACCTAAACTCCTGGAAGATTTGTGACAAAATTCGCAAATCCGTTTTCAAATGATCCGATGTTTCCTTAGAACATCATAGAAATATTATGAGCATCTTTTGTACAGTCATTAAATTCTACATGTATCTCTATGTTCATAATATATTTGTATTTTCCTTTATTTAGTATTATTGCACCACAATCGTTTTTGACAAGTGACTTGTGACTCACCCTCTGTATATAGATACATTCCATTTTTTCAGGAAGTAATGCCGTACACCTCGCAAATATTTGAATAATTTCATGTCACTGCCTTGAGCTGCTGATAAAATTCTCTATTTGTACAGCCGGTTTCGTTTTGGTCAACTGATCGTCATGAGGAATATTTAAGTATTCACAGCATTTGTCTGCCACATTCCATGCCTGCATTTGACCAACTGCTGTTGTGTGGTCTCTGGTTAGTCATTTACTTTGCGGTCGTCCATGTTTACAAATTTAGCTCCTTTTCAAAGGTCCATCCTTCCCATATATTCCTCCCAGTTTCTTTCTTTCTCTTCATCCTGTTATGTATATTTGCTATTCCACACTGTTCTATTATCTACACTTTTATTTTTTTCCAACACTGGTTACTCCTTGGATCTATCTTACTCTATTCATTTCCCCTGTCGTTAACATTTGTTTTATCTTTTTTCGTTTCTGCTCAAGATTTTTCGCTTCCAAAGTTAAGTATTTATAGCTGAAAGTAAGAGTCACTAGGTAATAACTAAAGCTCATCATATGTTAACTGACACAGTGTCTACCTCTAAATTACATCGTACAGGTGCATTTGACATTACCACATTCTTAGTTTTTCAGATTTTTATACATGCTGCAATGCTTAGCTTGCTGTCAGTACAGCATTATGAGCATAACATTTAGTACATACCACTTTTATAGCCGAGTTTATTACTTACATCATCAGTAGTGTGGTCCACTATTAAGCTGAACAGGAGTGGGCTTAATGAGGCTCCTACTCCGATTCCTTTATCTAGCATATTGTCATTGGCGAATCCTTTGTGTGTTTTCATTCTATTTGTTTACTTATGTACGTATATCTTATGACTTTCGCAAAACTCATTGGTGCCTCTTGTCGATTAATTTTTCTAATTCTGTCAAAGGCTTTTGACAAGTCAACAAAGCACAGATTGGCTGGTTTATTAAATTATGTGGATTTTTCCACAATCTGTCTATTGCGCTCCTGTTTTTTGCTGATTCCTTGCTGTTCTTCTGCTATTTCTATATAATTCTACATTCTGTCTCTAATTACGTACGTTAAGAGTTTTAAGGTGGTGTCGAGCAGGGTAATTCCCAAATAATTATCTGATACTTGCTTATCTCTTTTTTATACTTTGGCTTTGTACTACTTTCTTTCGATTCTCTTGGCGTCCTGTCCTATTTCATGATACTATTACACAAAGTATGAAGCTGTTGATAAAATACTTGCCCCCTCCCCGTATTTTATTAATTCATTATATATGTCATGTGGCATTGAGAAGCCTATTTTTTTGTCAGTTTCTGTGCTTTGATGACTAGTTTCAATTTCCAACGTTGCTACGTCCTCACACTGTAACCGAAATTTTCCCACAGAATTTTACTTACATTGTGCAACTGAATGTGTTCATTAATGTCCTTCTTTTGCTTTTGGAGCATCTACCATACTTTGTTTTATCATCCATAAAGGCCTCGTTCCACACCTTGCGTATATCGCTCCTAATAACCATCTTTTATTTTACAAATATCCGAGTTCACCCTATTATGAATGATCTTATACTTCGTACGATCATTTTGACTTTGACAGGCCTTATATTTTAGGAATACTTCCTTCTTCTGAGTAGCTAATTCTTTAACATATTGTTTAAACCATGGTGTTCTGTAAGTAATTCTATTATACTCACCCTTTTGGCACCTAAAGCTTCTGGAGCTGCCTCTTGCATATTCGATCTGAGAGTAATCCATGTAGCTTCTAATATTCGTGTGGACATGTGTTATTAGGGATTTTCTCCTTTAATCTACTTTGATTAAGCACCTCAATACTCTCATCCTAAATAAATTCAATTTTTATTCGTTCTTCAGTAAGCCTCTCACTTCTTTTTTGTTTTGTTTTTGTTGTTGTTCAGTATAAGTTTCAGGTTCAATTTACACAGCATCACCCCACGATCCGATCCTACATTGACTAGTGTTAACTTTCTCATGTTTAATATTTAACTTAGATGAACGGTTCTGTTGGTTACGGTGTAATCATTACTGCACTGCACTGCACTGCAAATCTCTGGTTACATCTACCAGGAGGGAGACAGGCTAAGCAGTGAAGCTGCTGTTCCTCTGTGGACCTCATGAACTATTGTGGGGCCTCATGGTTAGGATTGGCCTATGGGAGCAGCCGCGTGGGGGCGGACGCTGCGTCAAATGCGTCATAGAGGCTGCGGAAGAAACTACTCCCGCAGCAGATCAGGCCAACGCGTGGTTGGCCTGCGGTGGATTTGGTGTCCCAGTCTGCGGATAAGACGACTGCCAGAGTGTTGTGCAGAGGCATAGAACACCCTGGCGGACTGCTTGAAGCGATCCCGCATCAACGGGACGCCAGCTTCCTCATGAAGGAGCCTTGTGGAGTAACGAGGCGGCTCGTGGAGAGCGAGTCGCAGCGCCCGATTCTGGACACGCTGGAGCATCGCAACGTGCGATGGAGCGGCATTCCCCCACACAACCGCGGCGTACTCGAGTACCGGCCGGATGAGGGCCAAGTACACGGTCAGGACATGCCGAGGGGGGAGGTGTAATCAGTAACCGAGCACTGACCTTTTGTATTTCTCCATGTATACTTATGCTCCGATCCTACTCTGACAAATGTTAACATTCTAAAATCTAATATTTGACTTATTTGATTTGGATGAACGGGGCTCTATTGGTTATGATGTAAAGAACAACCCCGCACTGATCGCTTTTATTTTTCCAGTTATATTTATGCTGCGACTTATGGCCTAAGTATGTGTTGTTAATACTAAACTCATTCAGCGCACAAAAATGAATTAGGTCTTCTCTGCTTTCCTTTATTTCTGTTCCATTAAATATTTATTTAATGCGAGGAATCGCCAACACATCCACTGTGTCAATTACAGCTTGAACACTGTTGTAAAACATTTCTCTGTCTAGCTTAGGTCTTCCCACTCAACTGCGTATACAGAAAAGTATGTAAAGTATAGTTTCATCTTCCAGTATAGTCACCTTTATTACCCTTTCGTTAACACAGACAAAATCAGTAATATTTTACTAAATTTCTTTTGAATAAACATCGGCCGGCCGGAGTGGCAGAGCGGTTGTGAGCTCTGCAGTCTGGAACCGCGCGACCGCTACGCAAGCAGGTTGGAATCCTGCCTCGGGAATGGATGTGTGTTATGTCCTTAGGTTAGTTAGATTTAAGTAGTTCTACGTTCTAGGTGTCTGATGACCTCAGAACTTAAGTCCAATAGTGCTCAGAACCATTTGAATCATTTTTTGAATAAGCATCCCCAATGCTGCATGTGCTCGCAGATATTTGTCAACACCACAGAAGAGTTGTAGAGTTGTGTGTAACTTCAACTTATGATTGAACGTTTCCCTTTTCTTTTTACCTCGGTCGAAGCACATATGATTGTTTTATGCTCTTCAGTTTCCATAATAATTTCATGCTCTTTAGTATTTCATGATGCTATATCCCAAGTGTCAACTTGTAACTTACAAAATGCGACCAGTAGCAGGGCAGCTGTAAAAACCTGTACTACGCAAGCAGTGAGATGATAGAGCGTTGAGGGCGTATAAGCCATCAGTAGGGTAGAGTAAGGCATCTCGCTGCTTTGAAGTGCTGCCACCAGCCTGCGAAATATGCAATCAATAATATGTAACTGCGTTTTGAATGTCTAGCTGTAAGTTATGTTTTTGTCCTAATCTCTGTATATTGTTAAATAGATCTTAGTATTAAATGTATTCTGAACCTTTCTAATCAAAGCTGTAACGAGTCATGGCTTTAGGCTTAAGTTAAAATCAAAAGGGATTTTCCCGCGAAAGGGTAAGGGGGTATAAACGTTCCGACAGAAAGTTCCAGCACAGTTCTCTTTGTGAGTCGGAAGGATTGTGGAGCAACGTGTGGTGTGATGCCCATGTACTGTATTGTGTGTGTTTAAAAGAAGCACAATCATTGTTAAACGACCTCGGATGGACGGGAAAGTATTGCTACACATTATTAAGCAGCTATTTGTCAACCAAGCAGAAGTGGCAGTGTTATTATGAGGGCCAGTGGGAAGTCGTCTTTTACTGTGGTACAGGAGGCAGACATTGTGTGGCAGCATTGCCCACTGTACTGGTCAAATATTACAATGGAAATTACGACTTGGAAGCCAATGTGTAAAAGCTGCTAAACCATCCATCGGAAGCAAAATCTCGTCGGGGGTTGCAATACGTTGCTCAACACCACAAAGGGACGGACATATTGTAAAAGTCATGGTTCTTTGTCCTCTTGTACAAGTTAAGTAATAGAAGTTAAGTGTTTAAAAGCAACAAGCTTTATATCATTGTTGTTATTTCAGCAGATGTTTAGTCTATCCTTTTCACATACTGTGATATTTGATCAGCAACATATTCAGAACATAGGCTGGTTGTAGGTAGGTCTGTATAAAGTATTATTATTGTCGTATTAAGCAAAGCTCCAGATTGTGTAGAAAGTATTAACTATTGTATTACATTGACAAGCATAACAAAGGCGATTGCAGAAGACAGACAACAAAAAGTATTGTAAAAATTTTCATTAGTACAAAAAAGATTATTAATGTCGTGTTCAGATTATACGATTTTACTGATTCATGGTGTGTAACAACCTAAATTTATACTTCAACAAAAGTGCAGGAAACTGTTTTTGTTAGGTTGTATCGAAGTACTATCAGTTCAAAAATTCTTACGTTGAAAATTATCAGGAAACATAAATGAGAAAGTTGATTTTCAGTCAGTGGTTAATTCTGTGAAGGATAATGTTAAAGAAAAATGTTTATTAGTTACAAAAGTAATAAATAACACCACCACAGTAGCTACCCATACTCAATACAAGCAGTGTTATTCACTCAACATTTCAGTGTTATTTTAAGTAAAAGTATGTCAAGTTTAAAACAGATTTATTCTATACTGATGAAAGTGTCTTTTGATGCGGTATAATGCGTATTGTCATATGCAGTGTATTTTGCTATTTCAAAGTGGTTATGACTTATGTGTGCACTTGTCAAGTTACTATGTCGGTTCCAGTTAATCAAAATTAATGACTGTGTGGTAAAAACTTAGCTCTGCAGTGCTAAGAGCGATCAGTGAAATCAACACTGCGGTCTTACTACATGCGAGTGTCAGCCAACTATAATTACGAGTCCGATCACCAACCACGGTCATTTATAGGTGAAAACTGATCGATGTAAAGATATGGGTGGGATATCGCAAACTCTTAGGTACATTATTTTCATACTCTTTGTTCTTTTCTGTGGCGTGGTCATGGCGATTTTATTCACCATATTCCGCAGCTAATATTGTATCAATGAGCTACCTTAGGATTATTTTTCCCCCAGGCAGGATGATAACCTAACCCAGGAACCTTCAACATCAAGGGCCACAGTTCTTTGAGGTCCCCTTGTCCTGGAAAGGCTGTCTTCATTGCGGCTCGCGGAGACCCGCCTCCCCTCACAGTAGAAAATGAACGTAGAAACCTAATACCTTTTGGGTCGAAAAAATAAGGAGTAGACCATGGGATGCAGATAGGAAAGAAAACAGAAGAAACCTGACACATGTAAGTGGAAGTAATGTAATTCTTAGCTAAGGGTCCATGTGGTTGCCACCCAGATGCTCCTAAAAAGGGAGCCCTTTTAAGTGGACTACACTTCGCCGGGAATCCCACCAACTGTCCAGTCTGGTACGGGTGGCCATATCAGAAGCACAGCTGCCGCCAGGATAGCTCAGTGGATCATTGACACGCACAAACCTCCCCTCCAGTGTTTAGGTAACAGTCCGTGGGGGACACAGCATCAGTGTTAGACGAAATATAATATATTAACGTCAGAAAAAAGTCATGAATTAGACATTATCATATCTTCACACAAATTACATCGTCAACATGTAGAAACTGTGCTAGGTAATGCACTCAATGATGTTGTATCCCCAATCGTCGTTAACGCTGTGAACCGATTCACGATTTTATATTTCGCTAAAATGATGTTGTAAATACTTCTGTGTAGTTGATGATGGTCTTTTGACCTAAGCTTGTAGTGTAAGTAAAGAATTTTATCAACAGCTCAGGACCATAAAATGGCATTTTTCAAACTCGCCATTTTGTCAGTATCTTACCGAAGCTCCATACACTACTAAAAATTCAAGAATTTTCGTAAGTCAAGAACTCGAATGCGTGGACGTGAGGACATTTGATAATTTAATGGATATTATTTTAAAATAGTTGAAACATTTATCAATTTGCGTACTATGTTGTACGGCTATAGAAAGCAGATTACCATTAAGAAATTGTAGTGGTCGAAATTCTGCAATCATGATCTTACGCTGACGCTTCAAATCTCTAACGGTCTTTCTTTTATCTGACTCAGTTAATGAAACACACAGTGACAGGCAAAAAATCGCAGCATCAAGATGGAGTTGTACTACGTAAACGAAAGTTGTTGGACGTGGTTGCATATCTGAAAGAAGATGTCTATTCAGGTTTCACGCCATTCGCATAACATGAGGATATAAATCAGGTTTGTTTTAATTACACGCTGTAAGTGTCGTGAGCGTTAGTCACTTTTCAGATTGGACATGGTGAGTTTGTGTTAGTCAAGAATGCCTTTACGGCTACAAAGTCACCATTATCGACACTTCACTGACAAGGGAACCCTCCGTACTGTAAATCATGGATCAGTGTATGAGCGTTCTTTTGGCTGTCATTTTGCAATGCTGTCTCTTCCGATGCATTAGCTGTCTCTTCCATCATGCTCGTGTCATTCGTTGGGCTGTTAATGTTGTCTCGTTGTGTGAGCTCGTGTCCTTGTGAAGCTGGGTGTATTTGTGCGTTGGTTTCATAATATAAGTTAGGGGCTTGTTTTTAATGCCAAGAAACTTTCTCGTTTGTCCTTATTTTAAAATTAGTTTTAAGTTTAGCCTGTCTATTGCTTACATATCCTTGCAAGTGCATGATGCAAAGAGGTGAACTTATAAAAGTTGCCATTGTTTAATTACATTTTAATATTTACTACGCTGGGAGCATCGAGATTATGTAACAAATAGTTCGATGGATGTGAAAGCTATTCATCTAAGGTAGCCACCGTTTAAATGTATAAAATTTGGAGTGCGAGTGGCGCCTAGGTTATGTATTTGTTACAAATACCTCTAGAGAGTTTTGTATAAGAGATTTATTTTTAAAAACTTGAAGACTTTTCGTAAATGTCTTTCCTGATTCTTAAGGAGGAAGTACCACTGACTGCGAAGGTGCTGTCACTGTAACTTCAAATATTTGTCGTAACAGTCGTTGTTTTACAATTTGTCATCAGCATTCAGTTTTGATTGAGCTTTGAATCCATTGTGATGAGCTATTGAGCCTTAACAATATAGATATGGCTTAGTGTTTTTTAAAATTTTTTTCATAACGTGCTTCAAATATTACATTGTTTTCCTATTGCCAAATGAGAAGAAATATATCTGGAGTATGAATGTGTTGTGATCAACTGTGATGAAATTACTCTTACAATGAAGTATGATGTTCTAATCGTGTTTCTATTAATACATGGTGAACTGCCGTTAGTCCCGTATAACCAACACCACGCTCCACTTCCCCACGGCGCAGTTTGGTACGAGTCTCGACCCAGCGACAAGTGGGACCTACTACTGGAATTTCCAGCGGATTATGTCTTTGAGACGTAGTCTTATCAGTTTGGCTCTCAAGTGTACTGGATTATCGTCTCGCTAGACACTTGCTGCATGTCAAGGTGCATTGGGCTACGGTCATTTGTTGAACTTTTGTCAGGTTAAAAGGTGATTATGTTGATACAGATGCTTCCTATTCATTACTGATAGGTAGTGAGAGACGCTGTGTTAACTTGTGTGTCCTACTGAATGGCCGTTGCTGTGGGTTCTTTCAAGAAGTAATTCAGGCACTGTTTTTTATAGCCCTTCTTTTAACTATTATCTATTTTGTGGGTCCTCATTCAAACTAAAGTGAGCCTTCACGCCTTTGGTAGTTATGATTTGACGTGGCTTTTATGTAACTGGCAGCCTCAACTCAATTTGAAACCACATATGACAAATTGTTTTAGAAGGAATGTAGTTGATATTGTAAACCTACGATATCAGAGATAATGGTACGTGTTTCCTTAATCGTACCACACTTACACACCATATCTTAAATACACTCCTGGAAATTGAAATAAGAACACCGTGAATTCATTGTCCCAGGAAGGGGAAACTTTATTGACACATTCCTGGGGTCAGATACATCACATGATCACACTGACAGAACCACAGGCACATAGACACAGGCAACAGAGCATGCACAATGTCGGCACTAGTACAGTGTATATCCACCTTCCGCAGCAATGCAGGCTGCTATTCTCCCATGGAGACGATCGTAGAGATGCTGGATGTAGTCCTGTGGAACGGCTTGCCATGCCATTTCCACCTGGCGCCTCAGTTGGACCAGCGTTCGTGCTGGACGTGCAGACCGCGTGAGACGACGCTTCATCCAGTCCCAAACATGCTCAATGGGGGACAGATCCGGAGATCTTGCTGGCCAGGGTAGTTGACTTACATCTTCTAGAGCACATTGGGTGGCACGGGATACATGCGAACGTGCATTGTCCTGTTGGAACAGCAAGTTCCCTTGCCGGTCTAGGAATGGTAAAACGATGGGTTCGATGACGGTTTGGATGTACCGTGCACTATTCAGTGTCCCCTCGACTGTCACCAGAGGTGTACAGCCAGTGTAGGAGATCGCTCCCCACACCATGATGCCGGGTGTTGGCCCTGTGTACCTCGGTCGTATGCAGTCCTGATTGTGGCGCTCACCTGCACGGCGCCAAACACGCATACGACCATCATTGGCACCAAGGCAGAAGCGACTTTCATCGCTGAAGACGACACGTCTCCATTCGTCCCTCCATTCACGCCTGTCGCGACACCACTGGAGGCGGGCTGCACGATGTTGGGGCGTGAGCGGATGACGGCCTAACGGTGTGCGGGACCGTAGCCCAGCTTCATGGAGACGGTTGCGAATGGTCCTCGCCGATACCCCAGGAGCAACAGTGTCCCTAATTTGCTGGAAAGTGGCGGTGCGGTCCCCTACGGCACTGCGTAGGATCCTACGGTCTTGGCGTGCATCCGTGCGTCTCTGGGGTCCGGTCCCTTCCGCCGACCACTGGCGACAACATCGATGTACTGTGGAGACCTCACGCCCCACGTGTTGAGCAATTCGGCGGTACGTCCACCCGGCCTCTCGCATGCCCACTATACGCCCTCGCTCAAAGTCCGTCAACTGCACATACGGTTCCCTTCCACGCTGTCGCGGCATGCTACCAGTGTTAAAGACTGCGATGGAGCTCCGTATGCCACGGCAAACTGGCTGACACCGATGGCGGCGGTGCACAAATGCTGCGCAGCTAGCGCCATTCGACGGCCAACACCGCGGTTCCTGGTGTGTCCGTTGTGCCGTGTGTGTGATCATTGCTTGTACAGCCCTCTCGCAGTGTCCGGAGCAAGTATGGTGGGTCTGACACACCGGTGTCAATGTGTTCTTTTTTCCATTTCCAGGAGTGCACCATAAAAGAGGAAGCGGGATGGAATCGTAGTTGGTAGTCACAAGACAGTTCATTTACATTACACCTTTAAAAAATTGACAATTTCAAATTGTGGACGAGCCACTAGATAAAACTGGAAATACATTTAGAAACCCAACGTACGCAGTATTCTAACAAACAATTCCAAATTAAGAAAACCGGGTTACCGACAAACTTGAGAACTTCAAACTCCCACATAGGTCTTTTCTCAAAACAGATATAATGAAACAATTACAGGTAAAGGGTGACGTAATAACACTTGACCACTAGTGCCAAGCTACGATGCCATTACATGACATGAGAGCATCACTTAAATAAAAAAAAACTACAACAGAGACACTGATCCTTAAAAAATAAATATTTACGTCCACGGACGTGCAGAACTCCAGGGTGCCCATGTCAGCAAAACGACCATCCAATTTCACACCACAACGTGTAACGGTCATCACGCTCGTTCGGCAGCCGTTGACACTCGTCTTCCCGCGAATGTCACGAGATCTCGAGGATTACCTGTCGAAGCCTAACAACCAACCCGCTTCGCCTGCGAAGTGTCAAGATAAGACACGCGAAAAGCAAAGATAGCCTACCTCAACCACAATCGATCTCAACGACACATGAACAAAATAATACTGGCTTCAGCTCACCATGGCTCAGCTAATCCTTGGCAGTTAACCGTTGTGAAAGTTCAAGCTTCTGTGAATTCTTTCATCACCCATGTAATTGGTGATATTTTGTACTTTTTTAATGAGTGGGCGCTGGCGTTACTACATTGTAGTGATAAAACTGTGTAGTTAACTGTGAGTTACTCTCTTGATTGGGTTTTGTTTTATATTGCATGATTTTGTGCTGATAATAAAAATGTTTATTAGTTTTTGTTTTTGGAATGTTGTTGGCATTCCTCTCAGTTCGGCCCACCACTCCCACGTACCGTCACATTTTATGCCGCATTTTGTTGTTAAAAAGTTTTCTTTGGTGGAGCAACACTGTTAATTTTGCAGACAACATTGCAGATAGAGCAATCACAGCTATGAGTAGTCATCTTTGGTATTAGTAAACCGCTTCAGGTGTATTTGGTTCTTTATAACTGGATCAATAAGGGTTTCATGGCACGAAAGCCACATCTTCAGATCAGCATATAACTGAAACATTAGAGCGGAAAAATTCGGAATTTTGTACCCAGCATTCGTTGTTCGTCAGAACAAAACACCGATAAAAGGCAGTATGTTATAGAATAAAACAGCCGGATTCCACAATAGTGGATGGGTCCGCTTTTGCGATACATGCGGAATCGAGAACAGGGGACGCGGCAGCGTGCTGTATTGTCCTAACGCGGCAGCGTGCGCTGGTTCGCGATTCCATGTGGATCGGAGCATCTGACCCATCCGCTGTACTGGAATCCTGCTGTTTTATTCTATAACATACCGCATCGTAGATGTGTTTTTGGTTCTGACAGACAACGAATGTTGGGTACAAATTTCCGAGCTCTTCCGCTCTAATGTTATACTTTTAGTTAAAAGAGCTCGTATGTGCAGCTGAAGATGTGGCTTCTCGTGCCACTAAACCGGTAGCGATCCAATAATAAAGGACTAATTAGTACCGAAGATCCTTAATCAAAAGTGTCGCGATCTGCTAACAATCAGTCCCTATTACTGGAGCCAAGTCAAATGCCACTAACCAGTGAGCCTCTTGGGGGCCCAACTTCAGCTGTTCTCTGGACGTCTCTGGCTCGTCCAGATTTGAGCAATGATTCAACCACCCTCGCGTGTGAGGGCTAATTCCTTGCTGCCTGCCACAACACTGGGCAGACTGCACTGTGTGAGCTGTACATTCTACACCGAATCCACGAGAGGACCCCGGGCAACATGATAGTCTTTGTCTAGGGCTATTAGCTGCCTCTAGGCAGTCCGAACAAAACATAGCCAGGGAAAAAGCACCCCAGGCGCAAAGATGTGAATTAGTCCTAGTGCCGCAGAGACTTGTCACTTGCGCTAGTTCCACCAGCGCCACGGGCGGCGCTGTGGATGAAGGTATCGACTTCGCCTCAACCAATTTTCGGCCGAGTACAATCCGCCAATAACCAGGCGACAACGGACAGAAGCCTACACGGAAGATAGAAGAGCAACTCTCGCTCACTTATTTATGGATCATCGTCCAGGGCTGCCTTAGACAGAGCACGCCATTCAATGAACTGTTAGAAGTTAATAGTTGTTGTAAATATCATTTGCTATGATCTATGAAGTTTGCCTACGATTATTTGCACTTATCCACTGGGGGCCTTTCTTATATTATATGCAGTGTTGCAGACTTAAAATGCTTCAAATGGCTCTAAGCACTATGGGACTTAACATTGAGGTCATCAGTCCCCTGGGCTTAGAACTACTTAAACTTAACTAACCTAAGGACGTGACACACATCCATGCCCGAGGCAGGATTCGAACCTGTGACTGTAGCAGCCACGTGGTTCCGGACTGAAGCGCCTAAAACCATCTTCTACATTATACCCAAGATTGCAAGAGCCAATGAGTGCGAGAGTTATCGCGCAGTCAGCTCAACATCTCGATAAAATTCTTCTGGGTTAGAGACCGCATTGTCATTTATAAAATTCCAATGTTTAGGCGTCTGTTGCAAGACGCCTTCCTCAGGGTGTGTTACAACAGACGCCGAAACGTTGGAATTTTATAAATGACAATGCGGTCTCTAACCCAGAAGAATTTTATTGACATTGACAACGGCCGCGGAAGCCTACGGTTACAGCTCAACATCTCATCCAACGAAGCTACTGACAAGGCTAATATGTAGACGAACCGAAAAGAAATTTGAGGATCTTTGAGATGACCATTATTTTGGCTCAAAGAAAGCTTAAGTCGCAAGTAAGATGGTTCTGGCGTAGGTGTTGACTATGTAAGCACGGCTAAAGAAAAATCCAAAAACATTCACAGCATTTTCCGAGCTAGAAAGGGCGTCTGACAGTGTAAAATGGAGCAAAATGTTCAAAATTCTGAGAAAAACGTACTCTATTTGTGTGTGTCAACAATTGCAGGCATGCAGCAAAGTGCCTCTTATTGTTCACATTCGCAAATAATGCGATGGTTAGAATCTTCTGAGTAAGGGCACTAAGTTCCCGATACTGGCAAAGAAATAAAATTTATTTTATGCAGCTGACTGCTTATTATTTCGTTACATACAACTACAGTTGCTGAGGGTGGATAAAACACTAAATTTGAAAACGTGTTAATAACGCGACTGCTTTTACAGGTAATTGATTAGACGTGACCCAGTGCATCACTTGCTTTACATTTAACTCATTGATAGTTGAAGACATTGCTTGTGTTCTCGTTGACAGGTTCTCTTCAATGTGATGCAGGGCGGTCGATTCCAATTCGGGTGTGTGGCGTCTCCTTGGAGCAACACAGTCGCGCCTGCTGATGGTGAAGGTACCTTTTCTTGAAGCCGTTTTGTAATTGTGACAGAAAAGGTATCCGATGAAGATGAACATTGTGGAGAGCGATCTTCATAAAGACGAAGAGCTCCTTTTCCATTATGTGACCTTTGCCATTCGGAAGGATCATGTCGGTATATGCCGCAAACGTGTATTCAACCATGTTGCTCTAACACTCACAGATACATGAATGAGGCTCGAACCAGGTGAGAAAGGCAGGACAGAGATCAAATGGCGTCACCTACATCGCTGTAACCACCCGCACTATGACTACCCCGTTGCATGTCTACGTAGCAAACATGTTTTCAAAAGGCTGTAACACGGAAACGGCACGTTTCCTGATCTGGGCTCCTATTCAAAATGTTATGTACGCTTTCCCCTCCACATGACCTACAAGTCTGTACCGGAAATTTTCAAACACGCTGTACAGTATGTACAAGAACCAAGACGTAAGACTGGAAGACCAAGAACGAAGTGCGCGAATTAAAAAACATGCAAGACAGGAATCTATATAAGAAAGACAGGACAGGAATCTATATAACAAAGAAGCAATGATAGGAATTAAAGGAAATGATTAGAGAGGGATAAATATTCAAGGAAAAAGGATGTCAATGATAAAATTCGTAGATGGATCTGGTGCACTATGGGACTTAACTGCTGTGGTCATCAGGCCCCTAGAACTTAGAACTACTTAACCCTAAGTAACCTAAGGACATCACACACAATCTATGCCCGAGGCAGGATTCGAACCTGCGATCGTAGCGCCTAGAACCGCACGGCCACTCCTGCCGGCTGGTGTCTTCAGTGACATTGAAGAAGAATTACAGGATCTGTTGATTGGAATGATCAGTCTGATGAGGTCAAAACACAATCTGAGAGTAAACCGAAGCTCGGCGAAATTAATGAGAAATAGCAGAAACGCGAAACTTAACAGCAGGATAGGTGTTCACGAAGTAGGTGACGTTAAGGACTTCTGCTATTTAGGTTGCAAAATACCGCATCACAGACGGAGCAAGGAGGGCATAAAAATAAGACTAGCACTAGCGAAAAGGGCAATCACAGAGAGGAGAAGTCTACTAGTATCAAACATAGGCCTTGAAGAAATTTCTGAGAACGTACGTTTGGAGCACAGCATTGTATGTTAGTGAAACATGGGTTGTGGGAAAACCAGAACAGAAGAGAATCGACGCATTTGAAATGTGGTGATATAGAAAAATGTTGGAAATTTTGTGTACTAATAAATTCAGGAATTAAGAGTTTCTCCGCAGGAAAGCAATATATGCAAAACACTGACAAGAAGAAGAGGCAGGTTTATATGACATTTGTTAAGACATGAGGGAATAAGTTCCATCGTACTAGAGAGAGATATGGACGATAATAACTGTAGAGGTAGACAGAGATTAGAAACATCGATTGAGGCAAATGCTGGAAACCATCCATAGAAAGAGCATAACCGAATCCCGTATCTATTCTTCTCAATCCGAACTTCTGCTTCGTAACAAATGATATCGCCGACGACGGGTAATTTAACCAGAAGCGTCCTTCCTTCCTCGCATCCTCGTTTTCGTCCACTGAATTAAAGTGTCGCAGTGAGGTTAAATGGTCGCAGATCATCATATCTGTCATTTAGCAGGTCCACTGCCGTTGACCATGAAAGTAAATCATAAAAATAACCTCATCAAAGCTCGTTGTCTTCCCGAATGTGTCCATTAATTCACGTCAACACTACCCTGCTTGGATGTAATATCTTTGACGGCACACATTCTGTACACTGCACAAATGTTTCAAATCAAAGACTGAGTTCTAAATAGTTCTTCCTATATCCCAGGATATGGTGTACAATTACAATACAGGCCATTAAAATTGCTACACAGAAGAAATGCAGATGATAAACAGGTATTCATTGGAAAAACATATTATACTAGAACTGACATGTGATTACATTTTCACGCAATTAGGGTGCTTAGATCCTGAGAAATCAGTACCTAAAACAACCACCTCTGGCCGTAATAACGGCCTTGATACGCCTGGACATTGAGTCAAACAGAGCTTGGATGGCGTGTACAGATACAGCTGCCCACGCAGCTTCAACACGGTACCACATTTTATCAAGAGTAGTGATTGGCGTATTGTGACGAGCCAGTTGCTCGGCCACCATTAACCAGACGTTTTTAATTGGTGAGAGATCTGGAGAATGTGCGGACCAGGGCAGCAGTCGAACATTTTCTGTACCTGGAAAGGCCCTACAGGACCTGCAACATGCAATCATGCATTATCCTGCTGAAATGTAGGATTTCGCTGGAATCGAATGAAGGGTAGAGCCACGGGTCGTAACACATCTGAAATGTGACGTCCACTGTACAAAGTGCAATCAGTGCGAAGAACAGGTGACCGAGACGTGTAGCCAATGGCACCCCATACCATTACGCGGGGTGATACGCCAGTATGGCGATGACGGATACACGCTTCCAGTGGCCGTTCTCGACGATGTCGTCAAACACGGATGCGACCATCATGATGCTGTAAACAGAACCTAGATTCATCCGAAAAAATAACGTTTTGCCGTTCGTGCACCTAGGTTGGCCCCTGAGTACACCATCGCAGGAACTCCTGTTTCTGATGCAGCGTCCACGGTAACGGCAGCCATGGTCTCCGAGCTGACTGTACAAGCTGCTGCAAACGTCGTCGAACTGTTCGTGAAGATAGTCGTTGTCTTGTAAACGTCCGCATCTGTTGACTCAGCTATCGAGACGCGGCTGCACGATCCGTTACAGCCATGCGTATAGGATGCCTCTCATCTCTACTAATAGCGATACGAGGCCGTTGGGATCCAGTGCAGCGTTCCATTTTACCCTCCTGAACCCACCGATTCCATATTCTGCTAACAGGCCTTGGATCTCGACCAACACGAGCAGAAATGTCGCGAAACGATAAACCGCAATCGCGATAGGCTACAATCCGACCTTCATCAAAGTCGGTAACGTGGTGGTACGCATTTCTCCTCCTTAGTCGAGGCATCACAACAACGTTTCATCAGACAACGCCGCTCAACTACTGTTTGTGTATTAGAAACAGGTTGGAAACTTTCCTTATGTCAGCACGTTGTAAGTGTCGCCACCGGCGCCAACCTTGTGTGAATGCTCTGAAAAGCTAATCATTTGCATATCACAGCATCCTCTTCCTGTCGGTTAAATTTCGCGTCTTCAGCACGTCATATTCGTGGTGTAGCAATTTTAATGGCCAGTAGGGTATCTATAATTATCGTTAATTTATATGTGGGTTGAAACTTGAAACTTCCTGGGAGATTAAAACTGTGTGCCCGACCGAGACTCGAACTCGGGACCTTTGCCTTTCGCGGGCAAGTGATCTACCAACTGAGCTACCGAAGCACGACTCACGCCCGTTACTCACAGCTTTACTTCTGCCAGTATCCGTCTCCTACCTTCCAAACTTTACAGAAGCTCTTCTGCGAACAATGCAGAACTAGCACTCCTGAAAGAAAGGATACTGCGGAGACATGGCTTAGCCACAGCCTAGGGGATGTTTCCAGAATGAGATTTTCACTGTGCAGCGGAGTGTGCGCTGATATGAAACTTCCTGGCAGATTAAAACTGTGTGCTCGACCGAGACTCGAACTCGGGACCTTTGCCTTTCGCAGGCAAGTGCTCTACCAACTGAGCTACCGAAGCACGACTCACGCCCGGTACTCACAGCTTTACTTCTGCCAGTATCCGTCTCCTACCTTCCAAACTTTACAGAAGCTCTTCTGCGAACCATGCAGAACTAGCACTCCTGAAAGAAAGGATACTGCGGAGACATGGCTTAGCCACAGCCTAGGGGTTGTTTCCAGAATGAGATTTTCACTCTGCAGCGGAGTGTGCGCTGATATGAAACTTCCTGGCAGATTAAAACTTTGTGCTCGACCGAGACTCGAACTCGGGACCTTTGCCTTTCGCGGGCAAGTGCTCTACCAACTGAGCTACCGAAGCACGACTCACGGCCGGTACTCACAGATTTACTTCTGCCAGTATCCGTCTCCTACCTTCCAAACTTTACAGAAGCTCTTCTGCGAACCATGCAGAACTAACACTCCTGAAAGAAAGGATACTGCGGAGACATGGCTTAGCCACAGCCTAGGGGATGATTCCAGAATGAGATTTTCACTCTGCAGCGGAGTGTGCGCTGATATGAAACTTCCTGGCAGATTAAAACTGTGTGCTCGACCGAGACTCGAACTCGGGACCTTTGCCTTTCGCGGGCAAATGCTCTACCAACTGAGCTACCGAAGCACGACTCACGCCCGGTACTCACAGCTTTACTTCTGCCAGTATCCGTCTCCTACCTTCCAAACTTTACAGAAGCTCTTCTGCGAACCATGCAGAACTAGCACTCCTGAAAGAAAGGATACTGCGGAGACATGGCTTAGCCACAGCCATGTCTCCGCAGTATCCTTTCTTTCAGGAGTGTTAGTTCTGCATGGTTCGCAGAAGAGCTTCTGTAAAGTTTGGAAGGTAGGAGACGGATACTGGCAGAAGTAAAGCTGTGAGTACCGGGCGTGAGTCGTGCTTCGGTAGCTCAGTTGGTAGAGCACTTGCCCGCGAAAGGCAAAGGTCCCGAGTTCGAGTCTCGGTCGGGCACACAGTTTTAATCTGCCCGGAAGTTTCATATCAGCGCACACTCCGCTGCAGAGTGAAAATCTCATTCTGGGGGATATATGTGGGTTGCTTATTATACAGAGCTCCTTCGCTGTCTCTTGTGGGAACCGTATAGTCAAACGACCGTACCAAGAAGATATTAGAGGACATACAAGGAAATGATGTGGAGTGTATGCCAATCAGATGAAGCGCAATTCAGATCGTTCGGAGAGTTTCCAGTATGATGTACGTCAATCTTATTCACACGACTAGCGACCCATGTCGTATGCCTGAAAGTTAGGAGAATATTATCAAGTTAAATATCTTCCGAAAACACAGTTTTTGCGACACAGTAGTACTTACATCGTGTTTTTGCTATTTCAACAGGTGAGATCTCGTAGCAGTTGAGATACTGGACTCGTACTCTGAAGTAGTTGAGCTACGATTCTCGTTCTGCCTTCCAAAAATGACTGATTCTTTTCCATACGTCATCAGGTGAATACCGAGGCATCGACTGCCTTTCGCGTCGCTAGTCGTTACCAAGTTGAGGTTGTGCTTCGACTGCAGTGACTTTAGTGTCGACGGGTCACTAGTACTGAGCTTTGTTACCTTCTTACATTTTTCACCACATGTGTTCCTGCCGTATAATTTTTGTCCCAGCAACAGAAGTTATAGAGAGGCAGCGGGAAAACATGTGATCGATGTTCTACTGCTATAACATCTTCGAGTGTAGCGCCCAATGTTCACATTAGGTCATAAAATGATGTTGAAAAATTTACATTAAAAGACTCTAAACTATGCTGTTGCTATAGTATATGTAGTCCTAATGGTATCGGTGTCTTTATATTTTTAAAGCCGGCCGCGGTGGTGTAGTGGTTCTAGGCGCGCAGTTCGGAACCGCGCGACTGCTACGGTCGCAGGTTCGAATCCTGCCTCGGGCATGGATGTGTGTGATGTCCTTAGGTTAGTTAGGTTTAAGTAGTTCTAAGTTCTAGGGGACTGATGACCACAGATGTTAAATACCATAGTGCTCAGAGCCATTTGAACTATATTTTTTAAAAAAAGCTTTCCAATTTAATGTTCTTCCTCCCGTAAATTTTTTGTATGTTAGAATGTACAAAATACTGAAATTTACGTGCGTAATCGTTAACGCATATTGTTGTTCTGTCTTGCTTCCGACGTTACAGATAGTACTGCTACTTTATTGTCAGTTTTAAGCCCAGTAAAGCTTCCCCGGCAACGCTGTTATGTAGATGCGGACGTTCATTCAATTTTATTTGTTATCATCAAAATCTGCACAGGTCTCCATCAACGGTAAATAGATTACGGGACAAGGGCGTTATTGCCACACAGCTTCGAAGTTGACATCTTTGTTTACGATAACAGCAGTAGTAAAATGTTGTACTTTACGTTGGAGACAAGCCGTAAAATTGAGGACCTCTCTTTCAAGTACGTTTCAGACGGCGACTGGCCGAGGAAGAGCTGTAGAAACAGTTTATCTTTCGATGCCAGCATGCGATGAATACCCTGCATCTCTAATAAAGTGAAGTTTTAAAATCACGGTATTAAGGGAAGGTTCGTTTAAGAGCACTCAAACTACTGTGTGAGATTTTATAGCTTAGGTTGGAAACAATTTTATCTTTCTGACGAAGTTAAACGAAACTGCTCGAAATAAAGATACGGTCTATGGAAGACTTTCAGAGCTCTTTGTACGATGGCGAGACAACCAAACGTAGTATGTGTTTCAAAAGTTTTATCATTCTGGGACGTAAGGTGAATAAAAAAATACACAGTGGACAGAGGATGAAATTATTCAGCTAACAGCTTGTGGAGACGGTAATCTAAGGGAGAAAGAGCTACTTGTTATACTAAGAGAACTAATAAACGTATTATCTGTGTTGCCTGTTGAGATAGCGGACTAATATGGTACTGCAATAACGCTAGTCATAAAATATAACCACTTTTTCTGCATCTGGTTTGTAAAGGTGTGGATTTACCTAATTCTGAGGTGCTTATTTCACTGGTAAAATCACATTGTCTAGATAGACAGCAAAATCGAAAACAGTGCAGATGAACATTGACAGAATTAAAACAAACAAGGAATAGATATTCGGAACTTTAAACTTAACATTATTTAATATGTACTTATTATTGTTTGGTATTTGAAAAATGTTCTGTTCATTTTTTTATCTTTTCTTTATCACATCTGCTATCTATGACGTTTTATAGGTTTCCTAGCACTCCTGAAAAAGAAAAAGATTGGATGAAGAAACAAAAGAATAGCAATCATTAAAATGTAGCAGATGAACAACAAAAACCCCTTAAAGATTTAAAAAATTACGTGATAGAACATTATGAAATGTATATTCGTATTCTAGACACCAAAATACGTACTGACTGATATATCACATACCAGACTCAAAATGGCTGTTGTGCGGTGTAATCATTTATATCTTGGAGTTAGTCATACTGTCAGTTTTGAGTAACAGTTACATGATGTTAAGTACGAAAGAAAATTAGTTCATGTTTCATGATATATCAAGCGTAAAGTGTTCAATATAATTTGAATTCTTGGACAGATTGGTACTGAGGAATTACTGCATACAAGAAATAGTGCAACACCTGTACGAACTTGGCCAGACAGCGTTGGGTCGAGTTTACAGTTGCTACAGTGCGACTGTCATAAAACACGAAATCAGTATGTAGTAATACTGTGCCATTTGTGATGACTGTGACGGTTTCGTGAGAGACAAAAATGAAGGACATGTGCAACGTAATTTTTGCTTCTGACTTGACCAAGTACGTTTGATAACCTTCAGGTTGAATCCTTGTTAATTGAAGTTCATCTTAATAAGAATAAAAACTTTATGACTCATTACACAGGTTATTTTAGGTTTTCTTCAATTTTATCATTTCTTAACTAATTCTCCTTAACGTTTCTAGACGGTATATAGCAATTATATCACTGAAAAGTAGTATATGAAGCGTCTCATTCACTTCCAAGGCACTTTGCACTTTCATGACGTATCCCAAAATCATGTTTGTTTTTTACAATATGACTAATTTTTGACATTACGTAATTACGTAGAAACATCTGTATTGTCTGTGCATTTGGTAAGAAGCAACAGTCCTGTACGAGAATGTTTTTAGAACAAACTAGAAACAAATCCAGGAGATAATGTTCTTTACCGAGGTAAGAGTCATGATAAATACTTACTTCCATCTCAGTGTTAAGTAAAAATATCTCTAACGAGTTAATTTACAAAACAAACACAAAAACTTCAGCCATTGAAATCCTGTAACAACGATAAACGAAAACCTTAAAACTCCCAGTAAAATTGTTTTATTCACAGTATCAGCACATACATGGATGTTCCCTGCAGAAGTCGCTAAATGTAAATACAACTAATGCTCTAAAGGACCCTTGTAGATCATTTTAGAGTATAAACGAAGCAAAGCTATCCAGCTCACGCAATGAAAAATACTGCATAAGATAGAATTCTCTGACAAATACTAAGTAAAGTGAAAGTTATAGTGAAGAAATAGTAATGAACTCTTTTACTGTAACGTAACACTTGGAAAATTCGTAGTAATTTCTATATTTAGGGCAGGGATGCTGTATCGGTCATTATTTAATAGGAAGAATATTAGCTAGACACAATTTGTGTAACAAGGTAAGGAATTAAAAAAAAAATATCTGTAACCATATCGCATCTAAATTTTATCCAGCGTTGTAGTTTGAACCAAGCACGTAGCATGACGTAACATCCTCCGAGTTTCATGTACTTCGTATTATTCACACACTCTACTCAGTCCCAGGGAAGTTCTAAATTTCGAAGTGCTGCTGTTATTGGCTTTGGTAAGAATGTTCACCTTACTGTGGTTGCTATACTTTGAAACAGGTTTGTGAAACCTGTTATTTTATTATTTATCTCAACTGGAAATCCACTTCTGAACCTCCTACAGTTTGAAACAGGAAAAGGTTGTCAACCCAGAACGCATATACCATCCACCGTTATTTGTAACTGTCAACCAAAACACAAGGGTATTCGATATTTCTTGCTTACTGTCAGCTGTTATTATCGAATTGTTAGAATTATTCCTGAATACAGAGCCTGGACGAATGAACACGGCTGGACGTGAATGCACATATATAATCTCACCCCATGGCGCGCACGCCTTGTATACACCATATGTAAGACCTCCACGTGATTCACACTGGTTCAGAGCTTAGTGCGAAATGTGTCAGTGTGAGTAGGGCAGTGGAAATGGGACAATGCTATTTACAGTGGTGCAGCGGGTGGTCGTTGTGGAAGCCTGATTTCACCTGAGTGATTATGGCAACTCACAGCATCACAGGTTCTGGGCACCGGAGAATCCGCATAGATTTTTCGAAACACCATTGCGCTGTAGGAAAAAGGGGCCTCCATGGGCCAGCGGTCAATGGTTTCAGTTCGCTGCAATCGCCAGAACTCCGACTACTCAGGCACACACTTCCAGCTCCGTGTCCCACACACCACTCACTACCACACACCCCAGAAGGAACACACAACCAAGCAAAGATGATACGACGAGGGTCAGAATCGATGGACTGTGTGCACAAGTGGCGCCAATAGGATCGCGAATGCGCGCGCGTCCTCACTGAAGTCAATTATAGTATATGGAGTGCGTGAGTCAGTTGTGGTGTACTAAATACGCCAGGATGTACTGGACAACTCGTTAGCAACTACGAGCAAGACAGTAATATTATCTGGTACCTACCAGGAGACCTGAAGCTATTGGCCTCCTTGGCATTTATTTGAAATTATGTATAATGAACGTTCAGTAATTATTTTATTTAAAGATTGCTAATTCTACCCGGTGTGATCTGCCAGGAATTCGGTTCCTTTATGTTTTTCACTGAGCCCTTCTGGGGCTGTCGTGTGTCAATCAGATGTTTGTCTAAGCGCCAAGCTAGTATTTTGCAACGTTAAGCTGGTACTTGAAGTCATTGTTTGTTATCATTGAGTATTTGATACTACTGATTGTAATTTCTGTATGTTGTAGACGTTGCGGACCTTCCTTGGGGTGAGTTACTACTTTTTGTCTGTAATTAAAGTTGAGTGCGCTCAGCCTAAAGGTACGCAAGTTGTGTCATGTGTCTCTTATTCCGTGTTGAAGAGCTCTTTGGGTTACAAAATGGTTCAAATGGCTCTGAGCACCATGGGACTTAACAGATGAGGTCATCAGTCCCCTGGTACTTAGAACTACTTAAACCTAACTAACCTAAGGACACCGCACGCATCCATGCCCGAAGCAGGATTCGAACTTGCTACCGTAGCGGTCGAGCTGTTCCAGACTGAAGCGCCTAGAACCGCAAGGCCACCACGGTCGGCTCTTTGGGTTACAGGCGTACATTTCAACCGGCCATGTGCGATTTGGTGCGTATTCAAATTGCAGCGTCTATTAGTTCCTAAGAGGCCCCAATAAAGGTATACCTTAATTTATTTAATCTTGTTTGAATTATTATGCAATTATTGTTTTAAATGACTTTGTACATTGTTTCTTGTTATTGCTAGGAAGGTTGACTCGCATGTTTATGAGCTGGCCCTTACTATACTGAAGTTTTAATAGTTGGTTACCTTGAAAGTAATATTTAATTGCTCGTTTATGTATAGTTGTGTGTGTTAATTTCTATGAAACTTGTTTGCTGTTTGTTGTGTGGTGTATGCTGACAGCGGTTGACGCGTTGCTGTTCTGCTGGTCTGGGCCAGGGAAGCGTTTTCTTTCTGCTTCCGCGGATAGGCCTGGTTGTTGGCAGGTCGTACGCGCTTATGCGGGACTCCCTTTAGAGCCTCAATTTGAGTAGTCTCTTACCATTATTTTAGTATCGTGCCGCGGCAAGGTTGTCGCTAAATTGTATGCTTTTTAATGTCTTTTGTTTAACGTTTGTTGAACTTACATTGAAATAAAAAATGGTTCAAATGGCTCTGAGCACCATGGGACTTAACAGATGAGGTCATCAGCCCCCTAGAACTTAGAACTACTAACTAACCTAAGAATATCACTACACATCCATGCTCGAGGCAGGATTCAAACCTGCAACCGTAGCGGTCATGCGGTTCCAAACTGTAGGGCCTAGAACCGCTTGGCCATCCCGGCCGGCACATTCAAATCCTGTTGTGGGATTATCCCACTCTTGTAATGCTAGTGGCGCAGACAGAGTGCTTCAGATTTATTTAATCGGTTAACTGTTTGTAATCGCGACACCATTGTGTTGCACAGCTGATATGTTCTTCGAGCACCATTTGTAATATTATGTATAATGCAAATGTCCTTATGCATTGTGACATTAATTTATAAAGCTCAACAATCTGTATGAATGTGGCAAGAATCTTGGTAACTGTAAGTTAGCTAATGACAGGCTTGTTATTAAATAAATATATTCCTTTGGAAATGGTAAATGACGCATCAAGTTGGGCCACCCTTCCACTTGCTTTCCTTAAATTAATCTCGATTGTTGTCCTGGGTCTCTTCGTCTCTCAAATTCCAACGATTTAAAACTTCACTAAGTTCATTTACCACACATAATTACCAATCTAATGACTGATCACGCTTAGCAGTGACAAGAAAACCACATGGCAATCTAAATTTTCTAATCTTTAATATTTATAGTAACTGCAGTTCATAATTCAAATATCAATCGACTATAGCAGTTCGATGCAACTCTAAAAAATTCTCGAGAATGTAGACCTCGACGATCCGAGAGCGTCTTTAATACCCTAAAGTTCTGGCTGATGTTTCGACATGCAGTGTAGCCCACTCTAAAGTAAAATGATTGTCTGCCCTGGAGAGGGTGGGGGGGTTGGGGGAGGAGGGCACGAATACCTGTTGTTGCAGATCTTTAAACAGACATGCATGTTCTATAAGCTTTTAAGCGAAGTGTAAAATAAATAAAGATGGAAGAAAATCGTTAGTACTCGAAACTAGTCATCCCTAGACCGCTGGTTCGAGTCTCGTTTGTCATAATTTTTTTCGTTCAGTTGGAATACCTACGTAATTTAAACACAAAATTCATCAAATATGTGATAGTTAATTCCTATCTATCCGCCATTTTTATGAAAAATCGCTTCACCTTACATGGCCACATACCAGGCGAGCATTATACCACTTTTTTCATGTCGTTGTATATCATTCAGGTACAGGGACCATGCTAATCCTCTCTGCATCATTTTAGTTTTGGTAGATGTACCTCCGAAGCGGATGCAACCAGAGGAGCAAGCTGTCTGCCGAAAAATGCAACCGGCCTTGACAATGTTAACCACGTTCGTAAAACTTAAAAATTGACGTACTCGACATTTTTTGAGAGTTGTATCGATCACCATTAGGTAACAGATATTTGAGTGCTAATGCAACCGTCCTTGGGAATGTTAACCACGTTCGTAAAACTTAAAAATCGACGTACTCGACATTTTTGAGAGTTGTATCGATCACCATTAGGTAACAGACATTTGAGTGCTAAACGTCACGTACTATAAACATAAAAATTTACAAAAATTCGAGTTGCCACGTGGCCACTGAACCATACTGTTGATTACAGCCTTTTGAGCAAAATGCCCTAATATAAACGCATCTGGCTATAAATTATGTCGACAACACTTATCCTTCGCAACTGCAACGGAAACCAAGTCATACGTACGAGAAAGGGGTAACTAGTCATTAATGGAAGAGGAATAAACGTAACTAAGGCGAAGCAAAGATTATGAGGCCGTTGGTGTAATTAAATTCGCCTCGTAGACGATTTACCGTGCAGTGCATATGTTAATGCAATATGCATAACGTGAAACAACTCTCAGTCTTACGTAATGAGAAAATACTCTGACTTCTGAACACACAAAAGAGAGCTTTCCTCTGAGTATTTGTCGAATGTCGATTTGCAGCGTGTGCTGTACGTACTTCTACATTTGCCATCAGTACATTGTAGATGTACATATCCACAATTGCTTAAAAATCAAGTAATATAAAATAATACTCAAGGTGCAGTGAAATGTACCACCAAGTTTTGAGTGCCAAGGCAATTAAACAGGGAATTCAGTCACTATGTGGCCTGTTGCAGACAGTGAGCACATAAGCTGAGATGACAAAAGTCATGGGATACTTTCTGATATCGTGCCGAATCACTTTTTTCAGCAGATAGATGTGGTATTGGGTTCCACCAGTCCTTGGAAGTCCTCTGCAGAATTACTAAGCCACGCTGCCTCTATAGCCTTCCATAATAGCGAAAGTGTTGCCGGTGCAGGACGTTGTGTGCGAACTGATCTCTCGATTATGCGCCATAAATGTTCGATGGTATTCATGTCTTTGATCTGGGTGACCAAAAATCATTTGCTCAAATTGTCCAGAATGTCCTAAAATCTAATCACGAACCGTTGTGGTCGTCTCACATGACATAGTTGTTTGGGAGCATAAAGTAAATGAATAGCTGCAAATTCTCTATAAGTAGAGGAACATAACCATTTCTAGTTAGTGATAGGGCCAGTTGCACCAGAGGACTCAGTTTATTCTCTGTAAGCACAGATTACAGCATTATGGAGACACCACCAATTTGCACAGTGTCCTGTTGACAACTTGAATCCATGGCTTTGTGGGGGTCTGCCCAACACTTGAAACCTGACTTCAACTCTTACCAACAAAGATCACGACTCATCTGACCAGAACACAGTTTCTAGTCGTCTAGGGTCTAGCCGATATGGTCACGAGTCCAGGAGAGGCGCTGCAGGCGATGTCATTCTATCAGCAAAGGCACTTTGCGTCGCTCGTCTGCAACTACAGCACATTAGCGCCACATTTTACCGCACTGTTCTGACGGTTATGTTCGTCATACGTCCCAAGTAGATTTCTACAGTTATTTCACGCAGTGTTGCTTGTCTGTTAGCACTGACAACTCTATGGAAACCCCACTGCTCTCGGTCGTTAAGTGAACGCCGTCGGCCACTGCATTGTCCATGGGAGTGGTAAAGTTTGACATGTGGTATTCTCGGCACGATGTTGACGCTGTGGATATTGGTATATTGAATCCGCTAACAATTTCGGAAATGGAATGTTCACAGGTCTACCTCCAACCGCCATTCCCCGTTCGAAATCTGTTAATTCCCGTCGTACAGCCGTAACCACGTCGGAAATCTTTTCACACGAGTCACCTTAGCACAAACGACAATTCTGTCAATGCAGTGCCCTTTTATACCTTGTGTATTCTATACTGCCGCCATGTTATCTGTACATATCGATATCGCACGTCACCTCAGTGTATAACCATGTGCCTGCGTAAGGAAAAAGAAATGTTTAAAAGAAACAGGTAAATCAACACTAGACTTGTAAACGAAGTGCTATACAAAAAAAAGTCTTCTTTTGTATGGTATTCAGGCGTATATAGAACCTTCTGAATCAACAACGAAATTCACACTGAATAGAAAAGAGATTCATTACTTTACAGTACATTAAAAAATTATATCAAATAATTTATCAGGCATGCTATGACCTACAGGGCGTTTTAGAAGGTAACATGACCATGAATGATAATAGTATGTACCGATATTCCAGTCAAGGTGGACACGTGACGGAATCTCTTACACAAAAAGTCCCATTTTCAATTGGAATGTCAAGTATAACTTTTAATCCGTCTTGATTGCAAAATGTTTATTTATATGACCGGTTTCGGTTCCTTTAGAACCATCTTCAGATATGATATTTCAGTTACAGGAGTAACCCGTCCAAATACAACAACTTTCACATGCTGCGTCACAGCAGGCAGTCTGTGCAGATAAGTTATCTACACTGCTACTGTGAAGCAATGGCTGACACATTTCCCTAGCAAGCAGAATACATCGGTTCGAGTCATAGCCGTGGCATAGATTTTAATTTATTTCTTCAGCTTCTATCATTATAGCAGATAACGTTGAGACCTACATGTCTCAAAGAAAATGTACAGGTTGTTTCAAAAATGACCGGTATATTTGAAACGCAATAAAAACTAAACGATCAGCGATAGAAATACACCATTTGTTGCAATATGCTTGGGACAACAGTACATTTTCAGGCGGACAAACTTTCGAAATTACAGTAGTTACAATTTTCAACAACAGATGGCGCTGCAAGTGACGTGAAAGATATAGAACACAACGCAGTCTGTGGGTGCGCCATTCTGTACGTCGTCTTTCTGCTGTAAGCGTGTGCTGTTCACAACATGCAAGTGTGATGTGGACAACATGGTTTATTCCTTAGAACAGAGGATTTTTCTGATGTTGGAATTCCACCGCCTAGAACACAGTGTTGTTGCAACAAGACGAAGTTTTCAATGGAGGTTTAATGTAACCAAAGGACCGAAAAGCGATACAATAAAGGATCTGTTTGAAAAATTTCAACGGACTGGGAACGTGACGGATGAACGTGCTGGAAAGGTAGGGCGACCACGTACGGCAACCACAGAGGGCAACGCGCAGCTAGTGCAGCAGGTGATCAAACAGCGGCCTCGGGTTTCCGTTCGCCGAGTTGCAGCTGCGGTCCAAATGACGCAAACGTCCACGTATCGTCTCATGCGCCAGAGTTTACACCTCTATCCATACAAAATTCAAACGCCGCAACCCCTCAGTGCCGCTACCATTGCTGCACGAGAGACATTCGCTAACGATATTGTGCACAGGATTGGTGACGGTGATATGCATGTGGGCAGCATTTGGTTTACTGACAAAGCTTATTTTTACCTGGACGGCTTCGTCAATAAACAGAACTGTCGCATATGGGGAACCGAAAAGCCCCATGTTGCAGTCCCATCGTCCCTGCATCCTCAAAAAGTACTGGTCTGGGCCGCCATTTCTTCCAAAGGAATCATTGACCCATTTTTCAGATCCGAAACGATTACTGCATCACGCTATCTGGACATTCATCGTGAATTTGTGGCGGTACAAACTGCCTTAGACGACACTGCGAACACCTCGTGATTTATGTAAGATGGTGCCCGGCCACATCGCACGGCCGACGTCTTTAATTTCCTGAATGAATATTTCGATGATCGTGTGATTGCTTTGGGCTATCCGAAACATACAGGAGGTGGCGTGGATTGGCCTCCCTATTCGCCAGACATGAACCCCTGTGACTTCTTTCTGTGGGGGCACTTGAAAGACCAGGTGTACCGCCAGAATCCAGAAACAATTGAACAGCTGAAGCAGTACATCTCATCTGCATGTGAAGCCATTCCGCCAGACACGTTGTCAAAGGTTTCGGGTAATTTCATTCAGAGACTACGCCATATTATTGCTACGCATGGTGGATATGTGGAAAATATTGTACTATAGAGTTTCCCAGACCGCAGCGCCATCTGTTGTTGACAATTGTAACTACTGTAATTTCGAAAGTTTGTCTACCTGAAAATGTACTGTTGTCCCAAGCATATTGCAACAAACGGTACATTTCTATCGCTGCTCGTTTAGTTTGTATTGCCGTTTCAAGTATACCGGTCATTTTTGAAACACCCTGTAAGTATATAAGAAAAGAATAATCTCATATGGGATGCAGTACCCATATTATATGACATACACAATAACCCACTTAATCTATCCATGGTGAGGCAGCTACCAAAAAGATAAGATAATCTGTCGAAAGCATTTCGCTTCTGTGACACAGAAGCAGCCAACTCTCACTACATCAGTGCCTGTCACTCCAGATCCATCAACATAGACTTGCTTTGAAGATAAAATAATCAAATTAAGGGAGTTAGTCGTATCTTGCAAAAGTGTGTGGCTGTAAGAATGTACAAATCTTCAGACTTGGTGAAAAGCTCTCATGGAAGAAGGAGAGTGCCTACCATTGTACGAACAGACAGAAACCGAAAATATATCAGAAGAACCAAGCGAAGAAGGACAAACAAATATTGAAGACTGTTGGATCCTGATAATTAAAAAAAGAGATTTATTTGATCTACACACATCAAAAAAGTTTGAATCACCCCGGTTCCCAGAACCCCTGAAGATAGACGTTGAATGTGGATATTGCATCACAGACACAGTCCCTTTGAATGTTCAGAGTTGTCACTAAACGCACCCAAAGATGTAAACAATCATGCATGAGCAGCGTCTATTAGACGAGGGGATCCGACATCCGATTAGTTCCAGTCATTTCACCAGGAAGGAGGTAAACAGCTCGGTGTAGTTCGACCATGCCTAGACGGTCAATTCCGCATTGTTACTTTGTGCCAGGAAGGTCTCTCAACAAGGGAAGTGTCCAGGCGTTTCGGAATGAACCAAAGTGATGTCTTTCGGACATGGAGGAGATACAGAGAGACATGAAACGTCGATGACATGCCTCGCTCAGGCCGCCAATGGGCAACTACTGCAGTGGATGACCGCTACCGAAGGATTATGGCTCGGAGGAACCCTAAAGCAACGCCACCATGTTGAATGACGCTTTTCGTGCAGCCACAGGACATCGTGTTACGACTCAAATTGTGCTCAATAGGCTGCATGAAGAGCAACTTCATTCCCGTCGTCCATGGCGAGGTCCATCTTTAAAAAGCAACAACGATGCCATGCAGCGCGGAACAGATGGACTCAACAACATGCCGAATGGACCGCTCAAGACTGGAATCACGTTCTCTTCATCGATAAGTGTCGCAAATGCCTTCAACTAGAAATCGTCGGAGACGAAGGCAACCTGGTCAGGCGGAATACCTTAGACAAACTGCCCAGAGAGTGCAGCAAGGTGGATTGAAAAGGGCTGTTTATGGACGGCGTGGCTCACCAACCACTCTAAGGGATCTACGCCCAAACGCCGTTGAGGAGTGTGACAGTTTGGACCAACAGTGCACTGATGAACTTGTAGGTAGTATGCCAAGATGAACACAGGCATGCATCAGTGCAAGAGACGTGCTACTGAGTATTAGAGGTACCGGCGTGTACAGCAATCTGAAGCATCATCTCTGAAGATGCTGTATGGAGGTACTACATGGAATGTGTGGTTTGCATGAGCAATAAAAAGGGCGGAAATGATGTTTATGTTAATCTTTACTACAATTTTCTATACAGTTTCCGGAATCGAGGTGATGGAAAACTTTTTTTTGGTGTATGTATGAAGCCAGCTCAGCATGACACTGAAGGAGAAAGTCGCGCAAGGCGGATAGACGAAAATAGAGTGTTTGCTCTAAATTTGTTATATTACAGAGCTGAGGCATACAGATTTTTGCCAGAATACTTCATGCACCCGTAACTGTGTACATTAAGGAAGGTTGTTCTTGTTGTTGTTGTTGTGGTCTTCAGCCCAGAGACTTGGTTTGATGCAGCTCTCCATGCTACTCTATCCTGTGCAACCTCCTTCATCGCCCAGTACCTACTGTAACCTACATCCTTCTGAATCTGTTTAGTGTATTCATCTCTTGATCTCCCTCTACGCTGCCCTCCAATACTAAATTGGTGATCCCTTGATTCCTCACCATATGCCGTACCAACCGATCCCTTCTTCTAGTCAAGTTGTGCCACAAGTTTCTATTCTCTCCAATTCTATTCAATACCTCCTCATTAGTTATGTGATCTACCCATCTATTCTTGAGCATTCTTCTGTAGCACCACACTTCGAAAGCTTCTATTCTCTTCTTGTCTAAACTATTTATCGTCCACGCTTTACTTCCATACATGGCTACACTCCATAAAAATACTTTCAGATACGACTTCCTGACACTTAAATCTATACTCGATGTTAACAAATTTTCTCTTCTTCAGAAACGCTTTCCGTGCCATTGCCAGTCTACATTTTATATCGTCTCTACTTTGACCATCATCAGTTATTTTGCTCCCCAAATAGCAAAACTCCTTTACTAATTTAAGTGCCTCATTTCCTAATCTAATACCCTCGACATGACCCGACTTAATTCGACTACATTCCGTTATCCTCGTTTTGCTTTTGCTGATGTTCATCTAATATCTTCCTATCAAGACACTGTCCATTCCATTCAGCTGCTCTTCCAGGTCCTTTGCTGTCTCTGACTGAATTACAATGTCACTGCCGAACCTCAAAGTTTTTATTTCTTCTCCATGGATTTTAATTCCAACTCCGAATTTTTCTTCCGTTTCCTTTACTGCTTGCTCAATATACAGATTGAATAACATCGGAGATAGGCTACAACCCTGTCTCACTCCCTTCCCAACCACTGCTTCCCTTACATGCCCCTGGACTCTTAAGGAAGGAGTACAAATGAAATGTTGTATTAGTGATAGTATCTTCCACATTTTAAAGCATAAGGTATAGCAGTTCTCTGACACTGATGAATACTTCAATATGTCAATGTGTCATTATGTCTCGTGACAAACTTATCACATGACAGCTCTTCCGATAGTTTTATTGGTATATGTCCGTGCTTCTTACACGTGAATCTGTGAGTTTATGTTATTTTGGTATGAATGCAGTGGATTGAAGTTCTATTCAACGTCGCTTGTACGAGTATTTCTTCAGAAATACATCGTAGGTTTCCACTGGATTCACGAATTTTAACATTATTGCTTTCGTATCCCGCCTGGAAGGCGGCGCGTGGGTCTGCTCCTGTAAGAGTAGGCCGAATGTAGGAAGTGAGTTGGAGAAGAAAAAGGTTAAATGCTTCGGTACTGCGTTTAACTTAACAGAATATTTTATAGAGAATAGTAGAAAATGACATACGTAACTATGCATTGAAGACCACGTAGGTGCGAAGCTGGAAAGGCATCAACGTTAATAGCCACTAGCAGAACAAACTATCATTAAAGAAACTGAAAGAACAAAGTCCGTAATGGCTAGCCCCCTATGAAGTAGAAGCTAAGTTGCTTGGTCGTCGGCTCGGAATCAAATGGGTTGAATCTGGACCGGCCCTAGCAGAGCTGCACAGCGCCGCCTAGAGGGCGCTATCGTCGGTGTCCGTCATAGAGCCAACCTAAGAACATGCACCTAAGCAGTGGCATCGTAGCTATCGATACCACAATTACAGCTTACTTTAGAATCTTCCATTTCTTCCGATATTACACAAACTCCTGCAGAGAAAAAAAATAAAAAAAGTAAAAAAAATAAAAAGAAGAAGATAATTTTCTAAATCACGTATAAAGGGATTGAGGCATTTGCAAATATCCTTATGATGCATGGAACTCTTTGCTTTCTCATCACCGGAACACCAGTATCACTCTAGGTATCAAGCGATAACAACTTTAGTAACGGCGAGTGTCACACACTGTATGTATTAGATTGTGGCAGGACCCTATCTATATCAGCGTGTCTCGTTGGGTAAGACAGGACAGCCTCATGTGAGATCATCAATGAAACTATTCTAGGCGGAACCAGTCGGGTTTCACCGACTTCCTAGCTGCGCGAGAATGCTAAAGCATGTCAGTGCTGGAATCCATGTGCTCCAGCTGTCTCACTACACCGCGCAAAGGAACCATCATTGCTAAAGCAATAGCGGATCAGAGGGTCTGCATCAATTTATTGCATTATTGTATTAACTAAATAGTTTTCAGTAAGAGGCCGTCGTTCCTTTACCTGTGAGACAACTGGCATAGCTACAAGTCAGGCACTACATCTCACTAGCCCGTAACAATCCGTTTACACACTCATTTATTCCCAGGTCTCACGATTGGAACGGAAGAATACAACACTAGTAGGTTCCATTTGAACAGCAAATGGTTCCTGGCTATCCAGTGGACAACCACAGCAAAGAAAAACCCTAGTCATAATAGTTCAAAGGCAAGAGAAACAGGAAGTTGGAAACTAGCCGCTTGTTTACTATCGTGAGACTCTTAACTCATATGCAAGTTAGTGGGCAGAATCACGATGTTATGCAGATTACACCTAGGTGGATTTATACTGAATCTGTACAAGGTGTGTGATTCAAGCTCATAAAGGCCCTTATAAATATCAAACGTGCGGTGGCTAGCCTGTCATCTAATTTATTCATTGAATTAATTGATGAAAGTTCCCCTCCAAAGAGGATATAAGAAAGGATTCTGGTGAGCGTGTTTAATACAGGAAAGTCATCCTAAAAACTGACAATTTGGCTGGTCTCCCATCGGGCGCCTCTCCAGGTGGCGGATAGGGGAATGCTCACCAGATATGGTGGGTACCGGGGAAATAAAATACTCGGGGTGGACCAAAACTAGCAACTGCTGCCTTGTAGTATGATATTGGCTTATCAAAGGCTAAAGGAAGTAAACCTTGAGTAAAAATTACCTGGTACTCCGGGTTGGGGGTTGTGCAGTGGGCCAGCACCTCACTCACATAAAAACATAAAAATGCTAAAAAACCTAATAATATGCCTCGGAAAAATTGGAACTTTGGACGACGAACTGGCGATGAGAAACGGAAAATTATGTTTGGATGCTGGAATGTGCAAGGTATTTCCACTAAAATAAATTTACTACCTGCAGAACTTGACATGTTCAACATGGATGTGGTCGTACTCTCTGAAACAAAGAAGAAAGGCCAAGGAGAAGAAGAACTGGATAATTATGTACATATCTGGAGTGGGGTATCAAAATCAGTAAGAGCCAAAGCAGGAGTCTCCATTATGATAAATAAATCATGGAAAGAAAGAATCATAAATTGGACATTCATCAATGAACGAATTATAACTGTTGAAATGACATTATTTGCTAGGGAAGTTGTGATTATTGGCGTATATGCACCCACGAACGACACAAAAGATAAGGAGAAGGATACGTTTTGGGACACCCTCAGAGAGACTATTGAAAAAATCCCAAGAAGAAAGGAACTGATTATAATGGGAGATCTGAATGGAAGGGTAGGAATTAGAGAATCTTGTAGAATAATAGGAAAACATGGAGAGGACGAATATAATGACAATGGGGAACGATTGATTGCAATTTGTGAACAAATTGATGTAAAAATTACCAACACATTTTTCAAACATAAGGACATTAATAAATATACTTGGCAAAAGATCACCGAAGTACTTCGTTCTATAATAGATTATATTATCATTAGGCAAACAAGTGGTTTCAAAGCAGTAGACGTCAGATCTTATAGAGGAGCTCAGTGTGAATCAGACCACTATCTAGTTAAAATGAAGTCTTTATGGCCATGGAAGAATGCAAGGAGTGGTACAAATAACATAAATAAAACGAACCAGAGTGAGAAAGATGAAAATTTGCCTTTTAAAATTGACAGCCTACAAGACGAAAGTATGAGAACACTCTTTGCGGCCAGGATGGAAAGGAAACTGGTTGAATCATTTGAAGGAAGTACAGACGAAATATTTTTTGGTCATCAGTCTACTGACTGGTTTGATGCGGCCCGCCACGAATTCCTTTCCTGTGCTAACCTCTTCATCTCAGAGTAGCACTTGCAACCTACCTCCTCAATTATTTGCTGGACGTATTCCAATCTCTGTCTTCCTCTACAGTTTTTCCCTCTACAGCTCCCTCTAGTACCATGGAAGTCATTCCCTCATGTCTTAGCAGATGTCCTGTCGTCCTGTCCCTTCTCCTTATCAGTGTTTTTCCACATATTCCTTTCCTCTCCGATTCTGCGTAGAACCTCCTCATTCCTTACCGTATCAGTCCACCTACTTTTCAATATTCGTCTATAGCACCACATCTCAAATGCTTCGATTCTCTTTTGTTCCGGTTTTCCCACAGTCCATGTTTCACTAGCATACAATGCTGTACTCCAGACGTACATCCTCAGAAATTTCTTCCTCAAATTAAGGCCGGTATTTGATATTAGTAGACTTCTCTTGGCCAGAAATGCCTTTTTTGCGATAGCGAGTCTGCTTTTAATGTCTTCCTTGCTCCGTCCGTCATTGGTTATTTTACTGCCTAGGTAGCAGAATTCCTTAACTTCATTGATTTCGTGACCATCAATCCTGATGTTAAGTTTCTCGCTGTTCTCATTTCTACTACTTCTCATTACCTTCGTCTTTCTCCGATTTACTCTCAAACCATACTGTGTACTCATTAGACTGTTCATTCCGTTCAGCAGATCATTTACGAGGGTCGGTCAAAAAGTAATGCCTCCCATTTTTTTTCTACTTAAAAAAATTAAGTTAAGTGAAAAATTTGAATTTGGCGCCATTCCTCAAACCTTCTTCTGCAATCCACTGCAGTAGTAACTTTCTGTGTCAACAGGTGGCAGCACAGCAGAAGTTTGTAAGATGGCCGACATCGATGTTCGTTTGAGACAGCGTTGTGTGATTGAATTCTTGAATGCAGAAGGTGAAACGCCCATACGCATTCATGAAAGACTGAAGAAAGTGTATGGTGTTGTGACAGTGGATGTCAGCACTGTTAGACGATGGGTTCGTCGTTGTAAGGAAGCTGAAGGGCAAACACCGTTGACTGACGAAAAGCGGAGCGGCAGGCCGGTGAGTGCAGTGACTCCACACAACATTCAGCAAGTTGATGACATCATTCGTGGTGACCGTCGGGTGACTGCAGATGAAGTGTGTCGCATTATTTCTCTTAGTAAAGGCAGTGTGATCACGATTATTAAACAATTGGGGTACTCAAAAGTTTGTGCACGGTGGGTTCCAAGAATGTTAACCGATCAGAATAAAGAGGCAAGGAAAACAATAGCCTCCCAACACTTGCAGCGCTTCCGTTTGGAGGGAGATGAGTTTCTGAAAAAAATTGTGACCAGGGACGAAACATGGGTGCATTTTTTTGAACCCGAATCAAAGAGGCAGTCAATGGAGTGGCGTCACACAAGCTCGCCGAGGAAGAAAAAAATCAAAACTGTGCGATCGGCAGGGAAAGTTATGGCAACAGTTTTCTGGGATACAGAGGGTGTGATTCTGGTTGATTTTTTGGAGCAGGGATGCACAATAAATTCTGTTCAATACGTCACAACTCTCAAAAAACTTAAAGCACGTATTCAGCGAGTTCGCCCAACAAAATCAATGGCAGATGTTCTTCTTTTGCATGACAATGCAAGACCACACACCAGTCGCACACCTCTGACGAGATTGTCAAAATTGGATGGGAAGTTTTGCCTCATCCCCCATACAGCCCTGACCAGGCACCATCAGACTTCCATCTGTTCGGGCCACTAAAAGAATCTCATCGTGGGATTCATTTTGAAGATGAGGAGGCCGTCAAAACATCCGTGCGTCAATGGCTTAGGAAGCAGAGCTGTGATTTTTACCGTGCTGGGATACATACCCTTGTTCAAAGATGGACCAAAACTGTAGAGATGGGCGGAGATTACATTGAAAAATGACAAAATGATCCTCAATGTTGTGGTTTTCAACCTATGTAATTGCATTTAAATTTCCTGACAATTAAACGTAGAAAAAAAATAGGAGGCATTACTTTTTGACTGACCCTCGTAATTCTTCTTCACTTTCACTCAGGATAGCAATGTCATCAGCGAATGATATCAGTGATATCCTTTCACCTTGTATTTTAATTCCACTCCTGAACCTTTCTTTTATTTCCAACATTGCTTCCTCGGTGTACAGATTGAAGAGTAGGGGCGAAAGGCTACAGCCTTGTCTTACTCCCTTCTTAATACGGGCACTTCGTTCTTGATCGTCCACTCTTATTATACCCTCTTGGTTGTTGTACATATTGTATATAACACGTCTCTCCCTATAGCTTACCCCTATGTTTTTCAGAATCTTGAACAGCTTGCCCCATTTTATATTGTCGAACGCTTTTTCCAGGTCGACAAATTCTATGAACGTGTCTTGATTTTTTTTTAGCCTAGCTTCCATTATTAGCCGTAACGTCCGAAATGCCTCTCTCGTGCCTTTACTTTTCCTAAAGCCAAACTGATCGTCACCTAGAGCATTCTCAATTTTCTTTTCCATTCTTCTGTATATTATTCTTGTAAGTAGCTTCGATGTTTGAGCTGTTAAGCTGATTGTGCGATAATTCTCGCACTTGTCAGCTCTTGCCGTCTTCGGAATTGTTTGGATGATGCTTTTTCGAAAGTCAGATGGTATGTCGCCAGACACTTACCCTAAAGATTTTAGAAATTCTGAGGGAATGTTATCTATACTTTCTGTCTTATTTGACCGTAAGTCCTCCAAAGCTCTTTTAAATTCCGATTCTAATATTGGATCCCCTATCTCTTCTAAATCCACTCCTGTTTCTTCTTCAATCACATCAGGCAAATCTTCACCCTCATAGAGGCTTTCAAGGTATTCTTTCCACCTATCTGCTCTCTCCTCTGCATTTAACAGTTTGATTCCCGTTGCACTCTTAATGTTACCACCGTTGCTTTTAATGTCACTAAAGGTTGTTTTGACTTTCCTGTATGCTGAGCCTGTCCTTCTGACAATAATATCTTTTTCGATGTCTCCACATTTTTCCTGCAGCCATTTCGTCTTAGCTTCCCTGCACTTCCTATTTATTTAATTCCTCAGCGACTTGTATTTCTGCATTCCTGATTTTCCCGGAACATGTTTGTACTTCCTCCTTTCATTAATCAACTTTCCCCTTTACATACTGCATTACCCTTTCAGTATCCTCATACACTTTCTCTATCTGTTCATCTTTAGCTTGCGACGTCGGCATGTATACCTAAACTATCGTTGTCGGTGTTGGTCTGCTGTCGATTCTGATTAGAATATCCCGGTCACTGAACTGTTCACAGTAACACATCCTTTGCCCTACCTTCCTATTCATAACGAATCCTACACGTGTTATACCATCTTCTGCTGCTTTTGATATTACCCGATACTCCTCTGACCAGAAATCCTTGTCCTTCTTCCACTTCACTTCACTGACCCCTACTATATCTAGATTGAGCCTTTGCATTTCCATTTTCAGATTTTCTAGTTTCCCTACCACGTTCAAGCTTCTGACATTTCACGCCCCGACTCGTAGAACATTATCCTTTCGTTGATTATTCAATCTTTTTCTCATGGTAACCTCCCGCTTAGCAGTCCCCTCCCGGAGATCCGAATGGGGGACTATTCCGGAATCTTTTGCCAATGGAGAGATGATCATGACACTTCTTCAACTACAGGCCACATGTCCTGTGGATACACGTTACGTGTCTTTAATGCAGTGGTTTCCATTGTCTTCTACATCCTCATGTCGTTGATCATTGCTGATTCTTCCGCCTTTAGGGGCAATTTCCCACCCCTAGGACAAGAGAGTGCCCTGAACCTCTATCCGTTCCTCCGCCCTCTTTGACAAGGCCGTTGGCAGAATGAGGCTGACTTCTTATGCGGGAAGTCTTCGGCCGCCAATGCTGATTATTTATCGAAATTTAGGCAATGGTGGGGACCGAACCCGGGACCGAAAACGTTTTGATTATGAATCTAAGACGGTACCCCTAGACCACGGGTACCACTAGAGGAAATATATGACTATATAAAAGCTAATGTGAAAATCATAGCAACAGAGGTGTTGGGTAAAAAAAGATAGCAACTACGACCGTGCATCAGAGTGGTGGTCAGAGGAACTAGAGGTCCTCGTCAGAGAAAAACGAAATGCGTTCCTTCAGTGGTTGAATGATAAATCAGAAGAAACAAGATCAATGTACAACGAAATGAAGAATGAAGTGATGATAAAAAATAAGGATGGCAAAAAAAATGAAGCATGGGAAAGAACATGTGCCAAGGTGAATAGCAAATTAGCATTTTGGGAGAGCTAAAGAAGCATGGTCAGTATTGAAAGGGCTTCAACAAGATACAAAAAGCAAAACTAATCTCCAACTGATAACACAAAAGGAATGGGAAGAGCATTTCCGAAAATTGTTAAATGAGGACAGAGAAGAATGTCTAGAAGAAGGAACAGGGAAAGATAAAGGACATGAAGATGATGAGATCCAGGTTTTCGAAAGTGAATTACTTCAGGCGTTGAGAACAGGAAAGAATGGTAAATCACACGGATCAGGCAATATCAATCTAGGGTGTCTGAAATATGGTGGTGACAAAATTGTGAAACTGATAACACAGCTCTTCAACAAAATGATACATGGAGAGTCAATACCCAATGAGATGAAGCTAGGTTACATTAATACAATATTTAAGAAAGGGGATCGCAAAATTTGTTCAAACTATCTAGGAATTTGTGTTAAAAACACATTAATGAGAATTTTTGCGAAAGTAATTAAAAACAAACTGGAAAAAAATTTTAGGACCCAAGAAGAACAATGTGGATTCACGGCTGGGAGATTATGTGTAGACCATATTGTCACATTACGACAGATTCTGGAGAAACATAGGGAAAAATATAGGATAAATTTTCATAGATCTAGAAAAAGCGTATGATACTGTTCCAAGAAAATTACTTTGGAGACCACTACATATGGCGAACATAAACCCTTCCTTGATTAAAATAATACAACAGATGTATAAAGATAACATTTTCCAAGTGAAAGTTGGTAATAAACTTTCACAGAAATTTAGAACAAGCAAAGGCCTTTTACAGGGCTGTCCCATGTCACCATCATTATTTAAAATCTATATAGATATTAGCCTTAGAACATGGTCTCGTAAATGTAATAGTATGGGATTAGAAATAAGAGATGGAGTTTACCTACATCATTTATTATTTGCTGATGATCAATTAGTCGTAGCACAAGATGGGGAGGATGCTGACTATATGTGCAATCAACTAGCAGTAGCATACAAAACTTGGGGTTTGAAGATTAATTACCAAAAAACAGAATACTTGACTAATGATTTAGATGAGCGATACATTGAAGGAATGAAAATCAAAAAGATAAACACTTTCTGTTATTTGGGATCCATTTTAGAAATCGAGGGAAAATCACAGAAATCAATAAAAGAATTAGTAGCGGAAGGAGGGTCATTGGGATGCTTAACTCAGTCTTATGGAGCAGGAACGTAATGAGCAGAACTAAAATATTGATACACAAATCCATATTAGAGAGTGTGGTTCTGTATGGAACGGAGACCTGGACAATTAACATGAAGCACATTAAAAAATTACAAGTTCTAGAGATGGACTTTTGGAGAAGATCGGCAAGAATCTCCAGGATAGAAAAGATAAGGAACACCGAAGTAATAAGGAGAATGGAAATAAAAGAAAGAATATATGACGTAATGGACAGGAAGAAATTACAGTGGTACGGGCATGTACGACGAATGGAGAAAACCAGAATACCAAAATTGATACTGGAGTGGGAACTGGAGGGGAGAAGAAGAAGAGGACGCCCTATGACCACCTGGATCCAAAATGTACAGCACACAATGAGGAGAATGGGCGCAGAGGAAGTAGAGACACAAGATCGAAACACCTGGAGAAATATTTTGAGAATATAGTTTAAGAACGGTTATTGTTTGTATTGTAATTTACAAATAAATTATTATGTTGGAGATAAGCCTCTGTAATGAGGAAATGCTCAAAATAATAAAAATAATACATTTATATTCTTTAAATGGAGCACAAAATTTATCAAGGATTTGTACAAGGAACACTGACGTATATTAACGTGTGCCAAACATGTAAACAGTACTCAATTGCTAGACGTTTTGGCAGTACCCTTCTACTGCATGAGATCTAGTGCCCTTCTCTACTTCGAGGGAGAAGCAAAATGAACGGGAGAAACGTACAATCGGTAAGCAAGGAAGTAACCAGTTGCAGTACCACGATATATCGTAAGGAGGCAAACTGGTCCTAGGATACCACGGCTGAGAAATCTCAATTCGAATACTGGGCAGCTGAAAAATCAACTGAAATCGTACAGGCTTCGGCTGCATACTTTGCGGCGCAAGGAGGCGTGCTGATGACGGCTACTATTCGTGGTCGGCTCCTCTGTATGGATGTGGGCTCTGCCAAGGAGATCGCTCGCAGCGCGAGCGCGAGAAAAACTGTTTGTCCGGGTGGCCGATAAGTTCCATCTGCGAATGAAGTTACTCTGCAGTGGGGGCGGCAAAGTATACGACCGACTCTTGTGGCGGCCGGGAATCAATCCTCAAATTCTCTTACTCCCAATGCCCAGAGGTGACGGCTCCACTGTGCTAGAAATCGGCCAATCGTCGCCGATTAATAAACCTTTCGCTAGTTATGGCCTTTTAACAAATACGTCAAGACTCATACTGACTGATACTGTAGTACTCCGTCAACCCATGTGACTATACCATTCCATCCCGCCAAATCCCGATGGAGACTGCAAACGTGTGCCGACGTAACATACGAGCAGCCTATCATAGGCTCCATCAGACATTGTACGGGAAGCTCTGTAGCGATGGGCGCCAACGGAATAGGATAATTGAGATGCTTCTTGTGACGCCGTTCTGTCAGCTATTCCGTGAAACTAGGCGATGTCCGAAAGGATAGGATAGTCATGGCGCCGAGTAGACGCGCTCCTGCCCATCGCTCTGACCCGTGAGACCCAACATCAAAAGAGAAAGCCGCCAGCCAGGGATTGGGACTCACTCCGCAATTCACAGTGACCAGATGTCTCCCCTCCACCCCATCCCCCCACCACTGCTCACCGTTCGCTGCTATTATGAGCTGTTGGCCTCCTCACAGCCCAAACGTTCCCGCTCATCTTTCATGTGAAATGACAGAAATACGTTATACATGCATCCTACTCCTGATCATATACATGCCGGTACATAGCACACGATTATCTATTTTGCATCATAGTGTAATATTAGCAAAATGACATTAATTCGCATGTATGCAAATTTTGAAATGCGAGATACATTGTTTCGATGGCTCCTAATAAATGTATAAAGAGACCGGCAGGTTTGCCGTCTTACAGAGTCACACCAAAAGAAAAAGTTTTTCAGTGAAATTAATTGTTTAGTTATTTATTATCAAAATGTAAAGTCTTACAGTGGTGGCATATTAACTGCTTTTTCTAATCTGATTGGTGATGTTGCTATTTCGATTTCTACTACTTGAATATTAATTTTCGGTAGTTGGAATTACACTCCTGGAAATGGAAAAAAGAACACATTGACACCGGTGTGTCAGACCCACCATACTTGCTCCGGACACTGCGAGAGGGCTGTACAAGCAATGATCACACGCACGGCACAGCGGGCACACCAGGAACCGCGGTGTTGGCCGTCGAATGGAGCTAGCTGCGCAGCATTTGTGCACCGCCGCCGTCAGTGTCAGCCAGTTTGCCGTGGCATACGGAGCTCCATCGCAGTCTTTAACACTGGTAGCATGCCGCGACAGCGTGGACGTGAACCGTATGTGCAGCTGACGGACTTTGAGCGAGGGCGTATAGTGGGCATGCGGGAGGCCGGGTGGACGTACCGCCGAATTGCTCAACACGTGGGGCGTGAGGTCTCCACAGTACATCGATGTTGTCGCCAGTGGTCGGCGGAAGGTGCACGTGCCCGTCGACCTGGGACCGGACCGCAGCGACGCACGGATGCACGCCAAGACCGTAGGATCCTACGCAGTGCCGTAGGGGACCGCACCGCCACTTCCCAGCAAATTAGGGACACGTTGCTCCTGGGGTATCGGCGAGGACCATTCGCCACCGTCTCCATGAAGCTGGGCTACGGTCCCGCACACCGTTAGGCCGTCTTCCGCTCACGCCCCAACATCGTGCATCCCGCCTCCAGTGGTGTCGCGACAGGCGTGAATGGAGGGACGAATGGAGACGTGTCGTCTTCAGCGATGAGAGTCGCTTCTGCCTTGGTGCCAATGACGGTCGTATGCGTGTTTGGCGCCGTGCAGGTGAGCACCACAATCAGGACTGCATACGACCGAGGCACACAGGGCCAACACCCGGCATCATGGTGTGGGGAGCGATCTCCTACACTGGCCGTACACCTCTGGTGATCGTCGAGGGGACACTGAATAGTGCACGGTACATCCAAACTGTCATCGAACCCATCGTTCTACCATTCCTAGACCGGCAAGGGAACTTGCTGTTCCAACAGGACAATGCACGTCCGCATGTATCCCGTGCCACCCAACGTGCTCTAGAAGGTGTAAGTCAAGTACCCTGGCCAGCAAGATCTCCGGATCTGACCCCATTGAGCATGTTTGGGACTGGATGAAGCGTCGTCTCACGCGGTCTGCACGTCCAGCACGAACGCTGGTCCAACTGAAGCGCCAGGTGGAAATGGCATGGCAAGCCGTTCCACAGGACTACATCCAGCACCTCTACGATCGTCTCCATGGGAGAATAGCAGCCTGCATTGCTGCGAAAGGTGGATATACACTGTACTAGTGCCGACATTGTGCATGCTCTGTTGCCTGTGTCTATGTGCCTGTGGTTCTGTCAGTGTGATCATGTGATGTATCTGACCCCAGGAATGTGTCAATAAAGTTTCCCCTTCCTGGGACAATGAATTCACGGTGTTCTTATTTCAATTTCCAGGAGTGTATATTTATTATTATGACTTCATTTCGAGTTCTTTTGAAATAAAGCTGATTACTATATTAATTGTTTTTGCTGCTGTAACTAAGAGAGCTCAGATTCCTTTGTCTTCTTGACTTCCTGTTGCTATAGCTGTTCCTACTCCTGTTTCTGCCTTGGTTCATTCTTCTACTCTTGTTACTGCTGGGGTAGGGTGTTTTGATGGTCCCTAATAAGTGTATGAAGAGCCTGGAAGGTGTGACATCTTGCAGAGTCACACCAAAACAAAACGTTTTTGGACGAAACTAATATTTTTAATTCACATGCAGCACTAGCGAACACAACGTGATTTCATCCTTCATTGTTGCTGAGTTTCAATTGACTTATAGGAGTAAGTTAATAAAATAAACCAGGAACCAAAAGTTAATTTAATGAGCTTTCAGTTTATTTTTGTTTTTTAGTTACAGTGACAAGATAATAGCCTATATGCTGAAAAAAACCATAGATGCCAGTTAACAAATTCTTACTTTCACTCAGGTAATGCCATTCCAGAATAATTATAAATCGTTACTCGAAAATATTAGCAATAGGTCATGAAATTCTTTACGAAATTTCTATAACAACAATGCATGATTATTGTGTCAGCCAGCAACTTAACATTTTCTGATTTCAATTGCTTAATCAGTAACTCATGTAACTGCATTTGGTTATCACAAATTTTCGTAAGCTAATTATTCTTGATCATGTAGCGTATGTTTCAAAAGCAGCAACCTGTGGAAGCGGTCTCGAGGTCGAGAAGCACCAACATGCTGCTTAGCTCCTCCTTAGCATGTTCGCTAACCAAGTGTGTATTTTCAGTGTGCTACATACACATAACTAACCTCTGCGACCGAACACATGCTTGAGTGGTGGCTCTCGATGTACGTAGTCGCCGGCCGTTGTGGCCGAGCGGTTCTAGGCGCTTCAGTATGGAACCGCGCGACCGCTACGGTCTCAGGTTCGAATCCTGCCTCGGGCATGGATGTGTGTGATGTCCTTAGGTTAGCTAGGTTTAAGTAGTTCTAAGTTCTAGGGGACTGATGACCTCAGATGTTAAGTCCCATAGTGCTCAGATGCATTTGAACCATTGGAACGTACGTACTTCTATTCCAATACTTGTTGTGAAAAACTTTGACTGCCAGTATTTGGCCGCCAAGGGGAAGAGATATGGTGATGTATGGTGTAAGGTAAATTGCAAACCTCTCCACTGAGTATAATAAAGCGAGACCATTTGTTACTGTTGGTGATGCGTGCGTCGGATGGGGACATTAAACTCGGCTACTGGTTTCGTGCTGTGCTAGATTAGTAGGCTAAGTGCCACTCGGGGAACACCCTCTCGCTTTCTTTCATCCACAACAACGCAGATCCTCCACTGTCCTCACGAAGCACTCATCAGTCATCCGCATGTAACACATGCATTCTTGATACTTCATAACAATCTGGAGGAAGCCAAAGGCAAACCACCTCGAAAGGAACTTGCCTAGAACAGCAATGCAGGTTTCCTGAATCTGCTCTGCAACACTCATTCCCAGAATACAGTACTACGTTGTCGTTTTCAGCCTACATTGCGCTCAAGTATTCATTGCTGTCAAATAGAACGGAAAAAATTCTGTTTCCCGCACGCACTCAGTCAAAGACCAAGGGAGTGCCTCAAACCACATTCATAGAGACACGTGTCATGGTGGACGAAAATTGTCCTGCTCAAAACTGACTACACAATACTTCGCATGAGAGGTAACACATGAGGATGCAGAATGTCTGCAATGTACCACTGTGCTATCAAAGTGCCGTCAATCGCTACCAGCTGTGAGTTGAAGTCATACTTGATGAAATTTATGCCGTTGGTGAATAGGCTACTGGGATCATTCGTCACTTGATCAAAAACTTTTATTCATTTCCGCCGTTCTGGGACATCCCATCATGAGGCATGGAAAGAAAAACCTTTGTACAAAGTATGGAGACGGTGGGTCAACCGTCAGCATCAGTACACAGCTCATTTTGAGGTTCTGAAACGCGTCTCCTCCTTACTCCCACCCAGCTGACACTCCCATCATGGACTGGTGCTGGTGCTCGCATTCGGGAGGACGATGCTCCAAACACGCGTCCATTCATCCTGATTCAGGTTGTCCTTGATTTCTCTAAATCGCTTTAGGCTAATTCCGGGATGGTTCCTTTGAAAGGGTACAGCAATCTTGCTCCTCGTCCTTCCCTAATCCGATGGGACCGATGACCTCGATGTTTGGTCTCCTCTCCCAAACCGACCAATCAACCAAATTAAGGTCGTAATGATATCATTCGACAAAACGTCTCGGAGAAGGGGAGACGCAAACCACGAGAAGAAATAGGTAAGAAGTACGAGTGACTTCATATGAGATTGATAAAGTGGAACGGAATACGGCGAATACCACGCTTGGATTTCAGTGCCGACCTGTTTTCAGATGATTTCCCGTAACACCACGAAACCTTCTCTGGTCTGAGATTACGAGTGTTTGTGCTAGACGGCAGTACAAAATAGCTGTAGCGGGCACCTAACTGGCGAGAGTGTCAGTATGTGCGGTCACATTGCTGATTCACACGAATACACATTCAACAAGTTTAATGAACTATACTGGATAAATCTAGCAGCAGATCATAGAGCATCGCGAAGAAAAGGAGACAGGGCCGGTGATGCGTGAGCGTGAAGCCCTGCTCAAAGTTACTAATATCAGTATCAACGTTGCCATTTTTGTGCAGTTGCGTACACTTTTACAGTGACGCTTTAGTGTTAACTTATGGAGTATTCCGACTGTTATAGACTTGTTATGTGCAACCATACTACATCTTCGACACTGAAGACAAGGTCGAGAGTTAACTTCGTACACGTAAGACGCCATTAACAGATGTGTAAATGATTAGAGTTTCTGTTCACTGTGACACGTAGAACGGTCATCAAAGTGCATCATCGGTTGCCGTCTTTAGTGTAGCTACCAGGGCTGATGGGATATAAAAGCCATGTGAACAGCGTCAGCTGGTGACTAATCACTGTGGAGGTCACGGAGATACCGCATACACATGTGAGACAGCATTGTCAGCACATCACGGAGTTTGAAAGTGCCCAAATTGTGGATCTCCATTTGGCAAAATTATACGCTGGGCTAAAAAAAGACAAAGATACAAAAAATCGAGATATAGTGATGAAGAATAAAATTGTATCATCATCAATTCTGATTTTTTGTTGTTGAGGCATTTTAAAGGGAAAGACTTACTATGAGGTCGTTCGCGATGCCATCACAAATAAGTGTATTAAAACATATTCGGAAATACAATAAAGCTTCATACAAAACCAAAAAATGGCGTTTGCTCTCCGGAAACCAAAAAAGTAGCAACGTCTGACCTGTGGTATTTGCCGCAAGAAAAGAGATGCCCGTTTATTTTGCTCTTCAAAACAAGCTAAAAGCGCAGTTTGTTCTAAGCATAAAATACAAATGGTTATGGTACATACAAAACGTCTATAATAAACGCATAACGCCTTAGAAGGTAATATATCTGTAATAGCAAAGTAGTGAAATTTAAAATTTACAGGGAGCGTTACGGAAAACCCTACAGTGAACTACGGGACCAGGCTGGAAATTTTTGTTGGCAACACAACATCTATTCTGCGGATCTGAATGCTTACTCCAGACATATCTCTACACTACGGTCGAGACGTGCGGTATCCATATTTGTTGAGCAAACGTATCTGAGAGTTGTCTGATGTTGGACAGCATGGAAACTTTAGGGCAGATACATCCGTCGTGAAGTCTCCTGTAGATAATTTCTGACTACCGCTAGAGAAGATGGCCATATTGTGTGCTAAACGCTTTACATCTGTGCACGTGATTCGGAACAACTAATGGACTGCCTCCAACAGCCTGTGTCCCCCCGCACCATTCGTCGGAGACTAGCAGTAGCCCAACTAGGGTATTATGGTACTTCGCGTAAACTGCAGTCAACACTATACAAACTACTGCGTCTGGTGTAGTACCGTGGCTAAGAAATATGAATGAATAGCGCATTGTGTTGAGTTATGCACAACCTCCAGTGACAAAAGTCGGTGAATATTGAGGCTACTTCAGTGGAGGTCATATTACAATGTTTTGGAGAGACACAGCAGTGTTACTTCTGCCATCAAAGTGTGGGAAGCCACTGGGTTTGGCTTCTGCTGAAGGTGCGCAGGAGACCTCCGAACGTGACGTAAACTTGAGGAGGCGTATGCTACTGCTGAACACATCGCTAGAATAACTGGCCACTAACTACTACCCCACCTTGCTTGTTCCTAAATTTCCTTGCATGAAGTCTCCTCCAATTGTGGCTATATCGTTTCTTTAACAGAATCGTACTTATAGGGGCCTGCTTGTTTCTTGTTTGGGTGACTAGTCACAGATACAGTGACAAAATTAAAATGCTCCTCAGTAAAGTGCCTTGTAAACGATTGATCTTTATGATTCTCATAATCCAGTTACCATATGTAACATCTGGACAACTTACCGTGCAAGTAAATAGCACCTACCTCTCTGCAAGCACTCCTCCAGTATATATTGTTTTTCTTTCATCAGCCTGCTATTGTATATTAAATAGTTAAAGGTCAGAGCTCCAAACATTAAAAATATAGTGGTCATGGAAAGCATGTAACTATTTTTGCCACCCTGGAAGTAAATACTTGACAGTTTGAGTAAACTGCGTGCAAACGAAGAAAGAGGCCAGCTTAAAATAAACATAGTTAAGGAAGTTACTAGAGGTAGTTGGTTATGTGAGACTACGCTACATAAAGTGAAGTATAAAATAGAACCAGACACATATAATAAAGACAAAGTAGGATATAAACACATTTAGCATTCTGTTGGTAGATTATTTCTCATTCAAGACCGCAAACAAGCCAGAATACCTTTCTCGATTAGAAATAAGCTGCGGCAGACACTGACAGGCACACTAACTGCAAAACTGATCCATATGTAGTGAAACATGGCGGATTTCGTGCTCTCTTTGCTTTAAATCATACGCAACTTAGCGTCAGAAGAAGGTCATTTGCTCGCAGACAGTATCTGTCGCTAGGCAACACCATCTGGTAGTGCAGTGTCTTTGTGCAGACTGTAGTGAATTGTCGGTGAATTGTAGTCGTCGCTCCAGAGCTTCGACCCGTCACAGCCATTGAGGTAGCAGGCCGCCAAAGTTACCGGACGACAGAGGACAAAGGAGCATTATAAATTTGCATTCCGTATTCTGGATTCTGTTTTGCTCTCCGCTGCACTCCGCTTCGTTCGTTGTTCTAGATGCTTGTCTTGCGTGATAATGATGGGCGCATTCAACCTGCTGCTACGAAGGATTTGGTGAAGTCTCAGCTTGCTTAGTGCGTTCGCGTGTTTCTTTGCATTTCTGTAGCGTGCTTATGCTTCAACCCATGTAAAACTGTCATTCAACGCTGTCCATTTTTTATTCGAATTCCCTGGGAAACTTGGTGCAGTTATAATCATTCTGTTTCAGCAGAGCACCTGGAATTCAGAATCTGATTCAATTTCGAACGTTGACAATTTCTGGTGACATATATCCATTCTTTCTGACTCATAAAATCGCGACCTGTCACTTGATAATATCATGTTTTTGTTCTGTATGGCGATGTGAATCTGGTAAGTTGAAAATATAATTATTTGCTACGTTGCGATCAGCCGTGAAGGGTAACTCATGCTGCACACTCTCTCTTTAATTATTATACTAAATTTACAGTGCTTCAGGTCTTAGTCAAATTTAATATTCACATACTTTGTTTTGTGTCATGATACCGTGTGTCCTTCACCTACCTACGTGCATTTTTAAAATTGCTTTATGTAGGTGTGCCCATTTAAATATATTTTTAGGTTATTTAGAGGTAACGCAGCGCTCTTACTGTTTGACTTCCGTAAAATTTTTCAGGTATGTAGTGCAGTACTGCAAAACATGTTGTTACACAGATATAACCACATATCATTTTCCCAATCACATCGGCTCATAGTTCAATAGTCTCTGTATGTTCATTTCTGTACAGATGGTTGCATGATCTCGGTTGCTCAGTTCAGAATGTCGAATCAAAAAAACATCTTCCAGCCGCCTAAATTTCCCGTTATTATTTTATTGAGCAAACAGTTTCGGCTATATAGTACACCGTCTTCAGGTAACCATCGGCAAGTGATAATCGAAGGGATGGCTGAACCACAAATCTACGGATACGAGTCACTGAATGCTGGGCCCTGTTTTGACAGGACCAGAGGTGGGAATCTACCCACATATCCGTCAGGGGACGTGAAGATGGCGTAATATATCGCAGAACTTGGTTCCTAAGTAAAATAATAATTGGAAATTTTTGGGGCTGAAAGGTGTTTCTCTTCGACATTCTGTAGTTTAATAGGCTTTTCATTCAGTGTAGGCAAAAATGGAAAGCACAAAGGTCGCAACTCGTCTCGTTTATAAGGCACTGTTTCATTCGCAACAAATATACATGGGTGGTAAACAGTATCAAAATATAAATAATTCAGAATTACTTAAGATCAGTCGACTTCGTTGCTATGCGAAAGTTTCTGCAATCTCGGAAGTAGGTATATACGAGATTGCGTTATCAGTAGTCTTGTTCAATATCTTGGAGTGAATTTCTGTGCGAAACCGAGTTCATAATTATTCTCAACTTGCAGGTATAAATTTTACAAAGAGTGGCAGGTTGTGAATAGAAACATATCATCATAGTAAACTGGGAGAAACTTTTGATACAAATAAAACTGAAAACATTGATGTATAATATCTGCAACTGACATACATAATTTGCAGCAGTCATTCAACACAGCTTGGACAACCACCAATGAACACAAATCTTAAGATAATCAATAGGTTAAATAAAGATCAGAAAATAGATTTATGAGATGTACACTGGCATGATAAAACAACTGGAAAAAAAGTGTTTATTGTTTTAAATAATCTTTAACTGCCGAAAATGATATATACTTACATCTGTTTCAAATAATCTGTACTGGTGACATCCACGTTTATCACTGTTACATCTTAAGATATTTTCTGGACTTCTTAGAACAATCTATCGGCTCATACGAAACGTTCCATTTATCAACACAAAAAATAATAGGTTTAAGATGTGCAGAGTTCATTCCAAGAACATTTCTGATGATTACTTACAACATCCCCACGTGTGATCAATGCTGTACATAACGCTTATATGCTGGTGAAACAATGATTAACGATTGTGTCGTTGTCAAATCTGAAACTTTCCGACTACAAGGACGTCAGATGAAAATGTTTCGAATGCAGGTATCAGGATAACATTGTCTCAGTCCGTTATGCACGATATTTAGGTCGTGTCCTGGCTGACAGTGTTGGATTTCGGAAATGTGATCAATAAAGATGCATATTTATTTCAAGTGTCACAGTCCGTATGCCTTGATTTAGGAACCATAAAGAAATATCGGGAATGCGGCGGGCGATGGCGATAGTCTACATAATGACAGACAGAATTAAACTGATCACCTGCCTTCCGATCACCCTCGCAGCAAGCTGGTATTGACACTGAAAAGCTAATGCTTTTTCCACAGGCGTGCGCGGGGCTTGAGTTTTATGGCTCACCGGGCTTATTCCAAACAAGAAAATGATATACGGCCTGCGTTGACTGTGCAATAGAGATTAATGTCCCAAAATGCACAACACGGTAGGTGGACGCGCGAAATCTGACTTCACATCAGTCACTGTATATGTCAAATAGCTAAAGCGGGATGTTCGGACAATGTGGACGCATGGGATTATTTCGTCAAAAGCTGAGGGAAGGGATGGTTGAAAGCGGCTGAAGGGAGCAGCGAGGAAACTCGGTCAGTTTACAGTAATCGGAAAGCAGAAAGAATAAACCTTGCTTTTTATTTAGCTAGTCTGAGGAAGAGGTAGTTAGACAGACGTTCTAAGAGCATATAGATAAGGATATTTGCATATCAGAACGATTCATTCTGCGAAATAAGAGGGATCAGATTTATGAAATAACACTACAATATTTGTAAACAAATAGGTAACACAACAAATCAGAAGGCATGATACTATCAATATTTTGATGAAATATCGTTGTATCCCACGGCTTTCTTCACAGGTCTTCATACATTCTGCGATTTCACTGATAGTCTATGATAATTCTGTTACTCTGTTGCTGTCAGCTTGTTTTACACAAGGAGATCAAATATGAAATATTCATTTACAGTGCTTACTAATTTCTTCAAATGTAGCTGATTTCGATTATTTTTGTTTTTAGTTTCTTTCTGTCTTTGATATAAACCCGCTTACTCAAAGATTTTCGTACGTAAAACGTCGACTCTATGTACCGAGATTACTGACAAACTAATACTGACCGAAATATCTTTGGTAAATATACATAATTTCTAATTTATATTTCAGTTCCGACTGCATCGTAACTTTGACTGCATTTTTCTGTGTATTTGCTACATATACTGGATACATTCACGTCCATGTGGGTCTTTGCGTTTCTTTTTTGTGTACATCGAAAATTGTACTAAGATTTATTCGAAGGAGTCGGCACCTAGTGCTCATAATTGCGTAACACATTTAGTTGGGGTCTTTATCAATAGGATAGAGTATCACAACAGGTTTGCATTGACGTCTGTATGTTGAGATGAGTCGCTTCGTTTGCATTACATATCGCCGCGACTGTACTATTGCTGAACATGCCACAGCGAAAAGAAAACAAGTAAACTGCTATACTTTAACTAATACTAAACCAATTGAATTAATTAATGTAAGGGCACTGAAACATTAATTACTTCATCGTAATTCTTCGCAGGAAACTTTATGGATAGATTTATTACGAAACATATTCATCGACATATTATTTAGTCAGTTCTGCATTATGTGTAGTTAATTCTTAAACGTCACATTTATTCCGGTCTCAAAAACCTAAATGGCTCTGAGCACTATGGGACTCAACTTCTGAGGTCATTAGTCCCCTATAACTTAGAACTAGTTAAACCTAACTAACCTACGGACATTACACACATCCATGCCCGAGGCAGGATTCGAACCTGCGACCGTAGCGGTGTCGCGGTTCCAGACTGCAGTGCCTAGAACCGCACGGCCACTTCGGCCGACTCAAAAACCCAATTCAACCAAATAAGAATATTGTTGCCCAGTTTGGAATCTCGACTTTTTTCCACATTTTCGATTATTTTTTTAAACTCCTCCTTATTCAAAATGCATTTTGTTTCTTTTTATCCACCTAAATAGTTTTCGACATGTAAGTGTCATCTTTGTGGGTAGAGATTTATTTCTGTAGATTACATTGCTAGTCAAAATGCAGGAAAAATCGTACTGTAATAATGAGTTTTTACTATCAATGGAACACACAGAAGTAAATGTGTGGCTACAAATGATGATACAAAGGTATCGAAATATGTCTGGGCGAATAACAAGAAATAGGTTCTGCTCTGCATAAAACGAAGTTTAAGAAACCACAAAAACTTTTTTCAATCAATTGATTATAAATACTGAATTTACAAAAAAAGAAATTGAATACTGCAAGGAATGTTTTTTGATTCTGGGTGGTTTTTATTTTCTGAGTTAGACCTTTACCCAGCAAATAAAGCACTTAAAATATCTTTTGACTTGTAGCGTAATTATCGGTCAGGCGTTTCTCAGAGTATTCTATTGTTAAAAATTAATTAGTATGCAGCCATTTTATTTTCCATGTAATGTAAGCAGCAGTGAAATCAGTATAAATTTCTAAAATTAATACGTAATTTCTTTAAAGTGTGTCTGATTGTTAATATCTTGTTACCCATCAACTGGCATCAGCAGAATATTACGAATTTAATAGGAGAATAAGCCTGGAATACAAATGAGCAACCATCCTCGGTGACCGAGCGGTTCTAGGCGTTACAGTCTGAAACCACGCGACCGCTACGGTCGCAGGTTCGAATCCTGCCTCGGACATGGATGTGTGTGATGTCCTTAGGTTAGTTACGTTTAAGTAGTTCTAAGTTCTAGGGGACTGATGACCACAGACTTTGAGTCCTATAGTGCTCAGAGCCATTTGAACCATTTTTTAAGAAATGAGCACAAAGACACATAAATGTTTACGACCATTGACCAGAAGAAGATTGAACCATTTTCGAACAAATGAGTACAGCGAACATAAATGTTGTAAGAGGTCCATGATTAAGGAATTTGTTGTTAGCGCACTCGAGCAGATGTAATTTCGATGCATTGCTCACGCGCTGCCTGCGATATGTAAGCTATAAGAGAATCTCAGACCAAAGAGCAGTGTTGACTGCAGTAGGAACTGTGTAGCAGTTGGAGTAAGTAGTTGCTAGCGAGCAGTCTGGAGTGTGAAGTAGGATCGGCCGGTCGTGTGGAGCTACGGTGGAGCTTGAGCGTTGTAGTATAGGGTAAAAGCAGCGTTGCGCTTGTGTAGTATTGTTATATCAAGTTCCATGTAAATGTTTTAAAAAATTCTGTTAATAATAATCTTTCTCATAAAAAGTAACTTTTGACATTCACCTCAATTTAAAGAATTCACTAGTTTCTCCAATTAATGGTCATCTCAATTATTGTAAAGAAAAATCAGTTGTTCTTTTTATACATGGCAAATCTACCGGGCAGCACTGCACAGAGCTGCGCCAGAAAAATTTCTTATAGGAGCAGATATCCAGCGACCTAATTGAGGTAAGATTTTTCAATGTATTCAGATTGAATTTTCAGGGCCATGACGCAGAACTGCTGACGTCCAAAATTTACCAGTTTAAATTCACAGTCAATTATTGAAAGGTTATTAGTGAGTCGCAATTTTATTGAGAGATTACTCGCATTGTATTATTGGTAGGTTACGGAATTTATCTGTTGAAAGTTACGCTGAATGCCGTAAATAATTATACACTCCTGGAAATGGAAAAAAGAACACATTGACAACGGTGTGTCAGACCCACCATACTTGCTCCGGACACTGCGAGAGGGCTGTACAAGCAATGATCACACGCACGGCACAGCGGACACACCAGGAACCGCGGTGTTGGCCGTCGAATGGCGCTAGCTGCGCAGCATTTGTGCACCGCCGCCGTCAGCGTCAGCCAGTTTGCCGTGGCATACGGAGCTCCATCGCAGTATTTAACACTGGTAGCATGCCGCGACAGCGTGGACGTGAACCGTATGTGCAGTTGACGGACTTTGAGCGAGGGCGTATAGTGGGCATGCGGGAGGCCGGGTGGACGTACCGCCGAATTGCTCAACACGTGGGGCGTGAGGTCTCCACAGTACATCGATGTTGCCGCCAGTGTTCGGCGGAAGGTGCACGTGCCCGTCGACCTGGGACCGGACTGCAGCGGCGCACGGATGCCCGCCAAGACCGTAGGATCCTACGCAGTGCCGTAGGGGACCGCACCGCCACTTCCCAGCAAATTAGGGACACTGTTCCTCATGGGGTATCGGCGAGGACCATTCGCAACCGTCTCCATGAAACTGGGCTACGGTCCCGCACACCGTTAAGCCGTCTTCCGCTCACGCCCCAACATAGTGCAGCCCGCCTCCAGTGGTGTCGCGACACTCGTGAATGGAGGGACGAATGGAGACGTGTCGTCTTCAGCGATGAGAGTCGCTTCTGCCTTGGTGCCAATGATAGTCGTATGCGTGTTTGGCGCCGTGCAGGTGAGCGCCACAATCAGGACTGCATACGACCGAGGCACACAGGGCCAACGCCCGGCATCATGGTGTGGGGAGCGATCTCCTACACTGGCCGTACACCTCTGGTGATCGTCGAGGGGACACTGAATAGTGCACGGTACATCCAAACCGTCATCGAACCCATCGTTCTACCATTCCTAGACCGGCAAGGGAACTTGCTGTTCCAACAGGACAATGCACGTCTTCTTGTATCCCGTGGCACCCTACGTGCTCTAGAATGTGTAAGTCAACTACCCTGACCAGCAAGATCTCCGGATCTGTCCCCCATTGAGCAAATTTGGGACTGGATGAAACGTCGTCTCACGCGGTCTGCACGTCCAGCACAAACACTGGTCCAATTGAGGCGGCTGGTGGAAATGGCATGGCAAGCCGTTCCACAGGACTACATTCAGCATCTCTACGATCGTCTCCATGGGAGAACAACAGGCTGCATTGCTGCGAAAGGTGGATATACACTGTACTAGTGCCGACATTGTGCATGCTCTGTTGCCTGTGTCTATGTGCCTGTGGTTCTGAGAGTCTGATCATGTGATGTATCTGACCCCAGAAATGTGTCAATTACGTTTCCCCTTCCTGGGACAATGAATTCACGGTGTTCTTATTTCAATTTCCAGGAATGTATTTTTTTCTGTAGAGAGGTTACGGAATATTTTTGTTTTGGAGGTTATACTAAATGTGAATGATATAAATAATTATTGTTCTTACTGTTGGGAGGTTACGGAAATTATTTTGTGGGGAGGTTACACTTGGCGACAACCGGCCAGGATCGTATTTCTTTGTGAATTTCTGAGAAGTGGTCAGCTATATATCTGCTCTTATTAATATTAAATGTAATTTTCATCTGGCGCAATGCATTTACTAACTTGTTACTCTTTCTTTCTCAGATCATCGGCAATTTATTGTTCTTTATTATTATTGTATTGTTTTCCATTTTTGCTTTGTCCTTGTTTGATTTTGTGCTTAACTTTGATTTGTAAAAATGCCGCGTAAAACTGCTAACAGCTCATCGCGATGTGCAATGAGTGAAAAACCCGACTGGAATAATTTGACCGATAGTACTAGCGACACTCAGTGTAATAGTGATAATCCTCTAATTACAGATAATCAGTGCGTGCCGATCACTAGTAATGATTTTGATCCTAATGATGAGCAAACAAATTCAATTATGTCCACACTTAATTTAACGACAATTGATGACGCGGCACGTTCTGTTACAACGAACGCTGCCCAGTTTGACACACCTGACTGGCAAAATTTACACAGTGAACAGACAAATGTTTCTAACGAAAGTGAACAATGTAGTCAAAATACGTCAGATTTATTTGTTTCCGATGTAGTGACCAACAGTGCACATCCAATTATCAAATCTTTTCGTGAATCAGATAATGACCAAATGGTTACACAATACGTGACAAATGCAGATACTCGATTACACAGCACAGAAAATAGAGTCGCTAATGTTGGCATTGATCAAGTTATGGCATTATTGCTACAAATAAATGAATCGTACAAACAACTTAATGAAAATGTCGACAACAATTTCAAACAACTCAATGGAAAATACGACAACCATTTCAAACAACTTACAGAATCTTCCAAACAACTTAATGTAAGTTTCAAACAGTCGCATGAAAAACTTAACACCCCTATTGAACAGCTTAATGAACAGATTACAGCCATTTCCGTGCAATGTAATGATACTAAAGAACAATGACATGAGAAAATTAAGGCTTGTGCTAGGAACAGTAGTCAAGAAATTAGATCTGTTGCACAAGAATTAAGTAATACGCAAGCAGCCACAACAAAATTACTTCGAGATTAAATTAGTGCAGTTACTAAACAATCCTCAGAAAACGCAACACAGTTACGCGACGAGTTTAAATTAATGTCATCAGAACTGTCACCCACACTGGATGCGAAAGTCGACACGAAATTTGAACAACAAAACAGCCAAATTGACGAACGTTTTAATCACCACCTACAAAATAGTGAACGTTACCGTAAATTTATACAGGAACAGAATAAAGTAAAGAAACAAGTCATGGAAACAATTACGGCACAGAGACAGGAAGATAAGCGTAAGTTATTTGTTGTTGTCTTCAGTCCTGAGACTGGTTTGATGCAGCTCTCCATGCTACTCTATCCTGTGCAAGCTTCTTCATCTCCCAGTACCTACTGCAACCTACATCCTTCTGAATCTGCTTAGTGTACTCATCTCTCGGTCTCCCTCTACGATTTTTACCCTCCACGCTGCCCTCCAATGCTAAATTTGTGATCCCTTGATGCCTCAAAACATGTCCTACCAACCGATCCCTTCTTCTAGTCAAGTTGTGCCACAAACTTCTCTTCTCCCCAGTCCTATTCAATACCTCCTCATTAGTTACGTGATCTATCCACCTTATCTTCAGTATTCTTCTGTAGCACCACATTTCGAAAGCTTCGATTCTCTTCTTGTCCAAACTAGTTATCGTCCATGTTTCACTTCCATACATGGCTACACTCCAAACAAATACTTTCAGAAACGACTTCCTGATACATAAATCTATATTCGATGTTAACAAATTTCTCTTCTTCAGAAACGCTTTCCTTGCCATTGCCAGTCTACATTTTATATCCTCTCTACTTCGACCATCATCAGTTATTTTACTTCCTAAATAGCAAAACTCCTTTACTACTTTAAGTGTCTCATTTCCTAATCTAATTCCCTCAGCATCACCCGATTTAATTTGACTACATTCCATTATCCTCGTTTTGCTTTTGTTAATGTTCATCTTATATCCTCCTTTCAAGACACTGTCCATTCCGTTCAACTGCTCTTCCAAGTCCTTTGCCGTCTCTGACAGAATTACAATGTCATCGGCGAACCTCAAAGTTTTTACTTCGTCTCCATGAATTTTAATACCTACTCCAAATTTTTCTTTTGTTTCCTTTACTGCTTGCTCAATATACAGATTGAATAACATCGGGGAGAGGCTACAACCCTGTCTCACTCCTTTCCCAACCACTGCTTCCCTTTCATGCCCCTCGACTCTTATTACTGCCATCTGGTTTCTGTACAAATTATAAATAGCCTTTCGCTCCCTGTATTTTACCCCTGCCACCTTTAGAATTTGAAAAAGAGTATTCCAGTCAACATTGTCAAAAGCTTTCTCTAAGTCTACAAATGCTAGAAACGTAGGTTTGCCTTTTCTTAATCTTTCTTCTAAGATAAGTCGTAAGGTCAGTATTGCCTCACGTGTTCCAACATTTCTACGGAATCCAAACTGATCCTCCCCGAGGTCTGCATCTACCAGTTTTTCCATTCGTCTGCAAAGAATTCGCGTTAGTATTTTGCAGCCGTGGCTTATTAAACTGATAGTTCGGTAATTTTCACATCTGTCAGCACCTGCTTTCTTTGGGATTGGAATTATTATATTCTTCTTGAAGTCTGAGGGTATTTCGCCTGTCTCATACATCTTGCTCACCAGCTGGTAGAGTTTTGTCATGATTGGCTCTCCCAAGGCCGTCAGTAGTTCTAATGGAATGTTGTCTACTCCGGGGGCCTTGTTTCGACTCAGGTCTTTCAGTGCTCTGTCAAACTCTTCACGCAGTATCATATCTCCCATTTCGTCTTCATCTACATCCTCTTCTATTTCCATAATATTGTCCTCAAGTACATCGCCCTTGTATAAACCTTCTATATACTCCTTCCACCTTTCTGCCTTCCCTTCTTTGCTTAGAACTGGGCTGCCATCTGAGCTCTTGATATTCATACACGTGGTTCTCTTCTCTCCAAAGGTCTCTTTAATTTTCCTGTAGGCAGTATCTATCTTACCCCTAGTGAGATAAGCTTCTACATCCTTACATTTGTCCTCTAGCCATCCCTGTTTAGCCATTTTGCACTTCCTGTCGATCTCATTTTTGAGACGTTTGTATTCCTTTTTGCCTGCTTCATTTACTGCATTTTTATATTTTCTCCTTCCATCAATTAAATTCAATATTTCTTCTGTTACCCAAGGATTTCTAGCAGCCCTCGTCTTTGTACCTACTTTATCCTCTGCTGCCTTCACTACTACATCCCTCAGAGCTACCCATTCTTCTTCTACTGTATTTCTTTCCCCTATTCCTATCAACTGTTCCCTTATGCTCTCTCTGAAACTCTGTACAACCTCTGGTTCTTTCAGTTTATCCAGGTCCCATCTCCTTAATTTCCCACATTTTTTGCTGTTTCTTCAGTTTTAATCTACGTAAGTTATTTACAAGTAAGTTATTTACAAAAGCAAAAACATACGTAGAAAACAACATTGCTACAGTATCAGACTAAATCAAACAGTTGAACACCAAATTGCATGATGAAATCTCCGATCTTAAAACAAAAACAGACACACACACAGTCGACTTTCAGACAGTGACCAACAGACTTGAACAATTAGAATTAATACAGGATCCCGATGCCATCAAAGCAGACGTTAAGAAATTAAACAAAACCACACCTAAAATCAAAAAACAAATTAATGCTTGTGACACTAAAAATGGTGATCAAGTTAAAGCATTGACTGAAAAGTTTGATGAATTGGCCAGTCGTATTGAGCATATCGAAAATAATAACGACACTAAATCAGACGATACGTCACCAATTTCGTTCAATCAAACACCCGAATTCCAAAACTTACAGCATAGAATCAGTGAGATAGGTTCATCGAATGATACATTACGTAGAAAATTGTCATCTTTACAGCAAGAAGTGACAGAGATGAAAAATATTTCAGCCTCTAACACGGCACAGCATACGCCACATTCCGAACATACCTCACACTCACACAGCCAGTATAATTTAGGTAATTTACAGAGAGTACGTGACAGATTCCGAACAGTCACAGGCAAACAGTTTATCATACAATCCTGAACCTGTTCAGACATACAGAGACGATAATTTTGATTACAAGCACTTTCTATCCATTAGGAAATTTAAGGTATTTATAAATGACAGAACACAGATTCACCCTTTGGATTGGATACAACGATTTACTTCTGCATTTTCACCGACATTGCCTGTAACGCAGAAACAAAAATTTATTTGCAGCGCGTAATAAACCTCAGGGGATTCATTACACTTCGCTGAATAACTGCCGTAGCGTCTACAGGGCCCCGAGCCGTAGTAATGCTATTTCATCTCTAGTTTTCTGCACTGCTGCCTTCTTTTTTACTATCCTTTATATCCATCAAAACAGCTTTTTACTATCGATCTATCTAGGATTAAGAATGAGTAAATAAAACCTGATACGATAAGTTTTACCTAAAAGTGACAGTTTTCATTAGATGCTTCAGAAACGACAGCATAATTTTAATAACAGACAAAATTTTAATCAGCAGTATCGTCAAAATTATCAGCAACAGGAAACACATTTTGGTAACTATAGAGGTTTCTCCCCACAACAGCAGCAAAACCAGCCGGTTAGCATACCAGACCAACAATGTGGTTTGCAAGGTCAACCAAACTTTAATGCTTCGCCGCCTACACGTATAGCGACGGCCACACCAAATAGTAACGCACAGCAACAAGGAAATCACTACGTACAGAGAACGCACCATTTCAACTCGTATCGCAACACGCCATATAGCAATGACTGTCATGACAGACGTAAAAGAAATGAGCACAGTTTTCAGCGTAACAGTCGATCTTACCAGCAGCAGAATCAACAACAACAACAAATTATCATGAACGAACCAGACAATCGGTACCATCCCGCACCTAATACGTCAGGAAGAAATAAGAGAACAATACAAATAGTCGAAATGCCACAACATCCTCCCGCAAATAACAGCACGTCAGAAAGAATTTGACTAGATACAGTACAAATTGCTTCTTCCAGCAGCGCAAGCAATAGTTTTGACACAGAGAATCTTGTTCACGAAAATTTTATTACTTTTGAGGACATCCGAGACACTCTTTTGCATGAAAAACCTGCTATTCAAAAAACCATTTCACACCCTGTCATTGACGTAAAGATTGTATCATCCACATTTTCAGCAGTAATCGATTCTGGATCACCTATGTCGGTTATAAATGAAGAAACTTTCAACGAATGTAACAAAGGAACACCTATCCTACGTTGCCATTAGGCAAAACTTAAGTAAAAGGAGCAGTATCTGGTACAGGAGTAGATGTAAAATTACAGACAGAGTTATCATTTTGTATTGCAGGACATACGTTTCACTCAAATTTTTGGATTGTTCCCTTATTGACAACAGACGTTATTTTAGGTACGAATTTTCTGGTACTACATGACGCAATTATTGACTTTCAAAATTCCTGTTTAATGTTGAAGTATGAGAACGTACAACTGGCATTAGAATTTCGGAATGCGTTATCTGCTGATGAACAGGCAATTAATCGAACAGAGGTCTTTTCTACATCGCGTAACACGGACTGTCATTCCACATTGTTCACAGATACGTATGTTCACAACTACAATACACCAGACGAAGCCGATTATGACGTTATGCAAATGATTTCTGATAAAGTAAAACAAATCAGTGAAAATACAGACGACGAACGTACTCAACTACGCAAAATTCTTTTACAGCAAGCTCCAGTTTTTGACAACGTCCCTGGTACTATGTCCAGTTTTATGTATGAATTTCAAGTCATACAGCACGACACGTTAAAAGCCAAACATTATAGCATTCCATATATTCACAGAAAACAAGTTAAGGAAGAATTGCAAGCTATGCTTGACCAAGGAATTATTGAACCGGCAGATAGTCCGCACATAAACCCGCTCCATATTGTTAAGAAAAAGGATGGCTCACTTCGCCTCGTACTTGGGTCGCGTCATGTCAACGACATTATTATTAATGAAACAGATCCCCCACAGACACTAGAAGAACTTCTACAGAAATTCCATGGTACTGCTATTTATTCCACATTAGATTTGAAATCGCGATTTTTGGCAAATTCAGCTCTATCCGAGCTGCATAAAGTACACATAATTTCTCTGTTTTGGTGATTGTTATCAATTTTGCAAATTACCGTTCTGTTTAACAATTTCTTCAGCAGCATTTATTCGCGATTTGAATACTATGCTTCCGACAGAATTGAAAGACAGAATCACAACGTATGTAGACGACATTCTTATTGCAGAAACTAACTGGTCTGAACACAATCTGATTCTTGAACAACTGCTGCAAACTTTTCGTGCACAAGGACTTACAGTTAATCTTAGCAAATTGCACTTTGGCCTAACTTCTATAAAATTCCTTGGGCATGTAATTTCAGCAGAAGGCATTGCGCATGACCCGGAAAAACGTCAAGCTTTACGTGACATTACTGTTCCAACGACCAAGAAACAACTACGTAGCTTTCTGGGTTTAATTAACTTTTTCCGTAAATTTATTCATTACTCTGCTTTAGACACCCCTAGATTATGCCAACTGACGGGTGAAAACACTATTTGGTCCTGGGATAGCCAAGCGCAGTCTGAATTTGTCAATCTGAAACAAGTTTTGTTGAACGCGCCACTTTTATCACACCCAGATCCTACCAGAAATTTTTCTATTGCCACCGACAGTTCTAACACAGCTTTAGGCGTACACATTTTTCCGGAAATTGAAGAAGACACATTGATAATACAGTAATTAAAAACATCGTCTTTGCAAGTCGCATTCTGTCACCTGCTGAACGCAATTATTCTGTTACAGAACTTGAAACATTGTGTTGTGTGGGCATTTACCAGATTTAGGCATTTTCTTTATGGAAGACATACTACCGTTTACACACACCATAGAGCTATCCAGTTTTTACTTTCCGATAAATTTACACATGACAGATTAAGCAGATGGAAACTTTATTTATAGGAATTTAATTTTACAATTGTTCACATTCCCGGTACACAAAATATTGTAGCAGACGCACTATCCTGTTCTCTTAGCAACAATCAGCAAGACATCGCAACCAACTTTTGCCAAGCAAATTTTAGCATCATGTATATTCAAAAACTTGCATTTGAAAATTTCATTTCGTCGTCATTACGAGACATAGCGCAGGAGCAGTGCAAAGACAACGTTTGGAAAGAAATTAAACACCTTTGGCAAGATAAGAATAACGTTACCATTAGAAACCATTACACTGTACGCAATAACATTCCGTTTCGCCGCTCTCACCCTGACAGCAACAATTGGTTACTATGCATTCCTGACGAGCTTGTTAACAAATTAATTTGGTATACTCATTTAAGTTTAGCACATTATAGAGCCAGAAAATGTTTTCTTATACTGAGACATAACTGTTATTTTGCCAACATGGAGGAACGTATTCGACGAGTTTTACCGTCATGTAAAATCTGCCAGAGAGCTAAATCAGACACGACTTCATATATTCCTCCGTTACATCCCATTGTACCTGTTAAATTGAGACACATGGCCGCTGTAGACATTTTTGGTCCGATTCCTAGATCTAATAGAGGTTTTTGTTACATCTTTGTCGCTGTTGAACTCACTTCGAAATTTGTTACCTTCGCTCCGTTACGCGAAGTTACTGCTAAAACTATTTCGAATGCATTTGTAAAAGAATTTTTATTTCATGTAGGGCATGTATTGAAAGTAATTTCCGACAATTTACCACAACTTCGATCTGCTATATGAACACGTATGTTACGAGCAAGAAACATTTCTCCGATCTATATATCCAAGTATCACGCTTCTTCAAATCCTTCTGAACGACTAATGAAAGAAATTGCTAACTATGTAGAATATACTGCCATAAAAGACATTTTGATTGGGATACACACATACTCTCATTCCAGGATGTAATTAACTCCATACCAAATGAATCTACTACTCTATCTCAAACTGTTATATTGAAAAATGTTGAACCACCTAACAAAATTAAAGAATTAGTATCCTTTCCTACATCTCGTCGACTACTCCACCATGAAATAATTGAGATTGCACTCAAAAACATGGAGCGTGCCGCAGAGCGCCGGAGAAGACAGCAAAAACAGGTTTGTACACGCCGTGACTTTCACATAGGACAGAAGATATTAGTACGCACACACCATTTATCCAACACAGGAAAAAGTAGATGCAATAAATTTGAGCTTCTATACGCAGGTCCGTATAGAATTCGCAGCATTCCTCACCCCAATGTAGTACACGTCGAAACTTTGAGAAACAAAAAAAACAAGGGCAATCACCATGTGTCCAAGATTGAACCCTTTATCGAATGAACATACTTTATGGTTAATGCCATTTCCAGATATTTATACGACCACTTACTGATGATGATTATATTTTTTCTTATCAAGTGCCCGGCAAGGTAAGGTTACCAGGTCGCTTTTCTTGTCGTTAGACATCAGACAGTGCACATTTTTGATTTTTTGTGTTTGTATGATTGTTTTCCTGTCGAAAGTAGAATTTTTGTCTGTATGCACTATGTAATCTTTAAGATATAACAAACACCAGTTGACATTGACATTTTGTCTTATGATATCTCAACATCTTGACTATTTTGCATTTTTTGCTACTACATTATGATGCTGTGTGTGCATTTTTTGCACTAGAAAACTGTCTATGTTTTTGACATAGTACGTTTTCTGTCATGCTATGCTGTATGCTCAGTTATATCACTAGAAACAAGTTATTATTTAATGGGTATATGATTTAAATGCAACATATTAATCCTTATTCATCTTTTACAGAAAACAATAACGAGTAAAAGAAATAAGTTAAACAAACCACAGTGGTTTACTATGAAATGAAAATTTTACCATCGGAATGAACGAAACAAGATGCAATATTTTGTGATGAAGAGTAAATGGATCAGAGTTAACAAGCATTAACCAGAATATACTATACACATCGTATGATAACAGTCTAATTATTTTTCTTTCAGAATAAGAGGCCATTATTGCAGGCTGTCAGACAGAACTACACATGTTAATTTTAGTGATGAAATATGCTAGAAATAAGAATCTCTGTACTATGAATAGTTGTATGAAGTAAATGGTAATATGAATGTGAATAATGAAGTGTCTATTTTTTGCAGATGATAATAAATGATGATGAATAGTTATATGAAGAATATGCTAATATGAATAATGAAGTTTTTCTTTGCAGGTGATGATAGTGATGAAGTTATAGTAATATGAATAATGAAGTTTTTCTTTGCAAATGATGATAATGATGACGTTTATATATTTACTGTTAGTTAAGAAATGTTATGTAGTTATTTAAGTATTTGTTGCAGTTCCTTTTGACAGCATGTCTTATGTCGCATAGTATAATGACTGAATGTTTTGAAAAAGACAGCTAGAGTACATACATATTGAGTACACGTTTCATTATCTGTTAATTTGAAGTTCACTACTTTTCAACATTATATGCACTTCTTCTTTCAGCTCAATAATCCACTTTGTACTTTTTCCAAGAGAAGCTTTATGAAATTAATGTGCTATAAGCAGTTAGTTATTAAACCTGTTGTAGTACTTGCATTTTTTACCAAGTTGTGTCTATCATTTATGAACTTGAATACATATACTCTACTTGTTTCATAACCTTGCTACAGGTGACTCATGATGAATGACGTTATTAATACTTATTTCCAGCAATAAGTCAAAAGCAAATATTTTCATGTCCCATCAGTTGACTGTTGATCCCAACTCAATGCATTGCTAGCACCAAAAAAATTATTACCGGTCCCAACTATTACTAGTATGCAACGAAATAATGCTACCAGTTTAAGAAATATTTCTAGTTCTAAATAAAATGCAAATTTCTCTGATGTATTGAATCCATTATATGTATAAATTATTGGACTACAGACCTTGAGTATTTGTTACAGTGTGTTACATTTTAAATATGTCCTATGTCACTTGAATGATGAGTTCTCTGTAATACTGAATGATGTTTTGTAATAATGCATAAATGCTATTCCATTGATTACTGGTATAAGATGACTTATGCATAGATGCAATGACAATGATTACTGTAAACTGTAATGAGATGGCATGATGCCATTAATTGCTGTAATTAGATGTCTTATTGAATAATGTTCTGTAATAATTACGGTAATGAGATGTCTTATGATGCCAATGATTACTGTAACGAGATGACTTATGCATAAATGCAATGGCAATGATTACTGTAAACGGTAATGAGATGACTTATGTTGCCAATGATTACTATAATTAGATGACTTATGCATAAACGCTATGCCAATAATTAACTCATTTTGAATGATGACTTCTGAATAACGCAAAAAACGCTTTGTAACTGGCCAATGAGTGCCAATAATTACTGTACTGAAATGACTTATGAATAATGTTCTGTAATACTCCATAAATAGTACATAAATGTTTTGTAAATTGTCAATGAGTGCCAATAATTATTCAGATTGGTTTATACACTAATGTAATTCTGAATGATGACTAGCATAAGACTTAATGTATCCTTCACCTTCTGACCTAGTTACCAGCAATTACTGGACTGGAGCACTATATTTGGTTTTTGTACTAATTCTACGTTGATTTAACAGAATGGATTCTACGAGAATGTGGTGTTGATATATCAAGCTGTCCATCTTGAATGATGGAGATGCTATTGTGGACCTACTGTTTGGTGTACCTAATATACTACCAAAATGATAACATACAATATTAATACAAAATTTCAGTGTCCTGGATACACTGATAAATACTTCAGGGAAGAGAACTTCAGATTGTCTCACTTGGTGTTGTGCTTCTATACAAAGATATGGACTTTCAGTGCAGCTACGTGCTACCTACTGTGCTACACCAATGATGCAATTCTTCCCATTCCTATCCTAGTTCTTGTAAAATGCTAAATACTTTTACAGTGCGTGTGCACTTTACTTCATTTGTTAATGCTTTCAGTTCTTGTAAAAAAATGCAAAGACTTGTACAGTGCATGTGCACTTCATTTCATTTGTTAATAAGATCAGTTGTCGTAAATATGTTAAAGACTTATACACTGCGTGTGCTTTATTTCACTCCTTCATATGTGTAATTCATGTAAAAATGCTAAAGAGTTATACAGTGCGTGTGCACTTTATGACATTTGTTAATATATTTTGTACTCATTGCGTATACATTTTGTCTTTCTTAATATGTTCTGCACTTTTCAATGATGTATATACTCTGTAACTGTAGACTTAGTAACGAAATAGATCATAGAAAAATTTGTTGCTCATGACAAGTCCAATTGACTCACCATCGCTGCCAAATTTTTGCCCCCCCCCCCAGTGGAGGATTATGTAAGAAGTCCACGATTAAGGAATTTGTTGTTAGCGCACTCGAGCAGATGTAATTTCGATGATTTGCTCACGCGCTGCCTGCGATATGTAAGCTGTAAGAGAATCTCAGACCAAAGAGCAATGTTGACTGCAGTAGGAACTGTGTAGCAGTTGGTGTAAGTAGTTGCTAGCGAGCAGTCTGGAGTGTGAAGTTGGCTGGGCCGGTCGTGTGGAGCGATGGCGGAGCCTGAGCGTTGTAGTATAAGGTAAAAGCAGCGTTGCGCATATGTAGTATTGTTATATCAAGTTCCATGTAAATGTTTTAAAAAATTCTGTTAATAATAATCTTTCTCATAAAAAGTAACTTTTGACATTCATCTCAATGTAAAGAATTCACTAATTTCTCCAATCCATGGTCATCCCAATTATTGTAAAGAAAAATCAGTTGTTCTTTTTATACATGGCAAATCTATCGGGCAGCATTGCACAGAGCTGCGCCAGAAAAATTTCTTATAGGAACAGATATATACGCGTTATCCAGCGACCTAACTGAGGTAAGATTTTTCAATGTATTCTGAATCAATTTTCAGGGCCATGACGCAGCACTGCTGACGTCCAAAATTTACCAGTTTAAATTCACAGTCAATTATTGAAAGGTTATAAGTGAGTCGCAATTTTATTGAGAGATTAGTCGCTTTGTATTATTGGTAGGTTACGGAATTTATCTGTGGGAGGTTACGCTGAATGCTATAAATAATTATATTTCTTACTGTTGGGAGATAACGAAAATTATTTTGTGGGGAGGTTACAATGTTTACGGCCATTGACGAGAAAAAGATTCACGCACATGTCGAATTTACTAAATTAATCTCTGTGTTTAACATGTCTGCCACAAGGCGTCAACCTTTTTCGGAAAGTGCATTGTAACTAACAACGATTTTCATTGAACTTGGTTCCACAGATGCAATAAAGTATTTAAATGACTGCATCCTTCCTGTTACTGTCAGTTTTACTTTACTTGTTCTAGTGCTCTTCAATTTCAGTCTTAGGCCATTTTCAGCCTGACAAAAAAGAACTGATAAGAATTTAGCGCATGAAAATCGGATAAAAACTAAATATTGTGATAAACAAGATCATTATGTATTAATCTTAGAATAAGGATTTACTGGCCCTTTGTACAAAAATATTTGTTAAAACTCATCGATGGCATATTACGGCATACTCATCTCTCTTTTTCATAAGTTATAGGTGTGAAAGAAGTTTATTAGCTGTGAATTGTGAATTTTTTGATGGTGAGATAGATTTGCGTATCCTGTGGTGGTAGCAGTAGATGTCGGACCGGGGGGGAGGGGGGTCGGTGGATACATTGTTGTTGGATGTGCTGCGAAAGGTTCAGTGGGATGGCATTAGAAGAAGGTGTGTAGTCGGAAAAGTAGGAAGTGGGAGTAGTTTTAGAAATATTGGTAGTAACATTTAAAAAGAAAACAGAAAGAGTAGCTAGGGTAGCTCGTTGGAGGATATAGAGATGCTAATAAGGTCGATATTTTGAAGGACTGTGGTTACTACACGGATGACTTCCACGGTGGGAGAAGGATGTAAGGAATTGCTTGAAAAGATGTGTCGGTACGACAGATTGGGACAGTTATTTCAGGTATGGTTGGAGTAGATTTAGCTCCGCAGTTCTAGGAGCAAGTGGATAGGAATTGGTTGCAAGTGTTGTACAGGAGTGGGGATTGTAGGGCGTGTACAGGTTGGTGACTCTGCAATGGAACTATGTGTGTGGGTTTTTGTTATTAGGAGTTAGTTCACTGTAACTGAGACAAGTTCAGGAATGGCAGGTTTGGGCTTGGGATCAGGAAGGTTATATGATGTGTTTTTGGTGGTAGTGGCAGTGGGAATGGTTCTGGAGAGAGAGAAGTGTGATAAGTTCGGGAATTCAGTCAGACGAGCATCAGGGGTGTTAAATAGGGGGCAAAGGAATAAGTGGAAATGGGAGAATGAAGTACAGATTCAAATAGATAATTGTGAATACTGTAATCCCGGGTTTGCCTATCCTAGATTATGGGGGTAGTAGTGGTGCTGAAGCTGGAAGATGAAAGAAACTTGACCCAGGCGATGGCAATCAGACAATGAAATGGTGGTAAAGGCGATGACTAGCTAAAGAAAGCGATGACTGGTAGTGAAATGGATGGCTTGCATCGATGTCTGACAGCAAATGCAATGACTGGAAGTTAATGCGATGACTGGCAGCTAATGTGCTGACTGGCAGCTAACGCGATGACTGGTAGACAAGGCAATGACTGGCAGCGAAGGAGATGAGTGGTTGGCTGAAGGGGTGATGACTACGAGAATCACGACAATGCGTGGAAATTTTTCCATATCGTAATTTCAAACTTCAGAGCAGCCCAGGGAATTATTCCCCCAATGGAAGAGGGGCCAAAGCCTTGAATGGTATGATCTTCTTTTCTTTATTGTCATTTCAATCCCACGTCGCAGATGGGCAGGGTTGGCTGGAATATCACTCCTCTCTCTTGCCAACAGAGTGAAAATAATAAGATGAAATATGGTTTATTAATATATAAAAGAAGCTTGTCACTGGTGATATTTAAAATAACACGTAGGAAAAAGTCATATGATATTTAAAAAACAATTCGTTGTGTATGCATTAAACCAAACCCTTCTCTGTATTACATTTTACTACCACTTGAGGAGCTAGTGTATAGAAGGAGTATGGAGAACACAGAAGAATTGGCCCATAAGGATAGCTTAGTTCAGGTGGCATTCGTATGTGAATAGGTGTAATATGGAAGAATGTTCGGCAGGCAAACATAGAATCCTGGACACAGGCACCTTGAAAGAGGGCCTGGCTAACTTCAAGAGAGGGACATAAAAGGAAACCATGGGAAGCAATTGGAGTCCTTATATGTGGAAGGTATAGGAAGTAGCATATTAAGTCTGATAGGAGGATAGATGCCGCAGATGAATTCGTTTTCAGGAGGTGGGAGTCTGTTAAATGTCCCTAGAAGTGGGTAAGAGTAATGTAGGTGCTGTGTATTGATGTAAGCACTGCAGCGCACCTTGATTTGTGATGAGGAGAGACGCAGTTGGGTTTTCGTGTCAAGTTTACAGACGTGAATGATACATGGAGACACTATATGTGGGCCAGGAAGTAGAGGAAAGAGATGATATGGTAAAGGGTTCTTGCAGAAGAGGTTAAGCAGATTAAGAAGGAGAGACTAAGTGCGTGGCGTTCTAGGATTTGGATGGATTGGTAGAATGTTAATGGAACGCATGTGAAGAAGGCACTTGCGTAGGATAGGACAGGTTGGTTCAAGGTTTTTTAGGTGTGAATGATCTAGTCCTCAGGTAAGGTTGGTTGGTGGTTTATTTTGCGTTTTATGTTGGATAGTTAGTTGCCTCCACGTTAATTTACGATCAAGGATTAGTCTAAGCTATAGTTGTGTGTCGATTGAATAAGATGATTATAAACGTTGAGATAGAAGGCATGAAGACGGAAACTGTGGGTGGTTCGTCTTATAATTTTTGCTTTGGTTTCTGAAGGATTCATCTTAACGATCAACCGGTTAAGATAGATCAGGAGGAAGCAGTAGAATTTCCCGCGGTTGGGTTAGAGGGCTGAGGAAACGGTATTATTAGCATATCAGCAGTATCAG